>NC_043969.1:26335475-26653241 GCF_902148855.1 Sphaeramia orbicularis | reverse complement strand
CTTTGTGTCTACAGGTGATGAGGAGGAGTGTGGATCAACACTGTGCTTGGCATTCAGAGCTGATGTCAGGCCTTGAAAAGCTTGATATATGTATTGAGCGCTACAACAACCAGGAAAAATGGACACAGGAAGGAGACTGGGCGACAACCCTCCACACAATGGTCAGAATATGACTTTTACAGTCTGTCAAGGTAGCTGAATGGTTGGCTGGGGTCAACTTAGTTTATTTTCCTCCTCGGACACAAATGTCAAATATGACTCATGATTCTGTGACGAGCTTTAGAAAGTATAGTGACTTTACTCATGTGACTCCAGGCTGTTGTGTAAATGTAAATAATTCTTCATGCTTTTTCATACACACACCTTCGTCTGTTTCTACTCCAGGACAAAGAGCTGAGACTAAGAGAGTTGTGGGAGCAGTGTTTTTCCAAACAGGCAGACTTGGACGCTGCTGTTAATATCCTGCATGTTATCAGAGACTTATCCCAGCTATGGACTGACACCGCTCAGGTCCATAAAACACTGACACACGAAGGACATTTTTCTATTATTTAAAAACAAAGGATTGTGTCATTTTCATTATGTACAATAGATGTGTTGCACCTGATTAACTATAAAAGCAAATTGAGCTTAATTATGTAATGACTGTAAAAGGTAATCTATGGGTCAAAACACGGTATTCAAAACTCTCTAACAGGACATTTTAGAGACGATTTGATGTGCTAGTGTTGCTAAATGACCCACATTTTTACTTTTAATCTCATTTTTGCTTTAGATGGACCATAAGGGATTATCCAAAACAAGGAGCAACTTTATATTGAAATAAATGTTGGAATGGCAATCAATTAAAGTTCGCTCTCTGATGGGACGTTACTGTGTTTTGACCCCATTTGGATTTTTTGGACTTCTCTACTTTATTTTGTTATTCTGGGCCATCTGTCTCCTCTTGTTTCTCTAGGCTGTACTGAGTGGGAGCTTTTGGTACAAAGAATATGGCTTGGTTCAGTGTAGTGGACACAGGCCGGCAGTGAAGGTCATGGGTTTGCTCCAACAGAAGGCTTTGCCTCTGCTGGAGAGACTGAGCCAGCTCCTGGAACATCCTGCCAGTGACTCCTGCCATCAGCAAATTTCAGGTAGTGAATCAGTTTATATGCAATGTTGAGATGAACCACGAATTAATCTCATCAATGACTGATCTCTGACATTTGTTACAGGTTTGTCAGCAAAGCAGACATATGGTATGGAGATATCTTCACGAGTCTGGACAGTCTCTGTGCCTGTGGTGAAAGGTATGTGCCTCTCAAAGCACTTAACTTTGTGATAACGACCTTACAAACAGTATTTCCATATGTGGACAGAATGTGTGTAGATAGTGGGGTGCAGAAACCTTCTGATGTATTGGCTTATGCACGTGAAATAAGTGATTCTATAAGTACTAGTGCATTGACCACGGGTTCTAGATGTGGTAGTTTTTATGCTGGGGAGAGCTAACTTTTGGGAAAAGATGTAATTTAACATGTCAAACACTGCTGATCAATTCATTACACAAGTAGAAAAGCACTCAGAGAATGCAGACCTTCACCAAGGTAGATCAGTCCCCCCCGATCAACACCAAGTTTAATCATTTGTTCCTTGTACCAGTATCAACATTTCCTGAAAATTTTATCAAAATCCTTCCATAACTTTTTGAGTTATCTTGCTAACAGACAAACAAACAAACAAAGTAACAACAACAAACAAACAAATAAACAAACAGACAACCCCGATGAAAACATAACTTCCACCGTTCCTTGGTGGAGGTTATAAATGAGTGTGAGTTGGTGCTCACAATTATTAAATGTTCATTTAGATTTTGTGTTTATGATGGGCAAACTTAATGTTATGTTATGTTTATTGGTTGTTGAGTTGATTGAGGACTGATTGTTTGACTGACAGGGCCAGCTGTCTGAAATCCACTTGTGGGTTTATTTTATAAAAGTATGGCACCTGCAGCTGAGTTCAGTTGTTTGTAGGTGTCCTGGGAAACAGCAGAAAGTTTTTCGGTATATTCTTTTATCCTTGTATTCAGTGCTTGATCTTCAAACTTTTGGATTCACAATGCTGTGCTGCTGCATAGCCCGACTCTGTAAACAAGACATATTGGTGTAATAACTTACCTCTGATACAGTTCATTCCTTACTTTATTGGTAAATTCCAAGGGCAGTTTCAGTTTGAATAACCTCTCAGCTGGCATGTCTGGTTCTGACCATGAATGTGACACCATGGCAATGAGGCCCCATTGTTTATCTGTTGCTAGGTAACTCACTTCAATGATGAGTCTATGACTCTGGGCATAGCAAATGATTGTAAGGCTATTGATTCAAATTACAATTTTTTCCCATAGACTATTGGTCCTATCCTTTGCGTTTTTTCCAAGTCACTTTGTTGACCAAAAATACTAAATATGCCAAACTGCAGCTGTCAGCTCTTTCCGGATTGTGTGATGCCCGACACAAGACAGAGTCCACTCCCTTTTGTATTATAGATAATAAGCCTGTGTTCTGCATTTTTCTTAAAACCACAAATCATTTCTGTTTTCCTGTGCAGTCTGTGTTGTCAGTAGCTGCACTAAAGATCTATTTTGTCTGAACCATAGATCAACAAACGGTGACTTGGAAGAGATAATAACATCACATAAAAAATGTTAAATTCATGAGCTTCAAACTCACCCGTGTTGAAGAAACACTGCAATTTAATCATCAGACTCCATTCTTTCATTTAGATGAAAACAACAACAGTGCTTCTGGCTTTTATCACTTTGTCACTTTCTTTTGACCTCTAATAGGTGTTTCTTTATGGTTCTCATCCCATCTGGTCATTTTCTGACTTTTTGGTCAAAGATCCCATGGTGTTAGTGTCTTCCCTCACCATGGGAGACCAGCGGAGTCACTCACTACTCCCCCTAGTGGTCACATAATACAATCTAATCATATAATGTAAATAGATTTGGTTCGTATCTACAGCTCTATACACTGACATATTTGGCGTAACTCGAGGACTCCATTATGCTGACAACACTAATGATATTTTAGGTTATATTTTAAAGTTAAAATACTACATATAGCTCCTTTAAGCCTGTTATTGTCTTTTAGTAGCCCATGCCAAATTGTATGTCTTTTATCCCCTAATTCAAGATAATTTGGATTCTTTCTACTAGGATTGTTTTTGCCGTGTCTGTTTGTTACCAGAATTTAGGAGCAAGTGGAAAAGAAGATAAACATCGTGCAGTTTATGGTAGTGTGTAATAGTGTAGTTTCTGAAGGAAACTCCACCCAGTCGCTGAGGGAGCCTGCCAAATCACAGTCTCAGGACACGGTCTGCAGGCCAGTTCAGCACCAACTCACAACTCACAAAGACACATTGCATCATCTGGAGTTCACTCCCAGGGTAAGACAAAGCAGGCAATTATTCAATCGTTCTCACTTTTTTTGTGCCTCATCAGTGTCCATGAGCAAACTGGGAATTGGATTGTAGGAAAGGACAAACATGACTATACATACACAGAGAGACCCAGATAAAGATCTCATCATTTTGACTGCAAAGTGCATATCTTTCATTATGATCACTCATTTAATGTCTCCATCCCTGCAGACAGCCAACCAATGAAGATTCTACTCATCCTCAAAGTATTTCTGTCCCCACAATGTCAGGTAACAATGTGACATCTCCAGATTTAGAAGTAGGTTGCGTGTTGCGTGATAATTCATTCGTTGGTATTGTCTCTATTTCCCAGAAGAGGAGTGGACCAAGCTGCTGGAGCTATCTCCTCTTTTTCAAATGTTGAAGGGGTGGAGCTACAGCTGAAGACATGGGCCAGTGGGGCAGGGTCTTATAAGAGGAGAAATCATCGGTAGGTTGACTGCCTTGTGTTTCTCAAATAACAGTCATTCTGAAACCGAACCTGACAATGAAAGTTAATACCACTCACGCAGATATGGTAATCATCGAGTTTGTAAATCAAGCAGGCCTCTTTCTCTTCTGATGTCTAAACTTGATATAACTTTGATTTCTTATGCATTAATCTACATGCACAAAATGAAACAAAAAGTTCCCCACATCTGTGTATGCTTCATCTGTTTCAACTGTTTTTTTAAGTGTTTTTATCTGACCTGTTTACTTTCTATTTTATTTTCTTGACTTCCCTTTTAATCATATTATTGTACCCTACCTGTAGCACTTGAGGTTTTTAGATAAACAAGTAAAGTGCATTACAAATAAAATGTATTATTATTAAAAAAGGTCCCATTTGTTGAGAGTCTCCCAGTTGGTCTTATTTTCTGCCCTCCAGAGCCTTGATGAGGCCCAGATGGAAGACATTTTCTACAATGTTCAGGCATATGTTCGTCTGTCAGGGCCAAGTGGTTATTTCAATGACTTCCATCAGAATTGTCTTAGTGAGCATAAAATGAAGCAGGAAACAACATTTCTGGCCTAAGTATATAAAAAAACCATAAGATAAGATAGATAGATAAGATAATATAAGATAAGATAAGGTATACTTTATTTTTTCATTTTCTTTATTATGGTCCAAGGGGGAAATTCAAATATACAGCAGCACAAGACAATATGTATCAAATACTATAGAATAAATAAATAAATAAACAAATTAAAATAAAATATATAAAAATGGGTTAAAGTGACTAAAAATGACAAAAAAGTAATAATAATAATAACAACAACAACAACAACAACAACAACAACAATAATATAATAATAATAATATAATAATATAATAAAGTAACAAGTGTGCAGTAGGTGACTTTGATAACCAGCATGGATCTACCTATCAGATGTACATGTACTAATAAGGTAAAAGACATGTCTGGTTCTGCTCCAAAATTCCTAAACTTTCTATGTCTTGCAGCTTTCCTGCAGGTATAACTTCTAAATGCTGTTTTATACATTAATATTGGAGGATATATTATACAAAGAACACATCTGTCTGTTTTCCAGAAAAAGGCAACAGTTTTATTGATGTCCTTGATGCACAATGGGAGTGTGAAGGAGAGCTGATCCCTTTGCATTCATCGACCCTTAACCCCAGGGAGTTCTTGGTCTACCAGCACGGACTGTTTCTGATGCGTACATTACATAATCTCAAACTGGTCAGTGCCAAGGTCTCATTTCTAATTTCTCTGCTTTTTATACTTAGATGGATTTCACTGTTTTAACTTTTAATTCCTTCTGAGACTCTGTGTAGCCTGAGATGCAGCACACAGCCGTGAAACCTTCCAACAACCCTGTTCCTGTTAGAGACTCAGTGGGATTGCCCTTGTTATGAGGGCGCTGGGTCTGACTGACCTTTCTGAGCTCAGTCTAGCACTGTGTATTATCTCTTAATTTGATATATACGACAGAAGTGTTTTGATAGCTTTTTTTATGTGTTTCTCTTTATAGTTTTAATTTTTGAACGTGCATGTCTGGATATAGCTCTGTTTTATTGTTTTGGGCTTTAGTGGGAATACTGAAAAAAAGTTTATTGTTTTTTTCCACACAGACTCCAGACATTTCTGTCCAGATAGCAGCTAGTCTCCCGAACAACAACTACTTTAACAACGCCTTCAGAAATTCCTTCTTTTACCAGGTGAAGTTTTCTGTCATTTTAATTATTTCAGACAATTAGCATTACCAGTGTCTTTATTAATTTAATGTTGAATAGATGAGGCCCAGTGCTATTATAATACAAACAGATAGAGTACCAGTATCAGTATGTAATACACAATACATATTAACCCTACAACACCAAATGTATCATATTTGATACATGAGTTTTGAAGTCCTCTACATGATCAGTGTGATTTTTTTTTCTTAAAAAACCTGATGTATACAATTAGATACATGCAATACACAGATAATCCACCAGGGGGGAGGAATTCATTCACCAGAGGCCTTTCCAGTGACACTACAAGATTGTCTTTAATGAGGAAGGAGGCAGAACTTTGCCTATTTTTAAAATGTATTACCAATTTGTTACACATGTTCATGTTATATTATGTTTTGTTTGTTCAAAAATAATAATATTTGAGCACTGAGACCTGATGTGTCAAATATGATACAAAATTGAAACTCATACATAAAAATTGATATTTGAAAAAAAAAAAAAAAAAAAAATGTTGTTTAGAAGGACCAATAAAGGCTCCAGTTTCAAAGAACTGGAATTTTCTGTCAATGATGGTTCAGGCTTTACAGGGTTAACTAGACCAGTGTTTCTTAACCTTTTTTGACCAAACCCCTACTAACAGCATCATGAAAAACCCTATGCCTATGTCTGAAAAATTTTGAAACCCATTGAGAACACTGTAATAGTTCAACCTGTTTGCATTTCAACATGAGGGGAATCTGTTGCATCTCCTTTGTTGTAACAGACAGTGAGTCGTTATTTTTTGTGATTTTTTTCTCCCTCCCGTCCTGTGCTCATGCCCCTCCCCCAGTTATGGACCACTGAATTAGACAATCACATTGCAGATAATGTCCACCATGCTGCCTAATTCCAGCATGTTGTTAATTCACTCAAAAAAAACATAGGCATATTTTAATATCAATGCATGACCCTATACTCCCAGGATTTCTATTCATGTTACATCAGCCATTGTTCTGAAGCTACATGTGGTGGAATGAATGCGATTTCAGTGTCATTAACTCATTATGAACAGGTTTTAAATGAAAAATGAATGAAAGAGAGTGTTAATTCCAAATTCGAACTTGGTTGGGGGAAGGTCATCAAATGTAGCCATTTCAGAAATAACATTAACATATGCTCTCAGTTCAGGATCAGTAAATTATGAGAATGACGTTTGAACAAAAATATGTTTACCTCCTGTCATGAAAAGATTGTGACAATGTGATTTATTCTTGGTGGATAGAGTGTAACTTGGACACAGTATGTAATCACTGCACCAGGTCAAAGGTAATTGGGTGTGTAGCACCCTCATAGATTCACGTAGGCACGAGTCGAGTTAAAAACAGGGTTTATTCTTCTCCTTGGAACCCGTGAGAACTGCTCACGACAGAAAAACACAACAAAGCACCCTTTTAATACATGTTCTTGCTCTTTGTGTTACACAAATAAATAAATAAATCACAGATGTTAATTACGTGAAATAAAAACATTAAAAACTACACAAACCTCGTTCGCTGGCATCAACAAGGGGCTAAATAATCCTTATGCTTAGGTCTCGTCTTCTTTCTTGCTTGTTTCTTTAGTTTATGGTTATTTCTACATCTCTTCATCTTCATGTGATGAAGCTAACCGGCGGCTACAGACAGCAGGTAGGAAGTGCGTCAACAAAAAGGGGTCGGGTGGAACCTAAAAACTACGCGACTGTTCCCCCTACAGTATACCCCAGATGGCGCAAGAACCTTGTATATGTGAAATGTATTATATATTAACTGAGAGATGTTTGAATAAACACATAAACTTACATATGAACTAAAAATTGTTAAATGCAGGGACTGTTACTGGGTGCTTCTGTGAAACTGGTCCCTAAAAACAGCACAGAGGGGCCAAAAATTCAAACCAGACGTAGACTAATGTTATGAAACAAGTTTGGAAGCATGTTGGGTCTACTTTAAAAATAAATATATACTAATACGTAATGCTAGTGGACATGATGGGTTGCATGCAAAACCGGGAATGAGAACGCAGATTCATGAAAAACCTGTATGTCTGGATTAGAAAAACCACTAGGATTGTCAAATTTAACACAGTGTCTTTATTTATAGCGGTATATGAGACCATTTCAAACAGTGTCTTCAAGATCAAATGCACCGACACCTTGGTAGCTTTTCCTGTCCCAATTTTGGTCTTATTTTTGACCCTGAGATTTTATAAAAAATTCATTAATTTTGGGATGGCTCATAGCAAGAGTATAATTTTTTGCATTTATCTGAGGTCATCATTAGGTACATCCTTGGGGCAAATATGTCTAAATTTCTCTTTCATCATTGGTCTAAAAAGCTGGCAAAGTGCTAGGTACCAAAATGAACCCAGTTTCATACAAGCACCCAATTATTGTTGTGTATAAATAAAATTTTTCCAACTTTATGGGCAACAATGTAAATAGTGTTTTGCAGCATGTGTGTGTGTCATGGAGGCGCAAACAACAAAGAAATTCATGGAGAATGGATTGGTGTCCATCAGGGCCTTCCTTTATGGTGCACAAGTGAGAAACTGACAAACGAAGCTTCGCCCTTTCTCAGAAGTCAGTTCTGACCCATCCAGGAAGTCAGCCTAACTTATAGTAGCCTGTGCTAAGCTTAGATGTGATTGGTTTATATGATGTTATGTGTTTATGTTTATGTTTACGCATTTGGCAGACGCTTTTTTCCAAAGCGACTTACAGGGGAAAACCAATTAAATCACTCAATCAATCAAATTTTATTTATATAGCGCCAGATCACAAGAAGGTTATCTCTTGACATTTATATATAGAGTTGGTCAAAACCAGACTCTAAGTCAATTTACAGAAACCCAACAGAATCCATGATGTATGAGGCTGTCGCTAAGAAGAGAGAAAATAAGATAAAAACAGACAGAATGTTAGACCTTGGAGTTGTCCTGGGAAGTTTTAGGGAGTTGGGTTATGCCGTACCTTGTGGTATCGTTAGAGATAAAGTAGCTTGCAAAACATGCAGAACTGAGAAACTGACTGAGACTAAACATTCATATATAGGCCTGTCGTTAAAAAGAGAATGAAAACTGAAGAGCCATCACAGGTCAAGATTATAATCGTTTTGGATTTTTCATTATAGTTTAGTTTTATTTAGTTCTGACTTTTTTTTTCTCTAATTCAGTTAGCTTTAAATAGTTTTGAGAGCAGGTTTGCTAGTTTTTATTAGTTTTCGTTATTTTCTAAACGCTTAGTTTTAGTGTAGTTTTTTTTTTTTTTTAATATCTTTTATCTTCTTCGCCGTCGAATTCAAATGAATCCCAGACAGGACTCTGCTGCTTTCTCCCACCTTTAGTCTCCATTTTTCCAGGTAGAGTGGGGATGAGAAGATGACTATAAACGACAAGTGACGAGAAGTGATGGACCGTTAAATATCATATGGTGCTAGCAGCTAAAATTGCTTGAGGTAAATAAATCGATTTCATATCATCCGACATTGACAAAGACGAAAACTAAGGGAATTTTATCCATATTTTTATACGTTTTAGTTAGTTTTGTAAGCACACAATACAGTTTCAGTTAGTTATTGTTTTTTTCTTTTAATTATAGTTTTTATTTATTTCAGTGAATGAAAATGTTTTTGCAATTCTAGTTTTCGTCATTCCGTTAGTTTTTGTTAAGATAATAACCTTGTCATATATGTCTTATAAACTAACAGAAGTCTTATGGTCAGTATCAAAATCAGTATTAACATATGTGATTTTTATTCAGGACAATAACCACTCTAATGTCTGAGAAAATCACAAAAATGTAAATCATACCTAACGGTGAGAAATTGCCAAACCTGGATACCGATAGAATTCTGTTTTATAAATATGATGTACAATATTGTATTCATATAAACAAGAACAGACAATAAAATGTAAATGGTGATGCAAGTCTGCATCATTGGAGGCTTATTATGCCTCTACATTAAACTGAACAGGGGTTTAAAGTAATCCTGTGATAGTTCTGTGACCTTGAACTTCCCCAAATGCTGAACTCAAAGGTTACAGGTGAATAGGATGGGCCATGGGCAAAAGTACTGCCAAGGTTGATCATCTTAGCTCCATTTTGTCAAGTTATGGTGGAAAATAATCACAAACAACAGGTCTTCACTTTTAGAAAATAACAATATTCTCTGATGCCATTCAGGAAGCTGTTCCAGAGATGTTTCAGATGCTTCACAAGTTTTTTTTGCTTGATTAAATTAAATTAAAATTAGAAAATCACTTACAGAAGATGTGAGTGTCCTACAATAGAGTCTTCAGAGACAAAAAACATGTCATGAAAAACAGCTCTGAAGACAAGTAACAAGTGCAGATATTTATTGTAGATTTTTTCTTTCTTTCTTTCTTCTTTCTTTCTTTCTTTCTTTCTTTCTTTCTTTCTTTCTTTCTTTCTTTCTTTCTTTCTTTCAAGTAACTGTTGTGTTATTTATAGCTGTTGAGGGAGAACAAAGAGTATAGGATTAAATTAACTGATTGAATTGATTAAATTAGTCAGTTCTCAAAGTAATGTTTCCATGTTGGCTCGAGAGATAAAAGACATTCTATGCTGTTGTTTTTCTAACATGTTTTCAAACTCTGAAAAATGAGGTAAATGTTTTTCTTTACTCTGTTGCTGTGGTTTTCCTGCCAACAGTTTCAGTTTTACGCCTTGATTCTCAAAGCTTCATGGCTAATGACTAATATACCAGTTTTGTCAGGATTGAGAGTAGAAAATATTTTTGGTCCATTCTGTTACATCTAAAATATAGTTTAGAAAAGCATCTATTGGTCCTGAGCCATTAGGAGAAATATCACTTAACATGGCGTATAATCAACGTAGCTATGAAATCTTATGCTGATGATGTAATGATGTTTCTCATTTGAACCATAAACATTCAAGAGTGCTGAGGCTAAAACTAAAGCTTGTGGAATACTGCAAATTATTGTACATCTTTTACTTGCTGTACTTTACTTAGATAAGCATTCGTCTGTTTAACACCCTAGATAAGATGATCTAAAAATGTTTTGCAATGTTTTGTGGTGGGTTGTGTTCACCACAGAAGAGCATTTCCTGAAAACTCCACACACAGAGCTTAAAATTTGAGATGTAACTTTTGTTATGATGAAATGAAAATGCACTAGGCTTCATGTCTTTATGTAGGCTGTTTGGTACTTCTATACAATGCTGCAACTGTTCTGTTTGATTAATGTTATAGGAATTGGGCAACTTAAACACATCTGCTCTAAAGTATAATATAGTTATTTGCATTTTCATTTGAAGTTTTTGAAGACTTTTGCCTTTTTTCAACATGCAGAAACAACATTGTGCATCCAATTTTTGCAGTTTTTTTTTTTTTTTAATCATTTTTAGATGTAATAGTATACACTGTTGCTCAAGCTCTTCTTATGAAATGACTGTGACAATGTAAATGGATAAAGTATGACTGGGACTCAGTATGTAATCATTGTGCCTGCTCAGAGGTGATTACTGATGTTATAAACAGAAAAAAGAGGAATGTGTCTGAAAACAAAATTATTCAAACTTTATTGCCAGCAGCGTATATTTTTGAATGGCATAATCATATTACCTCACTGGTAAAAGTGTTTTGCAAAATACATCTTTATGACCTGTAGATGCTCTGAAGCATGTTAATCATTCATCTTCATAAATTTTTGCAAAATTGACTGATGTTCAATTTCAATTTTTTTTTGTACTTACATCCTGACACTCTTATACTGGTCTTGATGTTGTCAGATTTCAGTAGTGACCCAGGACAAACATCTGTACTATATTTATCATTATGTGTAGACAAACCTATGTATCCATTTACATAAAAACATATTGTTTTTAACCCATAAAGACCTGGTGTTACATTTGTGTCAGTCCTAAAATATTTTGTTCTCTATATTTAACTTTCCTTAAGTCATTTATCGCCATTTATTGTAATATTATCCTGATTATTTACATTTTTTTCAGCGTAAATCCTCTATTTTTCTATATTTAACTCACTGACCATGTAGATGTTTATTAAAGCTCGGAGTAAATTCAAAGGTTATTATATCAGAAACAGAGAAAACTGAGAAAAATGTGTGCTTTTCAGTGAAATCTCTCATTATCTGAACATTAACCCAGTGTCTCCATCCACTGTCATTGATCCAACTCTATGGGTTTTACCGTGTGAACCAATGTTGTAGAAGATGACAGTGTTTCCATGGTAACTACAGAGCCTCTGAACATCCAAATGGCTCATACCTGATGACCATAAAAAGATGAATAACTGTATTTTACACCAATTATTTACATGTATTTATAGGATTAGTGGATCAACAGGGATTGAACAGTTTAGATCACTAGATGATTTTGGTCGGCGGCGGCTGTTTGGGTCTTTATGTATTAAAAAAGATATGGCAAACCCTTTCAATATTTATCTATTCAGAGTCAACTGACAATACAGCTCATGTCAGGGAACCTGGTGAAAGGGAAAACACTTACACTGTAACATCTTAAAACTTTAGTAGCCTAAAGTTCAGACCACCCCACAACCACAGCTTACTGACAGAATTTGCTATTTTGTTGATTTCAGGTTTCTTATTAATACACAGGGACAGCTCTGTAATACAGCAATTGAGTAACAAATAAATAAGGCCATTCTCCTCAGCTCATTCATCTAAAGCAGTAGTTCCCAAACCTTTTTTGGCCCATGACCCCATTTTAACATCACAAATTTCTGATGACCCCAGACATTCAAACGGAGACATTTTCTCTTGTAGATGTCTTAGCTGGGCCAGGCAGGTGAAGAAATCATTCTATTTTTCTGGTTTTCAGGTTGAAGTGTAGTAACGCCTATGGTCACATGATTGGGTCAATCAGATATGCCCTCTCAGATATTATACCCTGCATTTTATTTGAACTTGATTTTTATTAGGAAAAATGTGTGGTGTTTCAATTATAATGAAATAAATATTCAATCATAAAAGAATATTTTTTTAATAGTAATTTTTTGTTTTTTTAATCAATTACTAGAGATTTCAGGCGACCCCATATAAATTCCAGGTGACCCCACGTGGAGTCCTGACCCCAAGATTGAAAAACACTGATCTAAAGACTTGAAAAATACTTATTTAACTCCTCAGTGTTTACAGCAAAGTGAGTGAAGCTTCTTAACAATGCCTAATAGTTCCTAATAGTTTCTAAGGTGTAATATCATGGCTATTCAGTTTTACAGTATATAAATACACTCTAGAACTTTAACTATGCTCTACTCAATTTAACCTGTGCAACATTTTTACACTTAAGAATACTGAGTAAATTTGAAAGCTGTGAAATCATTTATATTTATTTATAATTAAGTAATTAATTTAAAAGTTGAAGCACATCTGAATAACTACATTGAGTACCATGAAATATAAAATTGAGTTGATATAATTAAAATGTTAAGTCAATGCAATAGTAACCCTAAGTTCAAACCACTCAAGAAAATGAGTAAATATAATTCAATGTTATGTAGATGCAGCTGAAAATGAGATTATTATTTAACAAGTCAAATCTGCTACTTTTACTTTTTTTTTTTTTAACAGAATGTGATTCCTAACAAAATACACAGTGTATTCATTGTGCTGCTTCAGTAACTATGATGCACTGCTCTTTATTGTCAGTAAATGTTGCTTGTATTTAATATATTAATGACATTACTTTCTAATTCCCTATTGGCAGGAGGCAGAGGAGACGCTCTTTGTCCGTCGCCAGAGGCTCCAGTCTGTTGGTGGCTTCTCTCTGCTCCTGCTTCACTGTCTGTCCCACATCAAAACTAAAGATATGAGCTCTGACTCCAGCCCTGCCTTCCAGAGACTTCTTTTTAAGGTAGACAGGATAAAGCGTTAGAGGAAGTGGACAGTTTTATGTTTAATGGTTAACTAACTTTCACCAGTGTTGATATCAGGTATCAGTATCTTATTCATTTTTTCTGGAAGGTTCTTCAGGCCAGTCTGGGGGAACTGTTTCAGGCCAGACTGTGTATGCACCCTTCCGGGCAGGACCAGGAGGCCCATTCAGGGGACATAAATGGGACTTTGTTGGCGTCTCACACTGCATCATTACTTCACAGAATACACAACCCAAACAGGGGATTGCTATCTCCAAATGTAGCACAGAATATTTCCTTTAAATGCAACCACTAGTTTAAATAGGTTTTAAATCCTCTAGTAATATTAGCTCTTCTATGCAACTGCTCGGTTGGATGTTATATTTGTTATTTGTGTAGTAAGATTTGGTATGGTGCAACACTGCCATTACAGCTTTTTTAAAAAATTTTTATGAGTGGTACAGTACAATCAGAGCTATTTTTAAAAGTTTCTTGTTGTGTTCTTCTTGTGTGTGTGTGTGTGTGTGTCCTCTTGGCGACTGCGGCAACAGGATGTTGAAGTGCTTCATGGGAGACACAGTGAGACGTCTCTGTTCATGCATCTTGAAGAACTTTTAAGAGAGAAGAAAACTGAAACCATAGAGAAAAACAAAAGCCACATAGGCTAATTTTTTTCCTCTGTTTGTACCCTTTTTGCCCTTTTTATCTAGTGGAAACCTTTTGGTAAAAGTACTATTTATTTTTTAATCCTCCTTGTATTTCTTGTATGTGGTGTAACTTATATTAACTAAATAAAAATCATAAAAGCATTTGGATTAAAGCATTTATTTTTTGCATCAGATAAGTACAATCACTGCAAATCACAAGCAAAATTTTCTAATGAACAATCATGTACTGTTTTCACCAATACACTGTTATAAAAAGGCATTCCAGCGGTGCGTTAATAGGTGCTTGTTAGGAAAAAGATATGCAGATGATCATATCAGCACCGTTCTGAGACATGTACTCCGGTTTTTTATAAGGGCCAGGGCAAGTCCAGGCAAACAAATGCATTGCTGAGATTCCAAATGTCTGCCAGTCAAAGTAGGCATCCTCATTGTTGCCCTGCTGCACTGGCTCTGAGAGCGATGACAATAATGAGCACAATTATTCCACAGACAAGCGCAATGATGTTCAGGATCTTTGCTGTCCTCGATGCCTCTTCGGCTGCAACTGTTTCACCAGCGGCATTTGCACTTTGTACCTTTAAAATATAATAAAAATAAATGATAAAAATAATTTAAAAAAAACAACAATAGTTTAACATTAAATGAAGTGTGTGTTTTGCTTCACAAGTGATTCGACTTGATCTGAAATCATGAACCATGCAAAACAAAATTATCTAAATAAATCTGATACTGAACGACTTTTCCATAAAGAGATAAAACTTGGCAACTTGGTACTGAAGGAGGTTTAATTTTTTTTCTTTGCCTACTTATTTACACTGTTTGAAATAATGTTGGAATAATTTTGTTTTCAGACACATTCCTCTTTTTATTTCTATTTATACACATCAGTAATTGCTTTTGTTCAGGCACAATGATTACATACGGAGTCCCAGTTACAGTTAATCAACAATAAATCACTTTGGCACAATCATTTAATGAGAAAAGCTAAAAATATTTTATTCCAACTTCATGGGTATTTACTTTATTTTTACATACCTACAAAAAGTTATAAATTCCTACAAAAGGGAACACTTAAAAAAATGGTCACAGCCACTTACCCGACTGGAGTAGACAATGGCAGCAATCCCTAGAGGCAGACAACAGCACAAAGTGTTGAAGATGGACCATGCAAGGTAGGACTGGGCAACAGTACGGCTCTGGCCTCCTTCCATAGTGGCTTTCTGTCTCAGTGGACAAGTTATGCTTTGACCAGAAACACCCGGATCCAATAGCTGGTCAAGATTGGGGTCTGCACACATTTATTCACAAGGGGTGTGGCTAAAAGTGTGGTTTCAAGTATCTCTCCTCTGCTTCTCTTGGTGCCTGCAACTGAAATCACACTGCAAAAATCTAAATCTTACCGAGTGTATTTTTCTCATTTCTAGTCAAAATATCTCATCACACTTAAAATAAGCCATAATAACCTAAAGAGTAACTTTTCAGTGAGATATAAGAACATATTTTTAGACAATAGATTTTGAAAATCTTATTTCAAGAAATCTTACCAAGATAATTTTTACTTGTTCCATTGGCAGATTTTTTTTTTTTTTTGCTTAATTCAAGCAAAAAAAAAAAAAAAAGGTAGGATCTATTGTCTAAAAATAAGTTCTTATATCTCACTGAAAAGTTACTCTTTAGGTGATTATGTCTTATTTTAAGTGTGATGAGATATTTTGACTAGAGATGAGAAAAATACACTTGGTAAGATTTAGATTTTTGCAGTGTAGTCTCCTTCTTACGTTGTAAAGCAAAACACAAAGCTGTTTTTATTTTTTTTTTTAACATACTTTTTACTGAACTTGGATTTTAATAGGATGTGGCAATGCATCCTTTGCTGATGACTTTCTCTCCTAAAGTAATGTGAAAAGGGATATTTTTTAGCCTGCTATGGTAGAGAAAGGAGATTCAACTTGTAGCTGACTTTTCTAAGATCTAAGGTAGCCTCTGGTTCTCTTTCTTTTAAAGACAGTGAAAAACAGCCTCCAGCACTTTACAAGGAACTGTTCCAAAATTAAAGAGGTTTGTTCACACAGCCAGAACACAAGGCCCCTTGAAATGAAAAAGACAAGTTTAGAGGACTAGTTGCTTTAATGCCAATACAAAAACAGAGACCACAGAGGTGGGGGAGTTTCTACACACAAACCTGCAAAAACTCCTGACCTCACTGAGACTTGTTACATTACTTTCAGGGACAATGTTTAAAACCCCACAATGTCTTTCATGACTGTTTTAGCTGTGAGAACATCTGTTTATGACACCTAGAAGTTAAGTCAGACAATTATTCCAAGTACTGGCACAATGTTAAAAAAACACAAGAAAAATGTTACCTTAGTAACTGAGTATTTACCTGAACAATAAACAAGCCTGAACGCAAGGTACCTTTTAAAAAAGGACATAGTAGACAACATCTACCGAGGAAACTCAGGACTTTTGATGTGCAGAGATCAGTCTTTGGAGGAAAGAAATTCAAGTTGGTCAAGAAGGCCAGCTCTTTCCTGGGATGCCTTCTCGACCCAGAAGAGGTGGTGTGTGACATAACAATGACAGCTAAGATATTTGTCCTGTTGGAGAACATGTCCCATGTAATGCAGGGAAATTTGCCAACACCAAGTAACTCCTTCTGGGACTGAATCCTGCAATGTCTTGCTTCCGTTTGTTGTTAGGACAAACAATATATCTAGTAAAAAAACTTCAAACTCTCAGGGGCAACATCAAGACAACTATTCTTGTTTGCATACACAATAGTATTATTTTAAGTATAAAACCCCCTTGCCTTGGATGTTTTCCACTTTTATTGTGCAAAAAAAAACCCAAACCCAACAACTTGCCAATGTCAAAGTTCAGTAATGTCAAGTAATCTATCGCGCCTTTCACATCAGTATTTAGTACATGCGTCTTTAGTCATAACAATCGCAGCACTGAGTCTGTGTGAACAGGTCTCAATCTTTTTTTATGTCTAACCACAATTTGTCTTGTTTTTAGCAGTGGCACCGTCACACTCTGGAGATGCTTCGCAGCAGCAGGACCTGGAAGGCATTTAAAGGTAGATGGTAAAAAGGAATGCAGCAAAATATAGAGAAGTTCTGGAAGCCAGTGTGATTCAGTCTGCAAGAGAACCATGGCTTGGGAGAAGATTTATTTTTTAGCAAGACAATGAGCTGAACATGTAGTAGAAGCTTCACAGAAGTGGTTTAAAGACAACAAGAGACAGCAAGAAGAATGGGGTAAAAACGGCACTGTCCAGAGGGGAAAGGCTAATTGAGACTATTCCACACGGAGTCAGTGCTGTACTGCTGCCAAAGGTGGATCTACTACATATTAACGTGAATTGAATGAATATTTAGGCAAAGACTTATTTTATTACTAGATATTTTTATTAACTGACATTAGTGGGACACATCCAAGGTGGTGACTACTTTTTATAGACACAGTAATAATGTATAATTATTATGGTTTCTAATTTTTATTGTATGGATTTTGTTGTATTACTTCTCTTTTATACATTGTTTTATATACTGCAGTGTTGTGAGACTAATTATCTTTTGTATCCAGTGTGACTATTAATACTCATATATAAGTGCAATTAAATCATTAAGTTATATTTTATCAAACCGTGAAACAGATGTTTGGTGAATTAGTATTTCAATACCCATCAGCTCTGTTTTCAGATTCAGTCTCACAAAGCATGTGCCATAAAACAACACTATTAATAGTCTACAGGACAAATATTATTATAGGTCCAAAAAGGTTTCTTCTTATAGCTTAAATAGTGCATAAATCCACACTACTTGCATTATTATAATTAGGTTATTACAAATATGGGTGTTTAATGTTACAGTACAATGACTGTGATATTGTAATACTTGATATTCAGCCAACAAAGCCAAGTCAAGGCCTAACGGAAGAGAAACAGGAAACTGAGATATGCTACAAGGAAAAAATCTGAACGTCCCAGAACTTCCTGATTCTCAATGAAATAAAAACTGAGGTGGTTCTGTTCGGCATCCTGAGTCCACCAGCATCCTGTGTGGGAGGCTTGTCCTCCCTGTCATTTTTATGAAGCCCCTCCCCCCCGACACACACACACACACACGCACGCACGCACACACACACACACACACACACACACACACACACAAAGACATATTTGGTGGTGTGTGGTGGATTTCTCCACTTATGAATCTGTACAAAAATAAAACCTATAATTTTTTGGAGATACTGAAATAAATTCATGTGTTACTCTGCTTGTTAAGTCTGATGTTTGTTAAGTCAGAGAATGTTTACTTATTTACTGTAACTTGTCTACAGTGAGGCACTAGTTTTGGGCTGAGAAGGGAAAGCGCTCATTCCTTTCATCAGAATCTACAGGAGATCACAGTTTGCAATGGACACAACAGTATTATTACTGAATAAAACCACGAAAATAATCTGAATATAGCTGCATGACATTTATTATAATTAAACTGACACTGTCTTTTTCCATCCATCCATCACTGTGAGGTGAAAGTGTCACCTTGTTTAACTTTAAAGTATTTAACTTGGAGTGCGCTGATAGAGGCCTTACAAATGAAACACCAAGTGTGAAGATGTGAACAATCTCATATAGTCCTTACGTCAGTAGAATCCATAAATATCTGGTTTAGCAGATCTTCATTGGTCTTTGTGGATTAGCAATGGAAACTAATGTTGGTTAGCTAACACGATAACATTAACCAACAGGAAACTTTTTTCTTTTTTCTGCACCTTTAGGTTTTAACTTCCTCCACTTCCTCTGTGCTGTAACATCGCAAGGAAAGTAGTAGAATGACAAATGAATGTGTTGTATGGACTCAGAGACATTGTACTGGAAAATAATATAGAGTAATGAACAGAAATGAACCTGGAAACAGTATTACAGTCTAACATATTCAATATGCTGCAGTATTGAGTACTAACAACACTGAGTATGGAAAATTACACAAGTCATGTGAATTTCTTGCCTTGTGAACATTGGCTGGTCTTGCAATAAAGAAAGTCTTATATAAGGAAATATAAAATGGAATACTGTAACTGTAATTTTCATATTTGCAGAACACTGGTGTGTAATTTTAACGGCTTCCCATAAACTTGAGCACTATGTGGACTTCTCTTCCTCCACTGACTTCCTGTTTTTTAAATCACTTCATGGATTTACTCTGTCTTGCTTATTTGACATATTACCTATTCTCCACTAAGAGCACATATGTTTTCTGAACAGTCGTAAATCATACCTAACTGCTCCCACTGAATGCATCATTGTTTTTCTTGTTTGTACCTCAGGTGAGCAGTTGATCTTTTTTTTTTAAATTTAATATATATATTTTTTAAAATTATCATTATCTTGAAAGTTTCTTGTGCTTAGTCCATGCATTTCCCTGTGTTTTATTTTAACCCTTTAAACCCAAGCCTAAAATGGTCCGCCTGGGCTTTATTTGTCTTATTTTCACAATAAAAAGGTTAGAAAATACAGTATGTTGTGAATGAGTCCATTTTCCCATTTTTTCAGAGCACTTTTTTTTTTTTCCAGATCTTTCAAAATATAGCAATCATGTACAATTTGCTGCCTGTTATAATACTGATACAATGGCTGCTTCTCCAGCTTCCAGTACAGACGTGATTGAAATGATCGTAATGACCCAATAAAGCCTGTAACGTGCAACGTCTCAGGTTTCAGGTTTGGATTTTTTCCAATTGCACAAACAGTGAGAAAGTTACAGGAAACTTGAGCAAACTTTACAACAAATTGCATATGCACAGGATGTATCAGTGATGACACTTCACGTTTTAAAGACTTACAACACCTTGACCTCCTCATGATGTTTTCAATATGAATTAATTACTAATGTTAAACAGTTGAAATCATGATCTTGGAATAATATTTTTACCATTTTGGAATCCCTAACTGAGACTACGTAGGCCTTATTTTCATCATTTCAGGAAATCAATGCTTGAAAAATGTAATAATGTACTGTAAATACTATTCATTTCACAGTGTGTGGTGAGAAAGGGGGAAGTAAGAGCAGATGGAAAAAGGAAGGCTGGTATTTATGGTTGATAAAGCGGAATAAAAAAACTGAAACATTTCACTTTCCCAGTTCCTCAGTGGATTTTTTTTCTTCCAAGTGGGAGAAGTGAGAAATTGGGTAAACAAGCACCATTTCCTAGTAATCAAATTAATTTCCTTCACAAAAAGTTGGACAAGACAACAATTAATTACTGCAACTATAATTCTCAAAACACTTGTTGTCTTGTCCAGAAACTAATATGGTTTTCTATTGTCTGATTTTCTTCATTCTGATTAGCTTGAAATGTAGCATAACTGTATCATGAAAAAGCATGATGGAGTGTGACTTGAGTGGACAAACAGGTAATAGCCTTATTTGGTTAATTACTGCATAGGTGATTATGTTTCTTTAACCCTTAAACCAATGGAGTGAGCAGCTTTTCATTTCTTAAACAACCATCAGCTTGATAGAGCAGAATTAATTGGAAAAAAATCATGTGGTCTGAGGGATAGATGCACCAGGGTGATAAGAGACACAGATGAAGTGATTACCCATCATGCCTAGTGCCTATAGTACAAGCCTGTGGGGGCAGTGTGATGATCTGAGGTTGATTCAGTTGGTCAGGTCTAAGTTCAGTAATATTATGTGTTCATAAAATGAGTTCAGCTGAACCTGAATATACTGAATGACCAGGTCTGAACATCAGTGGATTTTTTTTCTTCCCTGACACATATTCCAAGATGAAACAGTGGGTCTGGGAGCATGAGGCATTGTTTTGACACACTGATTGGCCAACATGGAGTGCAGATATTATCTCCTTTGAGAATCTAAAGAATGTACTGGAGAAGACTTTATGTAGTGGACTCTCATCATCAATCCAAGTGGTGAAAAATGAAAGTAACTCTGGATTTAAACAAATGTTGTGACATTTACAATGATGTTGCTGCAGCATTAGCAAGAGTGATGCCACAGAGAATGCATCCTGTAAAGGCGGCCATACACTGTGCGATTATTTCGATCGTTGCGCACAGCTCCATCTCAAACTGTGCGAATCAGTCGTAAAGTCAGGCTCACGAGTCATGTTCTCACACTGTACAGACCAATGCTCGTATACGACCTGACTGCTCACACTGTAGGACCATACACCAGAGGACGCACGACACGTTTGAGTGTTGTATCCAGAAATACAACGTTAAAATACCAAGGAATCTGGAAGTGCATAGACGATTGTGTATTGGCGTGAGTCACGAAATGGTAGTGCTAAAGGAAAACCAATGAGCTGCTTTGGCAATATGTGCCATTATCTGCGGGGAATCAAAAAAGAAGAAAAGAGGATGATGTGTTTGGTGCAGGAATTGGTTGGCCTGACGTGGACAGAATGGGCTGTCAATCCTACAGCGGGAACTGGAGGTAAGCTGGAAAAGCTAAACTGCACTAGGCCAATAGCCAGCTGCTGTAAGCTTAGAATTAGCTTACAGTGGCTGGCTATTATTGTATTCGCGCATGCACAGTGTGACAATTTGGGGTACATCGGCTCGTGACACTGCTTTGACAGTGCGATACCCTCACGAGGAGCGAGTAGGATTTCAAATAGCTCCATTTTCCATGCGAACGCACGATTGCTGGTCATGAGGTGGTCATGAGGTGTTAATTGCTTCTCCTTACCCCATACACACTGCACAACGCACGACACACAATTAGAGGCACATCTGGCCTGATTCCAGAAAGAGTTGCACGAGTGAGAAATCGTCTCTAAAATCGCAGTGTATGGCCACCTTAATGAAAGCTAAAGATTGACGAAATGTTGTGTGTATGAATGTTTTTTTTTTTATTTAATTTTTTTTTTAATATATAAAGTGGGCTATACAGTTTACCGTAACTGACACAATATGAGAACCAGACTCCATGCTGAGGGAGACTTCACACCTCTTTAATCACTCCTTCCAACTCCCATCATGCAGCTGTTCTGGAGCTTCTCTGGCCAGAACGGGAACTTAAAAATCTCCTTCATTAACTGTGAGATCTTCACAAAAAAAAAAAAAAAAGTCTAAACATTTAGTTCAGCATTGATTAGCTGCTCTTTATTATTGAACTCTTTGTGTTTTGTGAGTTTTTCATAGATGTTGATGTGTGTGCCTCTAACCTGACAATTTGTAAATCATAGTGTGTGAATCTTCATTTACCCCATGAATTTAGATCACTTACAAGTGCCACTTTCATCTTGGTTAGTGTTACAGGCACGCTGGTGAAGGAACAGTTCAAGCTTAACCTGACAAGACCACATCAGTTTCCCCACCACAATGTGACCTATCTGTGGTTCCCTTAAGACTATATCACAAGAGCAGGAACTCACAGTGTATGAACCATATGCATGCATGCATGCTGTGGGGCAATCTGGGTCATAGGAAAAATTTTATTTTAGTGCTTAAACAGAAACTATATGGGAGTATGCAAACAATTTCATTTATTTTTTTCATTTTTTCATCCAGTTTTTTGGTATCCTGCACACCTTTCATTTCTCAATATGCATATCAATCCCCTCATTTCTAGTATGCAAACAAATCAACACTATGCATGTTCACTTATGTATGTGAGGAAGTTCCTTATATTCCTTCTTTAAGTACCAATGCACAGACCCATGGCACATGGTGGAACAAGAGTGGAATATTTTTCCTGACTTAATGGAACATCCATATTTCTTTACATCATTTATTCCCTATACAGACAATGTAAAGAAATACCAATAAAAAACATCCTATTATGCTGACAGTGATGTAATATATGTGTTTCATTAGCTGATTCTGCCTTAATCACTGTTGCTTCATTAACTAAGTTTGTTGGTTCACATGTCACCTGGGGTTTGTTCCCTGAAGTGAGACTACCAAACTGTTGCTAATTTGGGTAAGTCTGGCTGATTCTTAGTTGACTCATGTTTCATTAACATACTCACATGGATACCAACAAAATTAGCTGTTAATGCTTGTTTCATGAATCCCACATTGGATGTTCTTATTTTTCTCCTATGGCTCTGTGAAAGAATACATTTAGGAGAAAAATAACAAAATGTTTGTGCATAAGGCCCATTACCCGTCCACACAGTCAAAATCACACTGATCCATACACTGTATACCAAAGCATATGCACCCAGGGCCGGATTTAGACTTGGTGAGGCACTAAGCTACATAAAGCCCTGAGGCCCCCATCCCTTTTAAACTACACCCACAGGTCTCAGAACCAGCTGTGTAGTTTGACATATATGCCTTTTGAACTATATTACTTTTTGATGTTAATTAATAATATTCAATAATATAGATCATGCTGTAAAATCACAAAAATTATATTAGAGAATCCTTTAAGTTACAGTTTAAAACATTTTCTTTCATTTCACAAAAGCAAAATCATTGATTATGTCATCAAAAGATATGCTACGTAACTTATCGCTTTCTATGCACATGATACAGACATTTTTTTCTTGAGACATAATTGCTCTCAGTTCATTTTTTATTTTCTTTAGCTGCGAAAATGATCTTTTCTCCTGAACAATTTGTTCCCATCAGACATAGAAATAGGTTAATATTGCTTCCACATTAGAGAAACTTGAATGAATCTTGTCTTGAAAGAAGATTTGATACAGTTCTTTGTGTTGAATTTGTTGTTTTCCAGGATCATTCTGTTTGACTTAAAGGTGGCATGTGAGATGTTTTCCTGGAGCATTTTTTTTACTATATTGTTTAAAATCCCCTTCACACCCCGATTAAAACTAATTAATTAAATGCTGTAACACAAAAATAAAAAAAATGTAGTCACCTGTGGAACAGACAGGACTGAAAAACACACCATCCAATCATCTTGAGCGCCCACTCGAAATGATTGATGATTGATATGTCTGTCAAACTGTCTGATATGTCCGTCAAACTTTTCTAAGATCTCGTACCCCACCTTTAATCATAGAAGTGCCTCAGTTCACCCATGAGGTTAAACACAATTATATACACATATAATTCTATGCATTATCTATAGGCTACTTAACACAAGGAACATTGATACTGAATATTACCTATAATATAATTCAGCTATCTAGTCAACACAATCATAGACATTTAACTTGCAAAATGTTAATTTTGAGACAACACATTGAGTAAAAAAAATATTCTAGAAAATTGTTGAGGCCCCTGCAGATCATGAGGTCCTGAGGTGTAGCTTCTGGAATTGCACAACAATATAGTGCAAAGATGTTACATAACCCTAGAAACTACAACGAACCAAATAGGTGTCCATACACACATCCCATTTATCACTTCCTTCTCAATTCTTAGAAAGTGGAACTAAAGAGACTGAGAGCTCATGTAGAAGGCATCCGCTTTCTCTGGCCTTTTTTTTTTCTTGTCAGATTTTGTGGTTTGAGTTTATTGGACAGGTGATAAACCCATGCAGTGACACCATAGTGCTGTGTTTCCTATAATTTTTAAGCTTGAGACCCAAAAACACAATTTTATGTCTCCTTGGAAGGAATATATATGCCTTTAAGTGCAATTTCTACTTTTCTGTCTCATTCAAGATCAAAAACAGTGCTGGAGTCTATTTTTTAACTATGCCTTTAAAAAAAAAAATAATAAAAATATTGCTTCGTTTACATCATTTTCATCTGGTTGTATCTTTTATGTCTTGTATCATCTTTTACACCATTTCCATCTTGTGTTCAACCTCTCTTCTGCATGTCATGTACAGTTAAACATGTACAATGTACTCCAAAGAACGCTTCCCTTCTATTTTGATTTAGAAAATAAATGAACATATCTTGTTACTGTTGTGTATTTTACCCTGACAACTGCCATTCCAGTAAAACCAGCTCTGCAACCCCTTCAGGACCTCATCCCTAAGTTTGGAAAAGGAGAATAGTAACACAATACTTTTCATGCCCCAACGGACCCTAGCTTTCTAAAAAAAAGTGCAGGTTCTGATTGGTTTTGTGAACAAATGTGATCCAGCTAAAGGGATGGTGTTTTTGGCATGGCATTTTCTTGATGTGTTTTATTTAATTCACCTTTTGCATGTTTTGGTTTGCTTTTGTTTTTTCATTGTGTCTGTATTTGAGTTTGTTACGCCTACCTAGTTAGCTGCCATGGAAACGCCCCGAACACATGACTGTCTTGACCAACCTGCGGAGCTCTGTAATTAACACACCTGTACCCAGTGGGGCACAAGAACAATAAAAGTGACTCAGTGTGGGAAGACGCCGGACAGAGACAGAAGGAGCTAGGCACGCGACTGAGGACATCGGCACGCACAGGACCGGCCAGACACCAGAGAGAAACCACCACACCACGGTGAGACCACACGCAGCATCCAGCCGTCGAACCCTGTTTAAGGAGTTGACCGCTGCTACACGGACGGAGGAACGCGGACCGGAGCACATCGTAAAGAGGACTCTGTGGGGCCGAATACAGCAGCGGGAGAGCAGAGAGCTGTCCCTGTCTGTGCGGCCAGTGGAGCAGAAGGGGAGCAGTGAGGAGCTCGAGCTGGCGTGGGTCCCTAGTGTAGCTCAGCATAACCAGGCCCGAACGACGCGGCGGTATGGTGAGGAGCCCTACTGGGCATGTATGTATCTTTTGTTGGACCTGTTTATATACCGTTTGCCTTTGGCTGCGCTCCGTTCTGCCGCCTGTATATGTGTGTCCTATTCAGGAGCGGACCGGACGTGCTGAGGTCGGGACTCAACTTCGTGGATCACCTTTGTGACGCTGCTCAGAGAGGACCATTGTATTGCCTCATTCCATGTTTTTTCTTTTTAAATTCTATTTCTAAACGTGTTTTTAATTGTATTTATTTTAATTGAAGAAATTTTATAATTCATTTTAACAGTGACTTTTCTTTTTTGGTTACACCACGGCTCTTTTAACTTGGGTTTTAATACTTCATGTTTAATTCGGCCAAATTAGTAATTTATATTTAGAACTGTTATTCCAAACCCCGCCTTACACAAACTTGCTCAACATGATGACCCACTGAAGTGAATTATCTCTCTACTGATTAAAATCAGACTTTGATTGCCAAGAGACCTGGGATTTCTTTTGTTCATTGACATTAACCCTATAACGCCAAATGTATCATATCTGATACATGAGTTCTGAAGTCCTCTGCAAGATCAATGTGATATTTTTTGTCTTGAAAAGCCTGATGTAAACAATTAGATACATGCAATACAGGGATAATCCACCAGAGGGGAGGAATTTGTTCACCAGAGGCCTTTCCAGTGACATGACAAGATTGTCATTAATGAGGAAGGAGGCAGAACTTTGACAATTTTTAAAAGGAATTACCAATTTGTTAGGCATGTTTGTGTTATATTATGTTTTTGTTTGTTCAAAAATAATAATATTTAAGCATTGAGACCCGATGTATCAAATATGATACAAAATTGGAACTCATACATGTAAACTGATTTTTGGGAAACATTTTTTGGGTTGTTCAGAAGGACCAATAAAAGCTCCAGTTTCAAAGAACTGGGATTTTCTGTCAGTGATTTAATGGTTCAGGTTTTACAGGGTTAACATCAGGTTGTGCCTCTCACAGAATTATGCTGTAACTTTAACTTATGATTTATGTACAGCAAGATCTGAGGTAGGATGAGAATTACTGTTTCATCCAAGAGTTTAACAATATAATATGTATTTTGGTTAGTACGCTAACCTCCAAGACCATATTGGGAATATAATATACTGACATCATTGAGAAATCTTCTCATGAAATTTAAATACATCTTTTTAGGAGGAGGCCTGGAGGGTTCACCTGGCCTGAGTGAAGTGGTCACGGGAAGTAATGACAGTGATCTGGATAGGTCAGAGTTAACCACATGTACACCCCCCTTGCATAGAAAAGAATGGGAACTTGTGGTCAAATTTCCATGTCAAATACAACCGACAGGAGGAGACATTAGTTTATGGGCTTGCTAGCCTTGTACCTGAGAGGCGTTACGAGACTAAGTCTTTTTTTTGCGTGGATGTTCCCATTATAATTTAAAAGCAACTTCCATCAGACTCATATGTGAACGACCCTGAAGTGACTGGCATGCACAGAAGACGTAACATCACTTGCAGCACACTGTGTTTACATAATAAATATGGATCTTACTGGGTCCCACCTCCTACTGTGCAATATTTTGATGTCTGTTGTATTTCAGTGACATAACAGTTGGATGACATGAGACGTGACTATTCAGCCTGAAGTCGAATTGCAAAACATCAGATATGTCAGATTTAGGAACACGTATAAAAGTGGCCTGGCTGTTCAGACTGACATAAAAAATCAGATATGGATCACATCTGGGCAAAAAAGTTGGGGTTTGGGACACATTTTCCTGTAGAGTGAATATAGTGTAAGTTAGTGTAGCAACATAACAGCTACATTTTAATAATGTACATTTCAGCCAAACCCCCCCCCCTCCCCAGATGTGTCTGTAAAGAATCTTTCCCAACTGGAGACACTGTTTCAGCCAGGATCAGATTTTCTGTTGCTATAGCAGAGATTTCAGAGGCACAGAGGAGGTGAGTTCCACAGAAAAGCAAGCTGAATCTACTTTAGAAACCCAAGATAATCCCAGTTCTGGCCATCCTAGCCACACAAAATCTCTCAAAACTTTCTCAGTCCTACTCTTGACTTGTTTTACATTACAATTTTACCATTTCACTTGCCTTTTTTGTTAGATTGTATTATATGGCAAACTTCATTTAATTGTTTACAGCTGTTTTCTATTTATTTGAAAGTAAACCAGCTGTTTTTAACTCTTTATAGAGTTACTTAAAAGCGCCAGTCTCACACAGCCAGATCTGGATTGGAGGTAAAAGTTATCTGGGTTGTTTGGCTGGTTCTGTTGATAGCTGGGTGCTGCAACAGTGCATTTGCAAAAAAGTTTGGTGGAATGTTTTTACAAGAAAAGGTGCGTCATGTTATTACAATAAGTATAAAAAAAAAAAAAACACCTAAAAGATGTGTGTCTGTTGAAACCTCACGTTTTCAGGATGTGGTTGCAGCCCCAAGGTTGTTTTTCACTCAAGCACCGAGGGGGAGTTTAAATACAATAATGCTCATATAGCAGAGGACAGGAAGAACAATCCTGCCTCTGCATGATGGAATATTCACCTTTAATCTAACTATGTTCCATCTAACAGCAGTGTGGGTGTGTGGTGGTTGGTCTATGCTAAAAATTTTATTACCGCAAAGACACTGTTGTATTTACTGTCTTTAATGAATGTATTTATAACAACACATTGCAATAACAATGACAAATAGATCACCTTTACTTAAAATAAATAACTTATGGGTACATAATAAAGGATAGACTACGTAAAGCAGTTCACTATAGCAGCTCATGGATCAGGTAAAAAATAATGAATAATGATAAAGATTTAAATAATGGCATCAGAGTGGATTCTACTCATCATGTCTAGGTTATAGTGTCAGTACACTTGATGTTGAAGGTAATATCTGAACCACAATGACAGTGTTTACATTCAGAGTGCTTGTACACTGACTGTCAGCTCTAAGGCAGAGATGCTCATTCACCTGATTCAAGGTCATGTTGCGGAAAGGTGGTGCATTTATTTTTCATACAGACACAGAGAGAGGATTAAAGGGTAAAAAGTGTGCTGGCTGTTTATTATTTATGGTCCAGTATATTCAGTAGTTTCTGACACATTTGTACTTTATTTTGAAACCACTGAAACAAGTGGAAATTCCACACTAATTGTCACGTTCTATTCTGTGATGTTTAGATATGTGTTTAAATCAATGTGGAATTTTCTTATCAGTCACTTTCTGAATTTTATATCCCCCTCTTTGCGATAACATTCACCCACAAAAGGAGAGGGAAAAAAAGATGTGGTAATTAATGCCGGCTAACAAATATTTGTTTATGTTTATGTTTATGTTTATGTTTTATAAAACAGGCAGCAATAAAATGTCCTCATAAAATGTCTAATATGTGAGACTGTGCAGCAATTTATATTCTAACTAATAAACTTGATGTTTTCTGTACTTAAACACACATTAAAACCGTCATAAAAATGTGAAAAGACACTATTATAGATAAGATGTATGTCTTATTTACAGTCATTGGTTCTGTAGTGTGTGGAGGAGGTGTCTGGGGAGAGGGAGGTCTGGGCGTCCCTGCTTAGACTGTTAGCCCCGCAACCCGGCCCCGGATAAAGCGGAAGATAATGGATGGATGGATGGTTCTGTAGTGGAAAAAAAAGTCTTCCAGGTATAATTTCTGGTTGTTTCAGATGAATTTTTATTTAATGTGCAGTGGAGACCGAGGTTCACGACTACCATAGGAAAGTGTCTCTCTGGCCAGAGTGAATGTTTCACCAGGGATACATACAAGTTGTTAGGAAACTAGACTTGACCAAAGGTTGGGTTAAGTTAACCCTCTTACATTGAAATAACAATAAAATAGCAATAAGATGTGTTTTCTATCCCAGGGGAGGGCATCTCTAAAAACTGTGTCACAGAATTTGACTGAACAACACAAACAACAAAACAACAACAAAAAGTATTTTTGACATTTACATTCACAACAAGAATGCACATATTAAAAGTTTGTTTTCTCATTTAATCATCATTATGGTTTACAACTTTTCCAGATCATTCACACAGTAACATACTCAAGCTCAGGAGTAAGAGATATACTGACAAAAACCTGCAGCTGGGTGACAACTGATACATACAGACACAGGTTATAATTTGGTAAATCCATTTATGTCACATTTATTTGCATTTACCTTTTTGTTGATAGAAGTTTTTGTGATATTTTGAATTTTTGGTTTTCACTTTTTATGCACACTTAAAAAATCCAATCAATCAACCAGTCAGTGACTGTACAGGCTAATAGAGTCTGTCACTATTAAATGGTTAACATGTATCATAGTCAGACCATGATGACAAAGACTGACTATGAAGAGCAAAATTATTCCACATACAAGTCCGATGATGTTCAGGATCTTTGCTGTCCTCGATTCATCTTGAGCTGTAGCTGATTCACCAACAGTGTTAGCATCCTTTGCGTTAAAAAAACAAAACAAAACAAAAAAAAAACCAGGAAAAACAAGATTGAAGTTCAAAATAAAAGTTTAAAGTTTAGCAGCTCAGTCAACAATTTGCCTCTATTGAAAATACTTTTCTCTAATTTTGTCTTTATTTATTTATTTTTGATTTTTTTTTTCTTTCTCCTAAGTTAATAACACCCACACAGAGTTTCCATTCACCTACCTGACAGAAGCAGACAACAGCAGCGATCCCCAGCAGCAGACAACAGTGTTGAGTGCTGAAAATGGACCATCCAATGTAGGATGGGGCAGCAGAGCGACTCTGGCCTCCTTCCAGTGGCTTCTGTCTCAGTCAAAATGAACCAATTGTGCTTTTGTCAGCTACATCCAGATCCAATAGTCTGCAGAGACTCGGTTCCGCATACATTTATGTTTAAGGGGCATGACTTAAGGAGTGGTCTTCCAGGGTCTTTTCCTTTGCAGATATTAGTTGTTCTCAAAATGCATCAAATGTGTAAAAAATTTAATACCAAAGAAAGTGAAAAACCATTCCAGTCTCCAGCCTTGTTTGTGGATCTGTTCCAAAAATTAACAGGTTTGTGCAAACACTAAGGAAACCTACAAGCTCCTTGAGATGAGAAAAGCATATGCTTTCCCGACGAAATGAAATACAGCTTAAGCTACCGTGTCCTACATTTACGCAGAAAAATGCAGAATAAAATAAATAAAACCATAAACTCACCTCAACTTTGTTCTCCGTTCTTCTGCAGCGGCTTTTCTTTTCTTCTCTTTTTTTGTTTTGCGGCTTCCCACTCTTTACCAAAAGGAAGTGGCTGAGAACGTAGGAAATGGGTCACGTTTGGAATGGCCAATGAGGACTGGTTGGTTGTCTGGCGAATCATATGTGGTGGATAAACATTCTGTAGTTTCATAGGGCTCGAAAGTGTTGATGTAGTTGTGGCGTAGAACCCACTGCATTGTGGGGTTTGAAGGACTTAGAAGCAGTGTTTACACCGGCTGCATGCACGAAGCAGCCTTTGTGCTCTGTTCAGGGTTGGCTCGTGGCATAAGCCACATAGGCGGTTGCCTTGGGGGCCAACCACTGGGGGAGGTGCCACTGGTAGGCAAAAAAAAGTAATAATAATACTAATAATAATTATAGTAAATAAAGAAATACTAGTACTGATAACGTGATAGTTTCTCATTAACTGTCTTAAAAATAAAGAAATGAGACAAAAAAAAAAAAAAAAAATAAACAACAACACCCCTGTAATTTCTCAGGTGAACTCTCCCTGACCCGGTGCTCACTGCACATGTGCATAAATGACAGAGACAGAGTGGAGTTCAATGACAGCGTCAGACAGGTGTAGAACTAAGCTTCCAGGTAAAAGTAGCAGAATTTATCACTGTGAAAAGGCCTTCCAAGCCTTTAACTGCACAGTCTAGAAGAGGAGAAAAGAGGAGGCAGAAAAGTAATCCAGTTATAGAGGTATGGAACCTTTTAATAAACATTTGATGCTACTAGCAACAGTTCACTGAATTGAAATGAAGCAAAGTTGGCTAATAATGGAACTGTAGATGATTAAGATAGGAGATATCTGCTGAGGTGTGTGGTTTACTGATGCTGAACTGGGTTATATATGTTTGTATCTGGGTTATATATGTTTCTATCTAGTTTATATATGTTTCTATCTGGTTTACTGCTGGCTGCTTTGTACATCTCCTCTCATGCTTCACGCATCTCCTCTTCGTAACCCCCCCCACCCCCACCCCCCACTCGTGTCTGTGTGTGTTTGGGGGGGGGGGGGGCAAATGTACATCTTGCTTAGGGCGCCAAAATGGCTAGAACCAGCGCTGGCTCTGTTCTTTCACAAGGCAAAACTATGTTGAAAATGTGCGGTGTCATTAAATACCACTATCGTTCACACGATTGCTTCTGGAAGTAATTTTTTTCTGCATTTAAATATGGAAACAGCCTGGCAAAGGGAGTAGGTTGCGGACACATAGTAGATGAGTGGAACGTGTACGCTTGTTCACGTCATTGATCTGAATGGATCACTTCTGCTAGTCCCAGGCCCAGATAAAATACAAGAACAGACACATGTCAAATGTTATTTTTAGTTCTTAACATATTTAATGTGGTTTAATGTATTAATGGTTGTCTCTCCTGTGATGTAATTAACCCCCCAATGTCCATTACACTGCCAAACGTGAACATTGTCAAAGATACAAATCAGGCGAAGACATCAGTCAATCATGTCTAGACACTTTTAGGACACAATACTTTACTTACTGAGGAGTTGATAACACTGCACATTACATAGTGTGCATAAACACAACATAATTAAGGCGAGGCTAATGCTTATTTATTTCTCATACAGTTCGGAGAAATAAAGGTTTTCTGTCGGTGTTGGAGCATGTCAGTCAGCCAGGAGTGCTAGTTTAAAACCAGATATGGCCCACATGTGGCATGGATATATCTGGGCCACATACACCAAACCAGAATTGGCCCACTTGTGGCATGCCGTCATACAAACAGTGCCATAAGTGCCAGAGCTGGCCCGGATCTGGTTGACATACCACTTGCCATGCCAAAGGTCAGCCAGCAGTGCCAGCTTAAAGCCAGATCTGGCCCACACCTGTCTGTTATGTGGGACGTTTATAAGATTGGTGGCTTTCATGCAAGCAGACAGAGAGGCCACAAAGGGAGGCAAGTCTGCAATACACCCACGCAACAAAAACTCCACATCTCAAAACCTGCACCTTGTATGTAACCAAAAAAGTCTACCGGTCTTGGTCTGAGAATTATGAGCTTTACAGTGGAGTAACTGTTTTACATGTACATAAAGCTATAAAGCTATTAAGGACACTATGAAAACATGACCACTGTAGTAGTGAGAACATGTTTCAACAGAGCAACTGAAGTGAAGAAGTCAGGTCATGTGACTATTCTATGTGCTGGTATTGTGTGATATTTTTTTTTACAAAGTAGTAACAAATCACATGAATCAGCAACATCAAATCACCTGTGAATGTCGAGGAAACAGACACTGAGGTGATGAAATCTTACCCAGGTGGTCACTGGAATGCACAAATGTACTGTATGAATAAAGACTAGACTGAATCGATGAGGAGACCTAGGTCTGTTGGGGTGCAGGGACTTTTTATGCCTCAGCAGCATCTCAGTCTCAAATGAGAAGAGTTTCAACAAGCTGAGGTACACATCAGCAATATGTTGAATATGGAAAGCAACAAAAGATTGACAGACTCTTTTCTAGCATCTTCTGAATTCCTTATTTTTCACCTTCTCAGCTCATTGATGCTCAGTGGTAGCTAGGAAATTGATCTTGCATCATCTTGAAGATATCTAAATTCTTGTAAATGCACATTGAGGACTGAGGATTGAGCAACAAGGAGGAGCTTTGTGGAAGTTCTGCAGAAATGTGTTCAGCAGTTGGACCCACGACACATTAATGAGTCATGACACTTGTCTGGACTGTACAAACCACAGCGAGATTTTGAATTATTTTAAATAAGTGTGCCAATAAAAAATGCATGGCATCCTTACATTGCCTATTGACACATTATGCTATGATGTTAATTGAACTGTAAGTTTACATGGACACAGATCATAAAACACAGTGGTACATTAGAGTAACAGACAGCTGCTCCATACGTCATATTTAAAGCCCTTGCCTGACAACTGAGATGACAACTTTGAGGTGAGGATGTTTTATGTCGTTAATTGCCTATTGCCTTGGCTCCTCTCTCCTCGGGTCCTCACCTTGGCTCCCCTGCTCACATCTCAGATGGGAGGGCCGAGGAGGCGAGGTGAGGACCCGAGGAGACAGGAGCCAAGGCAACAGGCATTAATAATGTGCCAGCCTGGTCTCAAAGAATTCTTCCCTGAAAAGTAGGGATGGTAAGACACATAAAATCCCTACATTCTTTTCCTCTCTTTTCTAACTGGGGACACTGAATCAGCCGGAACCAGATTTTCTATTTTTTACAGCAGAGACCTCAGAGGCACAGCGGAGGAGAGCTCAATAGAGAAGCAGGCTGAATGTAGTCAAGAGGTCTGAGATAATAGGCCTCCCAGGTCTCAGAGAACTGGCCATCCTACAACCTCAGAACTTTTCTCACTCTTGTTTTACATTAAAATGTCATCATTTTACTTGTCCATTTAACTTTATTTCAATCCTCTAATTGGATTTAATTAATCACATCCTTACCCTTCCAGTGTCTGTCCTCCTTTGAGATTGTCTTCTATATTTTAAGTGATATAATGACCCTTACTGTATGAGGCTTTTGCTGGATCAAAGCTTCTTGTGAGCTTGTTGGCCCTGGTACAATGAGGCCAACATTCCCATTCCTTTATGGGATGCTCCATAAAGGCTGATTGTCCATAGTGATTTGGCCTGTTTTTCAGCAGGATCTAGTGGGAGCATTAATTGAGGGTATGTCTGCAGATGGTCAGTGGACAATGTGTCTGTTGTCTCATTCAAATGCCAGGACTGTCTCTGTGCTATGGTGTCCACAAATGCACTTAGACTCACACATTCTAAGGCTCAGACATTCTGACTTCTAAGCTGTAACAGTAGGGTTATTAAATATGGATATCATCACAGGCCTTTTACTTTTAGAACTGAATTCAGTTGTATGATTGAATAAGATAATGATTTTAATAAGAAATAATTTTCTTTAAATTAGGTATTGTATTCTCTCTGAGTTCATCAGTAATAATAATAATAATAATAATAATAATAATAATAATAATAATAACTAAAAAAGCACTCGGAGAGTGCAGACCTCCGCCAAGGCAGATCAGTGCCCCTCCCCCATCACCACCAAAATTTAATCATTTGTTCCTTATGCCAGTATCAACACTTCCTCAAATTTTCATCCAAATCCGTCCATAACTTTTTGAGTTATCTTGCACACAGACAGACAGACAGACGGACGGACGGACGGACAGACAGACAAACCAACACCAGCAAAAACATAACCTCCTTGGTGGAGGTAATAATAGTTATCATACTTGTGCCATAACAATGGTATTTCAACTCATATTACCCTGCAGAGATGTCTGAACTGTTTTGTTTTGTTTTTTTTCAAGAGGATTTGACAGAATCTCTTCATGAGCACCTTCATGACATTTTGACTTGGCAAGAGCTATGCCCTTACCTTTCCAATAGCTTATGTGTAGCTGAGCCCGGGCCAGAAATGAAGGCGCACACTGTTTGGTCTACACTCTAAAACTTTCTTCCCATAAAGGTATACTTGCATTAACTTAAAATCTTTTCATTTGTACCTAACATTAATCTCAGTAATGACAGCAGGAGGGTAGTAGTGATGGCTTTAGGAAGAAGACAGTTGCAATACATAATTCTTATCTCAGCAGAGCTGACTGACACAAATCTCAGTAATGAAAAAATAATTTGATGGATCTGTCACACAAAATTAATGTGTCTTTACATAACAATGGGTAACCTGCTTGTAGTGGTTCACTGTAGCAGCATTCCCCAGAGTGTGGAGACACCTGAGTCTATGCACCAGGTAGGACTTGGGTAATGGCATCTGAATGGCCTCTATTCATCATGCCTCCGTTATAGTGTCAGTAAATCCACTGTGCAAGGTAATATCCCTATCACAAATGGGAGTGGACTTCAGTGTTTACATTCAGAGTATTAGTGGATGTACACTGACTGTCAGCTATGCAGCAGTGATGCTCATTCCGCTGGTTCAAGGTCATGTTACAGGAAGGTAATACATTTATTTTTCATACAGACAGAGGGGATTAAAAGGGCAAAATACAGGCTGACTGTTCATTCTTTACAGTTCAGTATATTCAAGTGGTTTCTGAAAGACCACCAAAACAAACGGACATTCTGTAGCTAAAACATTAATTGTGATAAAATATAAATAGTCCTATGTTTTTGTGTGAATCATCCCTGAAGTTTTGTATCAAGCATTTCACATTTCTAGATATCCTGAGAAGAAGATGAGGAAGAAGAGGTATTAAATAGACTTAACTCTTTAGACACCTGAGGGTTTTTTTATTCAGTTTGGATATCAAGATATCAAAAACCTGTTGGTTTCATTCAGTTAGTTTGCTTGTCGCAATATTGTAACTTTGGTGGTTAAAGGTTGCTTGGGTCCCCTATCTATAAGCACTCTTGCTTCTTTGGGGTTCCCTTTCCTGTACATCTGTTGTAAACTGCTCATGTATAATATATTTTTCTTTCTCAGTGCATGAATAAAATATCTGAATCTGAATCAGAATCAAGATTAATTTTTATCTCAGGACAAGAGAAAACAAGATTATAAGGCAGGGGTTCCCAACCTGTTTTGGCTTGTCACCCCATTTTAACATCACACATTTCTGGCGAACCCCAGACATTCAAAACAGAGACATTTGTTTTGCTAAAATTAATTTGGTTTTGATCATGTAGTAGTTTGCTATACTATGTTGCAAATAAATGTTAATTTTAGATGACATTTAGTCTATATAATGTACTATATTATTATGGACGGAGGCAGAAAAGCCAGGTGTAGATTACTGCACAAAGTGAGAATTTTATTTCCCTTGGTCAGGATATGTACAGTCAGTCCAGCTTGGATTTACAAGGCTGACAATTAATACTGAACAAATAATAATTCAAACTATGAATTATGAAAGAGCTGCAGTATCTTAAACCGGCTACAATGAACATTTGAAAGATAAACAGTACCACAGTGCTGCAGTTTCAGCTTCACAGTTTGTCATGTCTGTTATGGATTGTGATTGTCTCTCTCAACTCACCAAATGTATTTTATTAGTATGGTTTTTTTTTTTGTTGTTGTTGTTTTTTAGCAATTTCTAGAAATTTCATTTCATTTGAATTCCAGGCGACCCCACATGGGGTCCCGACCCCACGGCTGAAGAACACTGTTATAAGGTACCGGTATACCGCAAGTGAGACTGTTCAACTTTTCAAACTGTTCAGTTTACGTTGCATGTTATGAAATGTCTGCTTTTCTGTGTATCAATACAATAAAGACCGAATAGAGACTGGTGACCAAACACTGCTATATTGTATGTAAAGGTCTCATTTACAGTATTGGTATTGCACTGTGTATGTGCAGAACCTGAAGTATCTGCAGTATTCAAAATGTAAACTAATCTCAAAATGTAGCTTCTCATGCGGTTTTGAAATTAAGTTGATCTTTTGTGATTACCTAAAATGAAAGACTGGGGCCATGAGTGGATTTTAAAGCAGATAAAGTGGAGAGCATTAAATCAATCACAGCATTGTTCTGCCAGTATCTGTTCTCCTGTGAGATATGATGTAATAGCCATTGGAGCCCAGCCTGTCTGAAAGCCTTCACAGAAATAACTGCATTCTGTTCGGCTTTAATCCACACATAATACAGTGTGCAGCTGTTATGGACAATGACGTTCCCAGTCTCAGTTAATTATTGACATACATACATAGTGCACATTCAATTTTATTCCTTTTGAAAGTCATTATTATCAAGGCCTGTCTACTTGTCCAAGTACATGACTGTGATCTCTCTTGATTGTCATGGTTCCTTTTCATCTTGTTAATAAACCTTTCAAGTCAGTCATTGAGGAACATGGCAGATGTAGCACAGTCAGTGTAAAATTAGACCCGTGTACAGCCATGATAATCTACCCCATATTTGCTGATTCAAATATCATGAAGACAGATCCAAAGAAATAACAAGTGAGGATGATTAACGTAGTGCAACTGGAATTCCTTTATGTACACTGTATAAAGAGCTGTACTGTTTGAGGCTGTTTTTGACTGAAAGCTTCCTCTGAGCCTGTTGATCTGGACAGAATGAGCTCAACACTCTCATTCCTTCATTAGATGATCCATAAAGGCCAGTTGTCCATAGTGATGTGGCCTGTTCTTCAGCAACAACCAAAAACATAATTAATGTTGGATATTTTCCCTGATGGTCAATGATCCTGCTTCTGGAAGTTGGTGCAACAAACCCTTGATGAAACCCTGACCTCTGAGTTAATAAACCCAGAGTTTTCACTTTTAGAGCAGCTGATCAGAGTTAAACAACAATGAGTATGTTCACTCTGAGTTTTACATGTGCCAAAACCCACATAACATAAATAACATATAGCACTCGGAGAGCACAGACCTCCGCCAAGGCAGATCAGCGCCCCCCCCAGTGTTATTCTGTCTGTCTGTCTGTTTGTCCGTGTGCAAGATAACTCAAAAAGTTATGGACGGATTTGGATGAAAATTTCAGGAAATGTTGATACTGGCACAAGGAACAAATGATTAAATTTTGGTGGTGACTGGGGGTGGGGGTGGGGGGTAGGGGCACTGATCTGCCTTGGCGAAGGTCTGCGCTCTCTTTTCTAGAAAAGCACTCGTAGAGCACAGACGTCTACCAAGGCAGATCAGTGCCCCCCCCCACCACCACCACCACCACCAATCACCACCAAAATTAGTTCCTTGTGTCAGTATCAGCATTTCCTGAAATTTTCATCCAAATCTGTCCATAACTTTTTGAGTTATCTTGCACACGGACAGACAGACAGACAGACAGACAGACAGACAGACAGACAGACAGACAGACAGACAGACAGACCAGCACCAACAAAAACATAACCTCCTTGGTGGAGGTAATAATGAACATAAAGTATATAGGGTGGAATTTAACCCTATAATGCCAAACGTATCATATTTGATACATGAGTTTTGAAGTCCTCTACATGATCAGTGTGATTTTTTTTTCTTGAAAAACCTGATGCATCCAATTAGAAACACGTAATACACAGATAATCCACCAGGAGGGAGGAATTCATTCACCAGAGGCCTTTCCAGTGACACTACAAGATTGTCATTAATGAGGAAGGAGGTAGAACTTTGACAATTTTGAAAAGGAATTATCAATTTGCTAGACATGTTTGTGTTATATTATGTTTTTCTTTGTTCAAAAATAATAATATTTGAGACCCAATGTATCAAATATTATACACAATTGAAACTCACACATGGAAATTGGTATTTGAAAAAAAAAAAAAAAAGGGGTTGTTCAGAAGGACCAATAAAGGCTCCAGTTTCAAAGAACTGGAATTTTCTAACAAATATTTAATGGTTCAGGCTTTACATGGTTAAATTTAAACTCATTTATACTGCAACACTTACCACACATGAATATTCTGAAACATACAAATCATCCTTGACATAATATGGCATCTGAATTTCACCTGCGGAGATGATTAATCATTGGTCGTAAGTTTAGTGTAAATTGTTTCTTTTATACTGTCATTCAGAGATTTGCACTGTGTTCACTTAAAGTTGTCATATAGGCAGTAAGATGGAGATCCTGACAAGCTGTTAGCTGTATAATTGTGTTTTATGTCATCTTGTTATTCCACAAAAGGAATGAAAGTGGACAGATTTCATTGTGAGCTTAAAGTAATATGACATTCATGAACATCATAGCTGAGGTTACGTTTTAAATTATTCATGTCAGCATCAGAACCATAAATTATATTAATGTAAAACAGGCTCTTAACGCAATGCAGTCTTCCTCACTTAAACTCTAATAAGTGTATAGATCATGGATGCATCTGTGGTGTGGATATGTGCTGTCATATCACCTCTGTCACAGACCATGACACACAGGAACACTGGGTTTGTCACAAGAAATCTGCCAACACTCACTGGCAGGTTTGCTTAACAGAGGAAGCTGCCACACTAAGTGACTGAGCAATACTGATCTCACTTTGTGAAAGGAAAAAAAACCCCACTATTACCTCATTTCAGGGGAATGAAACCCCAAATTTACGTTAAATCTGATTTCAACAGTACACTGATATTTCAGTGTACCTCTTATTATACAAACAACATAAAAGACCCAACACAGTTGTCTAAAATTTATTATTATTATTATTATTATTATTATTATTATTAGTAGTAGTAGTAGTAGTAGTAGTAGTAGTAGTAGTAGTAGCAGTAGTATAATAGTAGTCATTTGAAATCATTTATTCACCGTGTTCCTTTTTGGTATCTGTTTATTTACCTATTGTACTTTTCCATGTGTATCTTTGGAGAACGCTGTTTTAATCTAATAAAATATTAGATAATATAACAATGTCTTTGCACAGCTGTCTTGTGCAGACATATCACCACTGGGAGGCAGTGTTGATCTATACTGCTATGAAAAACGAAGGGGGGCTTGTATAGGACGGTCTGATTGTCACTGTTGAAAAACTCAACCCCAAACTGGGCCTGTACTTAATGTTAACATGGGATTTAGTGTATCTGACCACTCCAAATACAGTACACTGTGAATGTTATGGACATGCGCAGAAAAACATTCTGTCATCTAAGTATTTAATACATCTTAAAATCCCGTGTAGAGCCGTGAGGAATGTTCTGCTGCACAAAATAAAACTAATTCCGACTCTTCCAAATGTAGATTTTACAGTGCTTAACTTTCACTGCAGTTGTTCTACTCTGTGCATAAATATTCAACATAAAGTGGAGGAAGTGATACCTGAACAAATGAAATGAATAAAAAAAGCATCATATATGCAATTGAAAAGCTTTGTTATAAAAACTCTGTACTGTTTGTGCTGTAACAATGTTTAATTTAAGTTCAACAAGCTCTATTTGCATGACAATACATACAATAGCTCACAGGTGTCAAACATGCGGCCCGGGGGCCAAATCCGGCCCGCCAAAGGGTTCAATCCGGCCCCTGGGATGAATTTGTGAAATGTAAAAATTACACTGAAGATATTAACAATCAAGGATGTTAAAATAATTTTAGGTCATTTCAGTCTAAAGTGGATCAGACTAGTCAAATACTATAATAATACCCTATAAATAATGAAAATGGTAAATTTGTCTCATTGTTTTAGTGTAAAAAAAGTAAAATTACACAAAAATTTTTACATTTACAGACTAGCCTTTTACAAAAAATGTGAATATCTGAAATCTTAAGAGAAATATGAGGAATTTTAATAATGTTCTCCCTGTTATTTAATGTTTTGTGCATTTGTAGATCCATGGTGATCTCTAAGTTGTGATTCGCATGTGTAAATGATAAACTAAGGCATAATATTGTTAACATTGCACTTATTTTAACTAAAGAATTTTCAAGCTGTGCATATTTGTTCATGTTATGTTCAAGCACAATTCGTAGATGTAAATATTTTCATTACGGAATTTACTTTTTTCACTCAAAAGTTCTTATCCTATTGGTGCTATTATTTTACTGGTCCAGCACACTTTATATCATGTCAGGCTGTATGTGGCCCCTGAACTAAAATGAGTTTGACACCTAAGCAATAGTCTATTCCCAAAGACAACAATTCACAAGAGAAGAAAACAGTGTGTTCAATCAATCTAACGAAACTACTAATTCTACAAAAGAAAAGAACAGTGATAAATAAATAAATAAATAAATAAATAAACAAATAAAACGGGAAAAATACCAACGTTTGGGACAGTCAAGCCTCATACTGATATTTTTCCCATTGACAGAGGGCATTGAAGTTTACAATAGACGTGAACGCATCGCGTGGTCACTATAGCAACTAACAACGTAGAGCAGTGAAAAAGTTTTGCGTCAGTGTGAGCTAAGAAAACAGCTAAAAAACAAAACAGCTAATCTACAAAAGCCACTTGTACTTGAATGATGGACCAGCTTGAAGACATTGAGAGGTTTTTGGAGAATGTTGACAATATATGTAAGTGTTTAATAGCTTGTCCGTGCTAGTCATACACGCCCTCAGCTCTGCATATTAACCAGACGTAGATTAGCTAAACTAGTACCATCTTTATAACCTAAAGGCAAAACATATCCTTTGTCTGTTGAAGCCTTCATTTCGTCTTTAGCTAGCGTTTCTAAGCGTGTTTTGTCAGTGTGTTTATGTTGTTGCTGAACGATGATGTAAAGAGTTACAAGCTACAAAAGAAAAATTCCAGCAACATTATACTTTTTGGTATTAACCTTACATTTTTACTTATAATTTCGTAAGTGCAAACGTACTTAAAATGCAGAAAAATGCCTACTGTGTATGGATGAGCATATACAAAACACATAATGCTATTATGATGTAGGACATTTTTATGAAGGTCGAATTACATTTCACAGTTACTAATGTTCGAATGTTCATTCTACAGTGTTATAGTGATTGCTTTAGTATTTATTAATATAGCAGAATCCTAGTGCTTATGAGATAAGTATTTCTTCTCAGGTGAGCTTGTGGATAATCTGAACTCGACTGATACTGAGGTCCAGACAAAGGCACTGGAGAAAGCTGATTGCTATATTGCTGCTATGAATGAACCCTGCAGAAAAAAAGTCAGCAAGACTACAATCAACACAAACCCACCAACACAGATGCCCTTGGTAAAGGCACACACGGATAAAGCCTGTGTCTGTCTGTCTGTCTGTGTGTCTGTCTGTCTGTCTTGGTTCGTCTCAGTCTTTCATCCTGTGAATAATGTCTATGTCAATAGCAATGTTAGTGGTGGGAGTAATGAATAGAGATGAACTTCTTTTATTTACATTCATTAACTCGTTTTATGTTTTTCCTTTTTTTTAATATTTCATTTTATTTTATTTTTTTACAGAGCCCACAAAATCAAACTGTAGGTGAGTGAAAAAACAAGTTGTTCTCTTGCCCTTTGCAATGAAATTGAAATTGCTGAAGCAGAAATTGTCAACCAACATAGAGATATGTTGGTTATCATAGACAAAATCTCTATTTTATATGTATATTGGATGTGTTGGCTGACAAGTGATAAGAAATGCTAAATATGCTTTGGAACTATTCCTACATGAATAACCTGATATGTGTATTTCCATCTCCAAAATGTTGTCTGCATATGGAAATGATAAATTGAAAATGGTTTATACTAATGTATTTGCTCTTTTATGAGATAAAAAGCATTTGTTGTTTGAGAAGCCTTGTATATCCCTAGGGACAATTCCAAAGCAAAAAAAGGAAATGAAATTAAAGGAATTCGAAGACGGTTAAAATCAAATAAAAAATCTAGATAAAAAAATGCCAAATGATATAATCTCTCAAATAGTTTTATCTCTGAAAGTGTTTTATTTAGGCCTGTGTAGTAAACAGTTTTTGCTGAGGGATGTGGTTTGCTACACTGCTATTTGTATTTCCCCAGACAATAGCCTGCCTGAATAAACACGGCTGTAAAAGATGCAGTCTCTATAGATATCACTTGGGTTTTCAGCTACCTGTGTGAATATCAACATTTCTGACAATAAGAAATCAAGTCTCAGCCTATGTTAGTCAGTCCATGTGACCACCTTGTAGCATGTTTGATGTAGCGTGTTGGTTTGTCTGAAGATAATTTTCATGTTGTACTTGCTTAAGATTATGTTTAGGGCAAATTTTAGTGTATTTTTTAGTATTATAGCAATACAGTATAATTTTATTTTCAGGGATGGCCATGTTTGGACCACATACATGTTTTATATTTTTCTCCTCAGTTTATACAGGATTTGGTTAATGGCGTGATGTTACCTTAGCACACATCTATCAAATTGCAACCATGTCAAGGTCAGGAGTACACTGATTTGTTTAGGGACTCACAGGTCTTGGTTTATATGCACTTTACATTTAAGCTGATCAATACCAGTAGTAAGTTGTGAACTTTTCACACCTCTCTATGTGGACTGCTAGATTGAAGTTCACACATCATTTCATTCAATTCACATAACAAGGGAGAGAAAGGAATTCTGTGTTTAAGGCAGAGGAGGGTGAAATGGTTTTCAATTACCACCATCTTATATTTGTTAAAGTGGACTCAACTCATTGGGGGAACATATCAGTATTTACAATCACAAACAGTAATTATTGTGTGGGGATCCTTACAGCAAGTTTCAAAAGGTTGAAAATTGGACCTGTAATCCGAACTGTTAAACTGAAGTGTATAACATGTCATACTTTTTACTCCGCGTGCTCAGATTTTACATTGATTCAGAAACTTGAAAAGAGAAAAACTCTAAAAAGGCTTAGCTATGTGAACTAGTGACATAATTGTAAGGAAAATATGTAATATAATGTAATTTTTTGATACACCTTGACAGTTTTGTTCTTTGCATTCTCAAAATTGTATATTTTCCAGAGAATTTCATAACGGCTATGGAGAAAGATATTGTTGACAGGAGATCTAGAAGGATTGAAAATGAGAAAAGGGCATCTGGTGGGTGAACCTTTGTCCCTTAAAGATGTGGTTGAAAGTCAATGCTAACCTTGCTCTTCCAGTATGTATATTTACACATTTTAATTTCTTGTCCCTGCAGCTCTCAAAGACAAGGGCAATAAAGCTTATGCTCTAGAAGATTATGAAACTGCTGTGAAGTATTACACTGATGGCTTGGCTGAACTGCGGGACATGCAGTCATTGTACACCAACCGAGCACAAGTGAATACTTTTTCTTGTATTTAAGTTTGTAACTTAACCCATAAAGACCCAAACATCCATCACAGACCAAAAGCATCTACTGATCTAAACTGTTTAATACCCGTCGATCCACTACATGTAAATAATTGGTATAAAATGCAGTTTGTCATCTTTTCATGATCATCAGATATGACCCATTTGGACGTTCAGAGGCTCTGTAGTGAACATGGAAACACTGTCATCTTCTACAACATTGATTCACCAGTAAAACCCATGGAGTTGGATCAATGACAGTAGATGGAAATGCTTGGTTTATGTTCAGTTAATGACATATTCGCCTGAAAAAGTCACATTTTCTTCAGTTTTCTCTGTTTTTGAAATAATAACTCTTAACTTTAATCTTAGCTTTTATGAACATCTTCATGATCAGTAAATTAAATACAGGAAAACACCTGATTTATACTGAGAACATACAAAATACAGATAATACTATAAATAAATGCCAATAAATCACTTAACCTTTTATTGGGCAAGTGACTATTTTTGGTAATTTTTGCACACATTACAAGACAATGACAGCAACAGTTATAGTGAGGACAGTGAGACAACAATCTCAAGTCCAATGTGGTCTACAGGGTCTGGAGTGTAACTGCTTTTTTAGGTACCATGAAGTAATGGTATTAATGTAAGTAATGATGTTCAAAGGGATAATGTGGATGTTGACAGGTGTCTGTATCAACACTTACGCAGTTGTAATGTTCTAAAATACATGTTCCTTTCACAGTACATTTTTTTGGCCACATAAGGGCAAGGAACCAAATATAGTAACTTCACTGACCTTAATTTTCTACATGACAATAAAAAAATTCTCAAAAGTAATAAAGTCTTGTTAAGTCCTCCAATAGCACACTAGGGTTTAAATTTTGAATTTCAGAGTATTTTAATGAGTGCCCTATATAGGGTTAAGAAAGGTGAGATATAGAGACAATTTCATTTAAAAACTGACATAAAAGTAGCATGGGTCTTTATGAGTTAATTATCGTGCATTTTTTTCGGTGTCTGCAATATACTATGCATATTGTCTTATTACTCACAAAGTGACTGGTTTCTGCAGAAGTCTCACACTTTTCTTGTTGATGCCGTATTGATCTTCCACCTGTCTGTTGAATTGCTCTTATTTGTCCATTGTTTACACCTTCGTAGGCTTACATCAAGCTAGGAAAGTACAAGGAGGCCATCGATGACTGTGAATGGGCATTAAAGGTACATCTTAGCAAGGAACAGTGTTTGGTCACATACTGTATCATTGCTCTATATCCTCCTAAGACCCAGGAAATGTCAGCAAAGTACAAGCTTTTTTATTTTTTATTAAATAAGTGTCTATATTGGAAACATCATGATGCAACAGTTTTTTCAGATGCAGTTTTTAAAATTTTTATGGAATGTCCTTTGTGGTGGACAGGTTTCTTTTCTTTTTTTTGTATAAAGTTGTGAAACTCTTGTCCACAAATGTGGACAGAAAACCCATAGCTGGGTCTTAAGAGGTTAAGGCTAAAAACTGTCAAAGCTGAATTATTTCCTAAAGTTACTCAAGAGGAGTTTAGGATGAAGACTATTCTAATTTTTGATGATTAATATAGTCTATAAAGCATCACATTGATTTAAGTAATCATACTCTTGTTATACATGCCATGATTTCCAGAGTGGAGTTTTTCTCTGATATTCAGATTGAATATTTGTGACTTGCTGTGCCACTGTTATCAACACGGAAACATTGGATCCTCATTATGTAGATGTGCCGCTGATGAAGTGCTTTAAACACTACAACACCCATTATCATTTTTTTCTCCCAGTGTAACGAGAAGTGCATAAAGGCTTATGTACACATGGGCAAAGCATACCTGGCATTGAAGAACTATAACGAGGTAAGTATAATTACCACCCATTATGCCTAATCATATTTTTTAAAATCAAATCTAACTGCTGAGGAAACGTATCTATATTCTGACAGTTCCGGTGTATGATATGCATAGAAATAGGGAACAAAACTGACTTGACTGAGCTGCTGGCACTCTTGTGGTGGGACCTGACCAGAATCATATTGAAATCAATGCTTCTTTTAAAGACCACAGAAACCTGCCATGTTATCAGTAAAGAGCCAAATTCTCCTCTTCTTTCAGTCCAGAAACTGCTTTGGAAAGATAGTGGAAATTGAGCCTGGGAGAGAAAAAATGGTGAAAGGTAAACAATACTATTGTTGTACTGTCACATGATCTCAAGCTGTAGAACTAATTTATTCCTTTTAAAAGGCTTTTAGTGTGTCTAAGTTTCTGTGTTATAGCATGTAAGACTCTTACCTCTATTGAGAAAGGATCCTGTGTTGCTGACTTGCACCAAATTAAAGGCAGACTGAAGGTTAGCAGACCAATTCTTCAATGCCACGGAGTTGATTGTCAGTGATGTCGTCCCTAATGACTCTGAGTAGCAGCCCATTTGATTACAGTGCATTCATTACAGCAGTGTCACTCTGATGCCGCATGTTTCCTATCACTGTAATGTGTTTTGAGTGAAAGGTGCTACTTTCAACTAATTTCAACTGTATTCTATATTTAGTAACTCCATTTCTTATGTACACAGTTTTACAGTCTCTTTCACCCAGTCTTACCCTATGTAGCACAGCATTACATTTGTAATCCATCAGCAGCAACAGAAGTGCTCCACACTAAGTGCACATTTAAGAGGTCATTTTAGGACAGTTGTTATACCGTGTACTAGCAGACTTTTTGCTGTCTAGAATTGTTTCTTTCACCGTTTCTCTCTGTCTTTATATTCTGTGTACAGAGTACCTGATCCAGGTAGATTTGGAGGAAGAAAGAGAGATTCAGGAGAAGAGTGCACAACAAGACTTTAACAAGGGAAAGGAGGAGACTACAAGGGTGCCCCAGCTGCTAGAGAAGCTGTCAAGTCCTGGCCATATGCCCCTGTACTACTGTGGCGGGTTGGAGATTCTGTCAAAAGTGGTTACTGACTGTGAGTGTTCTGTTGGGAGATGCTTTCTACAATTATCTCTCTCCTCTTATCTCCTTGTCACTATTCTTTCTTCAGTAACCTGCTTCAGTGGTGTTACTGTTTCTAGGCTCTACAGCTAAAACGCAACCGTAAGCCTTGAGGGCAGGATGGTGAGACGTGATGGAAAAAAAAAACGTTGTTAATGCGGCATTTGAGGACTCATATCGAGTATTACATATGACCAAGGTTATCTGCCCATCACAGATTTCTCTTCATGCTTCATTTACTTGTCAGGGTGTGCAGGTTTCAAACATAGTAACCTGAATATAAAGCAGGACTTAAAGAGCAACACCTCAGCCTTATGTAGTGATTGAGTATTTATAGGGCCCCTCTGAAGAATTACTGCTGTCATGCATTAGTTAGTGGATGTTTTATGTGATAAACAAACAAGCAAAACTACCAACCAACCAACAGGTAAATACACCGTGGAAAACTGTAATGTGACACTATGATTGCATAAAAGGTTGTGCAGAACAACTTTCTTGTATTTGTTTTCCATTATCAGATCAAAAACAACAAGCTGTCAGCTGTTTTTAGCTGTTTATACCAGTGAAACATCCGGTGCATGTGTAATTTGATTTGTGACATGTTTTTGATCACCTAAATTAGCATAATTACACATTCCCTTAGTCTGTGAATATTGATGTAATTTGATTGTAGAAGTGCTGAGCAGGCTGTTGCCACACCGTTAATGTCTGCTACTATATCAGCCAAGTAATGCCGTTTAAAGATAGATTAAAACTTATAAGAATTTGGGAGAGCTTTGGGTATGAGTTCCTGTTTTGTTCAGGAGATGTTAGATGTATTATTGGAAAGGTTTTGGAAGGATGTTGTCTCTGAATGACAGCAGACATTATTAAGTCTCTGCAGAGCTGTCTGGGGAGTAGTTTCATGAAACATCTGTGAGAGCAGGTGTCCATCCCATAACCTTTACTCACACCTGTACTCAAGTGTGTAACTGTCAGATTTAGTGTACGCAACAATGGATGGTGTTACCTGTTCAGTGACTATAGATTTATGACAGCACAGCCTGAGATCCAGTAGATGGACAGAAGACTTGTAGACACCAGGGATCATAGATATTTATATACAGCATATTCCAGGGTTATAGTCATTTATCAGCAACTACAAACAGAAGGCGACATCCATTACAGCTTGTTCCGTTATATTTTGGGGCGAATAGTGCCAAAAAAAGTTATCTGAGGTGAAAAGTTATCAAAGTGCAATGTTTTCTGAGACACAATCATTCTCTCTATGCACCCATTTTATAATGCTCGTTTTCAAGCAGGTTTATATGTAACTGATATTTGTTTACTCGGTCCTCTGTGAAAAGGGGCTATTGTTTAACCTACAGGCATCAGTTGCTCTGCTCTCAGGTTGTTCAGCCCTCTTCTGCCAGCTGCTGATATTTTTGTACATGTTTTTGACCCAACAAATGACTTTGAAACTCACCACTATGAGTAAAACTCTTTTCAGCTGTTGCCAAAAGGTAAAAAATTTTAGGTTTTGCAAAACAGTACAATTCATCAAGGTCAATGGCCCTCCCAGGGATATTTATTTTTCTAGATTTCAGCTTGTAGTCTTGACATGGTCTGTTGCTGCCCTCATGTAGACCTTGTATGTATTAATGTACTTTTACAATACAGCCGGTGCAGATGGAGGTGATGGAGTTAAGCTGGAAGCCTATTGCTAAGAAAAGCACAATCTATCAAATACTCGCACTGTGATGCTTACTGTCAATTTTAGTTTTAGCTTGTAATACATCGTGTTTGTTTGCTGCTGCTGCTGTACTCTGTGGAATGGCAAACACTTCCAGTCAAACGTCTCGTCTTTCTTCATTTAGATGAATAAAGAAGCTTACTGTCAAATGATATAACGGCTGTCTCATAGTGCCATTCAAAAGAAAAGGGCAAAACTTACATAAGTCACAAGTGAAAGGGCTGACATTACAAGCTTTCTCCCCCAGAAGAATGTCCTCGCTGCTCTGTTCTACTTTCCCGCTTCTCCTTATCAGAGGAAGACAAACCATTCCTCAATATACACTCCCTCAACATATTTTATTTATTCTTTTCTTTTTTGCCCTTGACTCTAAACCAGTGAGCAAGCAAACAGCAAACTACACTAAAAGGGAGAGGCGTTGAGGTACATGCCGATGATTTATGGTTTTCTGTCTCTTTATACTTCCTGCTGTTCTCTTCTAACAGGTACTGGCCAGACTCTTTTCAGACTGAACAATGGCTTCAGTATCATCAGCAGCAATGACACAGTGAGGAGGTAAGGAGACCAGTGGGAGAGGTAGCTGTCAGCCCTCAGAGGCGCTTTGACAGATGGACCCAGAGACAGGGGCATACAGAGACAATGATGACCTAAACTAGGAGATCATTCTCTGGCCTCTCTTCCTTCCCCTGTTGCTCTCTCTCTCTCTCTCTTTGGTTGTTTGTGTCACAGCCCAAAGAGGAAACGATTATCACAATGAAGATTGAGATGAACAGTGAAATGAGCACAGGCCCAGAGTTCTGTCCTACAAAGAAGGGGGTGTTTAATACAAGATGCAAATTGTGACTCCCTTACGTTAAGGTTATTATTAACATGTCACATACTTTCCCTTTGTTCCATTGTTAGTACTGTCATTGTTCAAGTTGGAACACAGCCTGTGGAAAGTACAAGAACTGTAAAGGAAAATGCAGTTTGAACTTGACGGAAATATCCAGTGGGAACCTGCTACGAGCCGTATATACATGCTACACAAAGAAATACATGTAGCAAATGAGTGCGCTGTCACCGTTGTCGGTCTTGATCAAATCTGCACTCTGAGTTCAAATACGCTCTACACTGATTTGGAGAACCAAACCCGAAGAAAAACGCGGAAGGATGACTATAGTATCTTAACCTTTTATCAGGCGAGTGACTATTTTTGGTAATTTCCACACACATTACAAGACAGTGACAGCAATAGTTATAGTGAGGACAGTGAGGCAACAATCTTAGGTCCAATGTGGTCTACAGGGTCTGGAGTGTAACTGCTTTGTTAGGTACCATGAAGTAATGGTACTAATGTAAGTAATGATGTTCAAGGGAATAATGTGTATGTTGACAGGTGTCTGGATCAGCACTTACATAGTTGTAATGTTCTAAAATACATGCTTCTTTCATGTGTTTTTTTTTTAAATCTATGCTTCTTGGATTTTTTTTTTTTTGCCACATATGGGCAAGGAACCAAATATGGTAACTTTGTTGACCTTGATTTTTTACATGACAATAAAAAATTGTGAAAAATTTCACAAAAGTAATAAAGTCTTGTTAGGTTCTCCAATAACACACTAGGGTTTAAATTTAGAATTTTAGAGTATTTCAACATGTGCCCTATAAAGGGTTAACCCAAAAAGGCCCAGTGCTACTTTTGTGGCAGTTCCCAAATGATTTTTTCTCTTTTTTTTTTAAACTCCTCTTAAATGCTTTATCACTATTTATTGTAATATTATGCTCTGTATTTTGCATTTTTCAGTGAAAATCAGGTATTTTCCTATATTTAATTTACTAATCATGTAGATGTTCAATAAAAGCTCAAATCAAAGTTCAAGGTTATTTATCAAAAATAGAGAAAATGGAAGAAAAAGTGAGTTTTTCCAGTAAAATACATCATTAACTGAACATAAAAACAAGTGTCTCCATTATTTATCCAACTCCATGGATTTTACTGGTGAATCAATGTAGAAGATGACAGTGTTTCCACATTCACTACAGAGCCTCTGAACTTCCAAATGGGTGATATCTGATGACCATGAAAAGACAACAAACTGCATTTTACACCAATTATTTACATGTATAAATAAGATTAGTGGATCAACAGTTATTTAACTTTTTATATCAGTAAATGATTTTGGTTACCAGTGGATGTTTGGGTCTTTATGGGTTAAAGACATGACACGATTTTCCAACTTTTCCTCACAACATTTGTGCTGAATTGCTTCCTGTCTGCTTTTATTTACTTGCTTTTGACAGTAAAATACGTATTAAGAGCTTTTGTCACATGCAACATTGTAATTCTGTATCTATTTGTCTGCATCTTTCATATTAAAATATAGTTATTGAGATACTCTGGTGCAGAAAAAAACAATCATTATCTGAGAGCAATATTTAAATTTAATTTGTATTATGTCAGTTACAAGAAAAGATGATTAAATTTAATTTCTCCACAGTTGTCTGCAACAGAAAACAATGGACCCATTCAGCCAGGAGATGTGTGTGTCTGTTCTGAAATTATGGAGGGTTTGCTGTTGTGGAAATGGTATGTAGATAACGCTAAATAATTTTACATATTTATTAATTTCTTTTTATTTTTCTTTAAAATATTTATCCATGTAGCAATTAGCTCTCACTATGGTTGCAGACACACAAATTAATTACTAAAACAATCTTTTGTTGCTGTATTATGTCTGAATCCTCAGCCTATTACTATAATTCGCGAGCCTTTTCTTGGGTATAGCAATATTTAAATAAAAAGTAATATAAGTATAGTAGCTACAGCTCAGGTAATTATTTCCAGAGTTTGTTGTTGTGTTCTTTATAGATGGTGCCTTGCTTTGCCCAATTAACTATTATATTGTCATGTTTTCAGATGAAAATCAGAAGATGCTAATGACATGTCCAGTCTTTAGGAATGCCATTGTTGACTTGGTAGCCTCAGAGCATATTGCAATACAACACGAAAGCCTGGTGTTACTATGTTTGTATTCACAAACGCCACGAGGCAGAAACTTGGCCATGGAAAACCTGGAAGTGCAAATGTAAGAATTGTCTTTTGTCTTTGTAAAATTTTCTGTTGTAAAGTTTCACAGATTATTGCAGGCTTGGCTAGATCAAAAACAAACAAACTCACAAACAAAAATAATTTTTGCTCCTCTAACTCTGCAGTAGGGCATTACTGCTTGTAAAGGGGACTTGTTATTGCAGTAATTTAGTATGGCACATTACAATTGTCACGGCCCAGCCTTTCTTTTTCTTAGTTTCTTTTCTAGATCCTCTAATTCTAGGGCCTGCAGGCGCTCTGTCTCCTGCAATCACCTGGGGTGTGGCTATAAAGCCTGAGAGGCATTCAGCCTCTTTCTCTTCCCTGCTCATTTTGGGCTGTGCTGCTGCACAGCTCAGACCTTCTGTTCCTTTGTGTTTTGAGTTGTTTGTTATCTGGCCAGGTATGGTTTCAGTTTTGGTTCTTGTCATTTGGTTGGATTATTTTGGCTTTCTTTTGTCACTTATGATAAATTTTGGTTAACTGTACTTGTTGTGTTTGGTTGTTTTGTTATGGCTATGAGCCAGGTCATGACAAAGTGGGGACTCATCCGGGATATGAACCCTGGACCTCTTGCAGTGATAGTGGAGGGGCTTGGGCCAGCCTTGGGCCATATACTTGTTTGTGTCCTGTTCTCTGCTCATCATGTTGTCGTCTATATTAAATGGAATTGGTGTAATTTTGTGGATATTAGTGTTCTCTTATGAAGTTTTAAAAAGCACACTGGAAAAACCTGAATGATATATTATTACCTGAGTTACTGCTAATTTGATTTTCCAAAAAACTGAAAGGAGACTTCATTATGTTATAATTAGAATCACTTTGATAGGTGCAAAGGTGCACAGACTCAATATCTCAGCACAAAATGTTCACTATCTTGATTTTCTGTCCTATTTTTATTTTATTCATTATTTAAAGGTTAGTGAAGAACGTCATGGCATGCGTCTCAGAGCCAAGACAGCAGCGGGCGAATGCAGCGGTCAACATTTTGAAGAACTTTGCAGCGGAAAAGAAGTATTGTCAATACATAACCAAACAAACACACCTGAATTATTCTCTTCACTCCTTAACCATTAAAGACCTAGAACTATTTTTCTGCCCACTAGTAACCTTTCTTGTCCTTTACATTTTGTATATTCCAGTGAAAATCGAGTATTTTCCTCTATTTAACTTACTGATCATGTATATGTTTATAAAAGCTCAGAGTAAATTTGAAGATTATTATATAAAAACAGAGAAAACTCAAGGAAAAGTGACTTTTCAGCAAAATATATTAACTGAACATAAAAACACATGTCTGCAACTACTGTTGTTTGTCAAACTACATGGGTTTTAGTGGTGCATCAATGGTGTAGAAAATGGCAGTATTTCCATGTTCACTATGAAGCCTCTTAAAATCTAAAAATCTAAAAGAAACACATCTTATACCTCTGAAAAAGTAATTAAAAACTGCATTTAATCTGAAATATTTCACTGCATTAATAGGATTAATGATTCAAAAGTTATTCACTTTAGATCAGTATATGTTTTTTTGTCCCTGAATGCTGTTTAGGTCTTTGAGGGTTAAAAACTACAATAAAAAGTATTTCTGACAGAGAAATACTTTTTTGAAGATACTTTTTACTATAACCCAATGGATAGTTTGTTATCCTTGCTCTTAAATAAATCTACAGCATGTCAAGAAAAGGGCCTTGGAGAAACTGAAAGCATGATACCTATAACAAATCACTGTGCTATCTAAGCATCAATGTCATTTGAAAGCAAAATGCCATTCTTAACGTGTTTTTTCTCTTTGGCTCTGCATGAAAATAGACATGAAAGGACAAGTCAGGCTAACCAACACAGCAGGAAATAAGTCGAGGTGTCAAGCAGTGAAATGGGGAGATCAATTTTCCCTGTCTAAAGAGTCTGTATATCCTTCAGAGATTTTGTTCTCATTGTAGCAGCTCTTATGGGTCAATGTTAGACTTTCATCAATATTTCTGTTTTGGTTTTATTCTTAAAACTGCATGACGTTGTATGTGATAACGCTCTATTTATCAGACTTCAAACCCGAAATTTCATATCATATGTTTATATTTTATTCCAGATTTCATATTCAGTTAAGGACTGTAATGACAGACTGTGTCACTGGCCCTTTTACAGGAATACTGGTAAGATGTTTATCAATGTTTCACACTCTTAATCAGTATGCATTGTATACGTACAGGTATTTTATTGTGTGATGTGTGCACTATGTATGTCTAAATATGTTTTGCTTTCAGAAAAATATCAACGCTTCCAATCAATCTCTTCATCCTGCACTGATATCGGTCATCAGCTCTCTGGGCCAAGATGACATCATCCGCTACAATCTTTGTCATGATCCAGAGTGTTGGAAGGCTTTTCTGGTTGCCATTGTCAGTATGATTACAGACTTTTACTGACCTTTACTTAGATTAGTTCTTTATTATCAGATACTTTAAAATTAAAATGTTTTAATAAAGTATTAATGTAACAAGGACACTCAAGTAGTATAAAAATGTTTTGCTGCCATTTGACCTCTCTGTGCAATTTAATGAATATAGAACCTGTCGTCTGTTGCAGAAACAATGCAGGGAACATGAATACAGAGAAATCCTTTACCCTTTGCTTGGACTGATCATCAACCTTTCAACTGTCACTTCTCCAGCCATCCAGGTAAGACAGGTGATGTGATTTGCACTGCATTTATTTTATATTAAGTGTTTTAATACAAGGCACAACTTTGTTAATAACTTTGTTAATAACTCATAACTGTTCAATAACATTGAACAGTTATGAGCTATATGTCATTAGGAAAGTAAATTAAAAACAAGTAATGCTAGGGACAACAAACCCCGCCCCTTGCACTTATTGTAGCTTATTTTGGCATCGATCCAGCTGATGTCAGCATATAAATCGCCTCTATATATGTGCCAAGTTTGAAGGCAATTGAAACAAAAATTATATTTTTATAGACATTTGAAATTTTGCCCATTATAAGTAAAGAGGAAAAAAAGAACATTTTAAAAATTCATAAAAAAATGTGAACTTTGACCTACTTTTGCCAAAATGTAATCAGATCTATTCTGGGTCACTGGCAATCAATAAACCCAATTTGGTATGAATTCAACCAATAGTTTTGTTGATAGAGTGTTAACAAACAAACAAATGGAACCAAAAACAATACCCCTTGCCTCCCCTCACACTCCCCTTGCAGGGTAATAAAGAATAGTATTTTGACCCTATTTGTGCTTAAATTATGTTATTTATATTCTAGTGAATTATTTTATGAAAATCCATAGCGCTTAGAAAGTGGAGCAAAGGATGGCAGCTCTGAAGTGTGATGTCACCTATTGAAATGTGAAAATTGCCTTGGCTGCTGTTGGTCTGCTTCTTTGTAGGAACATGGTGTCTCACTCTGTAGCTCCTGTCTAGGCCTGCTGAAGGATAGTGATGGAGGCATTATAACCGTGAGTGCACCTTACTCTGGCAGTACACTGCAGTCTTCACCTTATTATTATTACTGTGCGGACTAAAATAAGGTATTCAAAATAAATCATTTGCAATATGATGCAACGATTTATACAGCAGTTGCAAACTTTTGTTTGTTTCGCAACCATGTGTACATCCTGAAAAGTAAAGATATTCTTTCAGGTAACTAGACAAAATAAAAGACATCTGTCTTGAGTAATGGGCCTTTTTTTGGACTTGAACACACTGACGATGTGCCCCAAAAGGTGGAAACAATCCAAATTGTTCACAGGATCCTGTATATGAGTCATTAGAGTTGATTAAAACTCGAGCTCCAGGTGCTGTTGTCTGTGATAATGGCTGTTATAGCATCTTCACACTGCCTATGTGATGCCCTCAGAGCCCTGCACCTCCACCCATCTGTCTCTTTACTCTGTTTAAGTGCTCATTCACTGCCTGGCACTTTTTCATTTTTGTCGCCTTATATCAACATCCTTTTTTTTTTTCTACTTGCTCAATATTTTTCCCTGCTCTTGTTTCACCTCGTTGTCTCTGAACTTGACATCTGTTTTCTTAAAAGCAACATTTTGTTTTTTCTAATCTCTTAAATCTCTATCCACAGTGTCCCAGATGACCCAATTACTGGTGTAGTTGTCTTTTGTTTTTTGACATGAATAAATTTAGGGTGAAAAGGGTTAAGTGTGAGCCAAGGAATGTGTTACACTTCCTCTTTTGTACATGCCAGTCTCATCCTCTGAAGTTTACTTTGCTCCATCCAGTAAAAAATATAACACTCCAAAGACTTTTCAAAATGCAATTAGTTGGAGTTTGGCCGTCACTGAGGAACTAGAGCAGTCATAATTCTGCACTCACAGTAGCACCAGTTGAAATCGAGATTCATCTATTGCATCAGAGGTTTTTGATAAAGCCGCCTGTGAAATGAGTAATTTCTGCTTTTCAATTAAAAATTACAGAGTTTTTACACTATTTTCACTTATTTTGTTATGTCTGGTAATTTGGCTAGTGGAAATTACCAAATTGTTGTCCTGGTATTATTAAATGTGTGATAATAATGTATGAGACATCAGCTACAAAAGATCCAAAACAAAGCAAGCATCAGTGAGTGGGTGTTTTCTAATTCTGTTTGTTCATTCATCCTTTTGAAATCTCATGATTATAAGGTATAATTCTACCAACAGGACTTGATCATATCCTTGTCTTGTGATGTTACCGTGAATATGATGCCTTCATTTTCTGAAACAGTTTTCCCTTTATTCTTACCACACTATTCTACAGACTTTTCTTTCAATCTACTGCACAAGCTGTTTTCTTTTTAATAACGGCTTTTATCCCACACAAGTTCTCTCTTTCCTTCCATTATTTCTCTGCTCTCTTTTCCCGATGTTACCTTAAAAATATCCTGTATTACTTTCTTTTTAAATGACAGTATTCTTTGTCCTCCAGAGAGCCACAGGCGTGTTGAGCACTGTCCTCCCTCAGTCCTCAGAGGCTGTTCAGCATGTTATTCAGGGTGGCGTGGTCAGGACCATGTGTCGACTACTAAAGGTACATATGCTGAAAGTAGATGGGGTCAGGTTTCTGTTAAAATGGCAAAACTTGTTTCATACCTCACATATCCTGACGCCTGTCATCTCTCATCACATTTCTTCTTATTAAAAAGTGCCATAAGAAAATAAACTGTGTCATTCATAGTACTGTTGTGTCTATTTATGTGTTACATACTTCCATTATGTATGTAGTATTGATATTTCTATCTTGTGATTGACCTTTGTTTGCCAAATATTAGTGTTTACCAACATACTGTACATTGCAACTTGTTTTAATATGATTTAATTTTTATCTGTGCCCACTCAGGGAACTGGGCAGAATGCCACTAAGTACGCCATCAAAACTCTGACAGTGTGCACTGTTGCCAGTCACTTGGCCCGGGAGGAGCTGGTGAAGGCTGATAAAAGTGAGAAATGACTGATATGTTAGCATCATTTTTTATTTTTATTTTTTTTACTTGTCTTGTCCAGCATCATAACAGCAGAATGGCAGTCTGGCTGCCTTTTGGTGCTGAACAAATTTGCTTTGCCAAAGGAAACTTCATGAAGTGTATGAGGCTCTCCTTGATATTCTACTGTCTTTATTATGAGTTTTGTTGAACCACATTTCGATGCTGTATTCAATGCCGGAGTATCATTTTTAAAGCTCTGTCTTTAGTTCATGAATAAAACCCCAGAGCTGACCTAGTATACAGATCGAGTGTGTTTGTGTGTACATACATGAACATATTTGAACATTTATACTCATATGCATGTATATAGCTACGTAGCTATGCTTTATTGTATCTTGGCTGTTCTTATTGTTCTAGTTTTTATCTTTCTAATCTTGTCATCCTCATGGAGCTCCACTCGTGTCTCACACTCCAAAAATCAGAACACTGCAGTATGTTATCCAGTAATTTTATTTTCACTTTTAAATTTCACAGAAATATAACGGTGTGTGGCCACAGACTGTATCAGTCCCTCTCACACTAACATAAAGACAGTGGCTGATTCCACCGTTTCCTCTCAAACAGGTGATGGTTATTCCTCCAATTCACCCTTACTCTTAAATAAATTAACAAATAATAAGACTGTTCCACAAAATAGACAAAAACATATCTTAGAAAAGTAACTATTATGCAACACAATTTTAAAGAGGCAAAAATATATGTTCATACAAACTCCAAAATATGAATGACTTTATACTGAGTGCCAAATTTCATGCACTAACATATATTCTTGTGAATATCCAGTATTTGACCAGTATTGCTCTTCTCTGGTTTGTTGTTGTTTTGTTGTTTTCACAGAGCTGTCCATTTTACGCCATTTGCTGGTTGTCAGTGGAGATGAGATAGTGTCAGGAAATGCAGCGCTGTGTATGGCCCACTGCCTCGAGGTGGATGGAACTGCCAGAAACCTGCTGGGCACTGACGCTGTGTTGATACTGCTGCGCCACGCTGCAGGGGACGCTAAGAGGACAGCTGTGCAGCAAAATGCAGCGATTGCCCTTGGGAAGCTGTGCCGATCTGAGCGCAGGTGCCCTCTCACCCCACTTTATAAACCACATGCTGTTGATTACATTGTAGAACGTAGCCTGAGGGAGCACTGATAGACCAGACGAAATGCCACACTGACAGTGAGCCAATGTGATGAGAGGGGATGTTAGGGCTCTGGTTAAATACATTGACAGCCTTACATTATTCATAATTGTTGCATTTAAGACATATCCTTTATTGTAAATTACTGGGTTATACTGATGCTCAAACCTTTAGGTCAGTGGTAGACAACCTCTGTCTTTTTCAAAAACATATAAAAACTTGTGTTTTAAACATTTTGCTATTATTGTTGCAACCATAAACCCATTCTGATGTTATGCAGCTGTAAATATGTTGACTCTACGCACTCTATGGAGACTATACTATATGAATCCAAAAATAGAAGTAGTAGCAGTAGTAGTAGTAGTAGTAGCAGTAAAAGTAGACATTTTTATTTTTGTGAGAGCATTCATCTGTATACTCTATTGTAAAGAAAGCCCTCACATACCAGTCAGTTTTTGCTGCACTGCACAATACTGACAAATGACAGCTTCTCACAGTCACTACTTTGAGATAAAATATATTAAGGATGTTTTTTGGCTTCAGGCTCCTTAATTTCTGTCCACAAATCTCTCTTTAGATGTCAATGGTTGCCGACCCTTGCTTTAGGCCAATATTCAATATGTAGTTTCTTGCATATAAAAATATGTAAATTAAAATGATGTTTGCTTATAGCTTCAAGAATTCCGCTGTTTCTCAATATTTGATTTTGTGAAATCATATTCACTGGGAGCTTTATTGGAATGAAAATTTTGGGAAACAATGTCACATAAATATTAGAATATCGCACATACAAACTAATCATGATCGATTGGCTGATAATCTTCAGTGTACATGTCTGTGGACGGTTACAGTTTTAAAAGTTGAATTTATCTCCATAATGTGATCTGTAAAGGACTTTTTGTCTTATGTCTAATTTTTCTGACAATTATGATGGAGCCAAACAGGCTCTTAATAATTCAAGCTCATCACTGCCAGATGGTCATACTTAATTTCATTTTATTGGTACAAGTGGATTTTTTTTTACCTGCAAGCTCAACAGCTTAATGAAATAATGTAGCACCAAGATTATGTGAGCGTAAATTTAAGATTTTGTGTTGACGTAACCAAATAATGTGAGATGACAGCAGCCAACGCATCCTCTTTGTTCTTAGCAGGGCTTTCTCTGTATCTTCAGGCCAAAGAGCCCCTCTGTGATTGTGCTGAGAATGTTGATCTTTAGTTTTCCAGCCCATTACTTCACACAGTGGTTTCAATCACATATCAACCCACTCAAGACGGTGTTGTGTTTTCTTCAAATATACCCTGTGTCTTTCTTTGCAGACATATGGAAAAGCTTCGAGAACTACATGGATTTGAGATCTTGCATTCCTGCATGAAGCTCATCACATGAAGCTTCAACAACCACAAAATTCACAAGTGAATAAAATGTCTTTTTTCCATTTTAGACATATTTTTTCTTCTTTTCCATCAATGGGTCAATTCACATTTTTCAAAATTTAACACATATATTCGGTTATTCATGAAAGGATTAGATTTTAGTGGCCAAAGGTCAAAGTAGCTGTGACCTCAAAAAACACATTTTATCCATAACTCAATATTTTTTACTCATTACAACAAAATTTCACAAATATGTAGTAGAATAAAATAATACAATGATGGCATTGTATAGCCTGAGGGTCAAAGGTCAACATCACTGTAACATAATGTTTTGTAAAAACAGATTTTTCCATTTTTTAATACCAAACTCTATTCATCCATTTTGCTTAACGTAATGAGGTTTGCAGGGGCGTATCCCTGCTGTGGGTGAAGCCCTGGACATGACACCACTTTATTACAGGCCTGACATAAACAGACAAAAAGCCATTCACTCCTAAAGGTGATTCAGATTGACCCCTTAACCCATTAAGGTGCATGTCCTTGGACTGTGGGAGGAAGCCTGGGTACACAAATTTCCCTTTGTGGATAATAAAGCAAGTTATCCTTTAATCTTTACCTCGAGAAAACCCACGCAGACACGGGGAGAAAATGCAAAGAGAACAAATTTTTACATTTTGAAATAAATTGCTAGAAATTATATTACAATCTTGACTAATTCCACAGTTGTTTATGGAAGAGGTTTAGGGCCACTGGAAAAAAATTAAATAAAATTAAGGTCCAATATATTTTTTTTATTATTATTATGAGAAAAAAGTCAGAATTCTGAGATTAAAGTCAGAATTCTGAGAAAAAAACTTTACAATGTAATTCTGCCTTTTTTTTTCTCAGCATTCTGACTTTAATCTCAGAATTCTGACTTTTGTTCTCAGAAAAATAATTGAAAAACTATATTGGACCTTATTTTTTTTTTTTCTATTGGCCCTAATCCTCTTCCGTAGTTGTCCATATGTCCTTGAAGTTATGAAGTCTATTTTAAGTCATTGGGGGAAAAATTTGAGTGTTTACAGTTCTATGGCAGCTATTCTACTATTTACATCATAGTGCAAAATTACAAAATCCTATTTAGGGTTACTTACATTAAATGGCACCATTAACTCAATTGCATGGGATCTGTGTGTGGACCTATACTGGGTAACAGCGGTTCCATTCAGTTGGGTGTAAAAACCCACATGGCCTATTCAACCCTGGGTGTAGCAATGTTGACCATGTACACCTGGGTGCAAATAACATCTGCCTCTAAATTTTCTTTCATTAAAAAACACTAAGCCTTTCAAGAGCCCATAAAACATTATTTGCTTTTAATGGGATTTAGCTCCTAATTGCTCAGTATACATAAACAAGGTCATAAACATTAGGAATGTTCTTGGCTGTCCTTGATGCTGTCTCTTCCCTGTGCGACTTCATATGGTTCATCACCATAAATATGTTCAACTGAGGGTACAAGTGCAGCTTGTTTTACCATCTATCCATGGCTATAATTGAATTTCCTATTTCATCACTTTCATCCAAAAATAAAGTAACAAATCCATTTTACTGTGTGAAAAATATGGCAGTTGAAAGAGTTGAATGCTTAAAATGTAAAATACATTGGACTGTGTGTTTAAATGTACAGACGCACATCTGAAGGACTCATAGCGAAGAGAAAGAATCAGCCTACAGGCGTTAATGATATTTAATGAGAATGATCGGAGAAAACAGCATTCATGGGTTAGAGATCTCATACATGTACGTGCTTCTCTTATTAAATATGACAGATGTGTTAACGTTAATTAACTAGTGTACATCAAGTATTTCTAACAGACTGATCAACCATAGGTCAGTGTCACCAATAGTAGATATATTGAGAAACTGTCTCATCTAAAGGAGATCTGATGCTGCATGGCCTTGGTAATTTCCTCATTTTTCTTTTATTTTTGTCAGTTTGTGTTGTAAATTTGAATCCTGTCAACATATTCCTGATAAAACCAAACTTTTTAATCAGTGTTTCATGCATGGAGGGACAAATCTGAATAAGCAAATATGTGTTAAAAGACTGTTTACAGTTCAGCTGTGTTTGGAAGCTGCCAGATCTGTATGTTTTCCAATTGTGGGGACTGTTTGCTGCATGACAACAGAGCTGCTTTCATTGCTGCGATGTTGAACTTAAGCAGTGTGGGAAGATCAGAACTAATGGGCAACAAGCGTCATATCTTCAAAGACACCATGGCAGCTTACAGTACCATACTTGAGCAGAACATGGTTAAGGAGAGATGTTTGATTTCAGCTTAATGGTGCTACAGTTGAACGAGTTTGTCGGCACAGGAGCTGTTTTAAGGGTCAGAGTATTGTGTTTATGTCTGTAAAGAGAGGTTTTTGGCAATGTTGTTTCCATTAACTTTGAAGAACACTGCAAAAATCTAAATCTTACCAAGTGTATTTTTCTCATTTCTAGTCAAAATATCTCACCACACTTAAAATAAGACATAATCACCTAAAGAGTAACTTTTCAGTGAGATATAAAGAACTTATTTTTAGACAACAGATCTTGAAAATCTTATTTCAAGAAACCTTACCAAGATAATTTTCACTTGTTCCATTGGCAGATTTTTTTTTTTTTTTTTGTTTAATTCAAGAACTCTTTAATTCTTTGTAATTCTTTTTTTTTTTTTTTATTTATAAATAAACAAATACATAAATAAGCTAAAATTTGCTTAGAGGTCTCATTTATGTCTGTGTGCAGAAGAAATCAATATAAGTGAATCTCCAAAGGAACTTTGTGTTGGTAAATGCAAGTTATGCAAATTTACAGGATTTCAGTTCTGTTGCAACATGTTGATGGTCATATGAACTATGTTTTCAGGTCAAAAATGTCCAATTTCATCACAGTTAATGCTATATTTTCATGTCACAAATGGCCAAGTTATATTTGAATTGAATTTACCTGAAAAATGAATATTCTATTCTTTTAGATTCCCCAATTTTTCTTACAAGATTCTATCCTACATATCACGTTTTATTTTTACAGGTTGCAATATGGAGTATGGTGCTGATCCATCCTGCTTATGTTACACCAATACATACATTAAGAATGTCACACGTCACTTTTTAAATCAACAGTTTTCTAATAATAAGCATTTTTATAAAGAAATAATTCTATATTGTTATTTACTCTTTAGTATGATGATAAACTATACAATAAATAATTCTGATCCTAGTTTTTGCACAGGGATCATTTCTGGAAACGGTGACATGGGATGTATGATGGGATCCGTAACAACCATGTCACATCCGTCCACTGCCACATTTTGTGTTTTTGTGTCAGCTGTTATTGTTTTAGATCCACAATACTAACATTTATGAATAAGAGGAGAATTAGCAATAGTAAGTATATAAGTTTATTACTAATAAAGTACTGGTACTGACCAGATCATCATGGGTAATGTCACGTCCGTCCACCAACAAAAGTTTTCACATACATGTGCTATTCAAAATCCAATATTTCTGAAAATATAGCTTCCACTGTCAAATAATATCAGTAGTCTGTGCACAAATGTATTAGCATTATTTCAATACAGTGCTATGCATTTCTTACAACTTTTTTTTTTTAACAAAAATGGCCACTCATTTAACCCCCTAAGTAATTTGTAGCCTATATATATATATATATATATATATATATATATATATATATATACATACACACACACACACACAAGAAACCTACAAACCCACTAAACACATATAAGAGAAGGACAAAACACAATAAAATAAACAATAACAAGATAAACAATATTATCAACTCCTCTTTAAATGCTTGTAAAGAGGAATTTTTTTGCTTAATTCAAGCCAATGAAACAAGTGAAAATTATCTTGGTAAGATTTTATGAAATAAGATTTTCATGATCTATTGTCTGAAAATAAGGTCTTACATCTCACTTACAAGTTACTGTTAACTCCTTGACATGCGCAAAGGTGAACTCAAAAGCACGACTCAAAAAACTGAAGATTTTAACAAAAATATTTTAATGTTGAAAAAGGTGATTTAACAAAAAATGCTCACAAGGAGGATATATAAAACTACTAACACATCTCTATGATGAACAAAAAACTCTTACAGAAAAACTTGAAGCAAAAAACTGACAATTATGGAAAAAAACCTGGTTGGCCACTTGACGTAAAGACACTGACGGGTTCGGAGGAACTGGCACAAGACAAAGGGAGACAGGACTATTTATACATGAGGTAGGGGAACACAGGTGACAACAATCAGGGGTGGGGCTAATCACACTGGTGGGAAAACACACAAAGGGAGGAAGTCAGGGTCTGAAACAAGAGGGAAGAGATGAGTACAAAATAAATCAGGAAGTGCAAGACAGGACCCAATGTGAACGACTCTAACTTAACATAAAGTGACGAATCAAACAAAGACAAAACACTGAAAACCAAAGATGAGACATGAAACACTAAACATCAACATGATTAACATATCTGACCAGACATGACAGTTACTCTTTAGGTGATTATGTCTTATTTTAAGTGTGATGAGATATTTTGACTAGAAATGAGAAAAATACACTTGGTAAGATTTAGATTTTTGCAGTGAAGTAAAAAGCAGTAAAGATTTGTTCTCATTCACTACTTTTATGCCCTTTAGTTGTATAATATTTGTATCACCAGTTGGCTATCACTGAGGGCACCTCTGGTCAATTAAAGATTTGTAGCAACTTAGAGGCAATAAGTAAAAAAAACTTTTCAGAAGATTTTTGTGGCTCAGGGGACACTAACCTCAAAACAGTAGCTGTGACTTGGTATTGAGTATCTGTGATATTACAACTGTCACTTGGTTTTCTGTGGAAGTGTTTATGCATTATGTACTGACCTGACCTACCCTTACAATAAATCATGTTCAGAACTTTGCTGAATTGACATCTTAGAAGTCATATCAGGTTAAAGTGCAAGAAATGAGTGTTCAGCGGTGGTTTATTTGCAGGATTGTGCTCTAAATAGCACACGTGATTGTCTGGGATTATCCTCTGCAGCTCGGATTTAATATTAAAACTCTAAATAAAACATGAATTCAGATGTGAAGTATCATTTATTTTTTGGTCCAATGATGATTTGTTGGTAGTAACGTCTTTTGTGTCTATCATACTTTGTGGATATAGTGGGAGTAAAAGGAGGGGTTACTGAACCTGAGAGAAACAAAACCTCCTTGTAAGTGATGATACCATCTGCGTATGTCTGGAAACAGCTCATACCTTCTGCTCAGTTGGATTAAACAGAAACACGAACAGTGGGACTTGAGTAATTGTAAACAGGACTGAACAGAAATGAGGCTTTACTATTTCACACTAGGATTTTTCCTGCTCACAGGTATGGCATTATTCTTGTTGTGTTACATAGATACATGTATTTTTTGGACCCTGTGAGTTTGCTTCCCTGTTCCCTGAGGCTAAAAAAAGTCACATACTATACAAACAATATTGACAGCAAAAATATCTGTTTTGACATCCCTCTTTCATTGCAGTTGACATGATGCTTCTTTGTCTTTTCAGCATACAGTGCAGTTTGCAGAAATAATTCTTCCCACAGGCAGAAATAATTAGAGTCTTTTACCTCTCACTTGGTATTTGATCGTTTATTTCATGTGCAAGTGCTGTTGTTTTCCCACTGTCATTTAAGCTGATAATAACTGCCATGATGAGACCCAAAGTAAGTTCTGCGTATTAACATAATAATATAGAAAAAAAGAACAAAACAAACTTAAGTGAAAAACTCAATTTGACTTAACCAATCATTCAAACACCAAGGGGTATCTAAATGATTCTCAGGGTCTGACAAATTACATTTTGCAGTTATTTTGCACCTGCCACAACAGGATCCAAATTATTTTAGGCACCCTCTGGAGAGAATAAACAGCATTCAGCTTACAGCAAACATATCAAATATAGCCATGAGAAAACAACCAAACAAACAGCATTGCACAAGCACAGAAATGTGAACATCAGCCTATTTTATCATATTTGTGGGTATATTCTGACAGTGCACTATAAGAAATGCAAACAGTTATTGTGATCTTGTGTGAATTGTTGCTAGTCAGCAAAATGGATCCTGTCACATAAGATAATTGAGGACGTTGTGGTGCAGTCTCTTCAGGAATGTGCTGTTCTGACACCCTGCATGGACTGTAATTTCGCTATTACTGAGAGGTTGCCCAGTTTAATCAATGCATGACACCATCTGACAGTGTGGAGTGCATCCATTTGGTGTTGCTGCGGTGCTATTATGTCCAATGACAGGTTAAATCCACACTAAGCTATAGGTCAGATCATGAGCATGTGCTCAATCTGTGGATGTGGTCACTTATGTGTTTGATTTGCCTCTCCATAGCAGATAGGCCTCCTCTCCTCTGTCTGGTTTTAAAGCCCTTTGTAAAACCCATCTCTTCTCCTTGGCTTTTGACACCATGTGAGATGTTTGAACGTATTATTATTTTTTATTTTATTGTTTATTTGGTATTTGGCATTGGTTTATTTTTTATTGTTTTTAATTGTACATGTCTTTTAATCTATTCTTGAATTTTATTTAGTGCTGCCAAACGATTGCAATTTTTAATCAGATTAATCACAGGGTTGCTGTGGATTCATTTTGATTAATCCCAATTAACCTATTAAGACCCAGGAAATGTCAGCAAAGTACAAGCTTTTTTGTTTTTATTAAATAAGTGCCTATATTGGAAACATCATGATGCAACAATTTTTTCAGATGCAGTTTTTAAAATTTTTATGGAATGTTCTTTGTGGTGGAGTTTTCTTTTCTTTTCTTTTCTTTTTTTTTTTTTTAAAGTTGTGAAACTCTTGTCCACAAATGTGGACAGTGGGTCTTAGGAGGTTAAATATAATTCATTTTTAATCTATATTAATTGTGTTTCATTTTGCATGAGCAAAAGAAGGGAATATATATGCATGTAACATGTTTATTAAACACCTTCAACAGTTTCAACAAAACAACTTGAAACAACTGTTCCGTCTTGTTTATTTTGTACTCATATTTCCATCCAGAGGGCCAACGTGCTGTTTAGCATCTTCCATCTTTATGGGTTGGTTCTGCTGCCTTTCATTACCAGATCAACTGCCCATTTGTGCATGTGTGACAGTAATTCTACTTGGACAAACTGCCCAAAATGCGTTACTAGAGACGTTCAGAGTCATTAGGCCGTTTTCCACCAAAATACCAGGAACTTTTATAATCTGTGTGCTTTGCGTTTCCATCACACCCAAAGTTCAGGGTAATTTATTGAAGTCAGGCTGATGATGTATGGGGGAGTGGGAAAAGAAGCTGCAGTGCAGTTCACGAACATTCACAAACTAAGCTCTAGCACATTAAAATTACACAGTACTTTAAGTGGACGGTTTTGGGTTTAACGTTTTGCTGGTTGTTGAGTCACTTAATCCATCTAGAATACATTTTAAATAAAGTTAACCGTCGTTACATATACTTAATTTCTATTTAAAAATGGTAGAACATGTATTTTCAACTTCTTAGTCATTAAACTAAATCAGGTCTAACTTTAAGTGTGATGGATGGTTCTTTTTCATTTCTACTTCTATGTTCTATTTGTTTTTGTGTTAATTCTGACAGCCCTAATTTTATTCTTTCATTTTGGTTTTATTTATTCTTCTGTACAGCACTTTGGTCCACTGTGGTTGTTTTAACCCTTTCATGCATGAATTATGAGAACCTTGGTCAATATTTGTTTTTTTGAGTGATTTTATCCCTTTTTAGGCATGAAAAAACAATGCAAATGAAATTTTTTTATGAACCTATTTTTCATGGAGTTACAAAAATGTCCACTCAGCTGGACACCATGCATTAAATTTTTGAAGCAAAGAAAATGTATTTAAACCTATCACCAAAAAGTGATACTGAGTGAAAACCATGAAATAAAAACATTTTTAATACCACTAATCTGATGTTTTCTCACATTTTAACGTACTATAATACTAGTTATTACTAATTTCATGGAGATAATATGTGAAAAATAAAACTTTTTGTTTTAAAAAACTGTTAATTACAGTCTAATAACAGTTAGTAAAGTAAATGATTTACAATAAAACATGTTACTGCAGATCAGGTTTGTCAAGAACAGAAAAGTTACAGTAATTGTACGAATTGCAGTCTTTTGGATAATGCCTAAGCGTCCACTCTGACAGCTGTAGAATAGCTGTCCACTGTAGTGACCACTATACATGAAAGGGTTAAAGTGCTTTACAAATAAAGTTGGATTGGATATGTTCACCTCAGTAGAAGAAACATTCCAGAAACAATCACACACAGAGCTTAAAATTTGAGAAGTAATTTCTGTTATGAAATGAAAATGCAGCTAGGCTTTATGTCTTTATGTAGGCCATATGGTACTTCTGTAAAATGCTGCAACTGTTCTGCTTTGATTGAAGTTGTAGGATTTAGGCAACTTAAACAAATCTGCTTTAAAGTAAAATACAGTTGTTTTTCATTTGAAGTTTTTAAAGATTTTTCATTTTTTTAACATGCAGAAACAACGTTATGCATCAAACCTTTATTCTGCATGCAGATGTCAGTTTGTTGGGAATTTTCTCACTTGTGTATTTATTATAAACTGATGCCCCTAAAGTTGGAATAAAATATTTTTTACCTCCTCTCATGAAATGAGCACATAAAGTGACCACATGATTTATTCTTGATAGATAAAGTGTAACTGAGGCTCAGTATGTAAATGTTGCACCTGGTTAAAGGTTTTTACTGATGTGTTGAAAAAGGAATAAAAAGAGGAATGTGTCAAAAAACAAAATTATTCCAACTTTATGGGTAACAGTGCATTTTAATTTTCATTTGAAGTTGACTCCCTTGATCAGTGTTTTTCAACCTTGGGGTCGCCTTGAATTCAAATTGGATCACTGGAAATGTCTAGTAATTGATTTAAAAAAAAGAACAAAAAAAAAAAAACAAACTAATAAAAAATATTTTTTAATGATTCAATATATATTTCATTATAATTAAAACACTCCACACTTTTCCTAATAAAAATCAAGTTCAAATAAAATGCAGGATATAATATCTAAGAGGGCATATCTTGATTGACCCGATCATGTGACTGATTGCTTTACTACACTTCAACCTGCCTGGACACAGTCGCAGTCAGAAAACTGGACCGAACAGAGAATGGAAAGATTTCTTAGCCCACCTGGCCCCACTAAGACATCTCCAAGAGAAACTGAGAAGCAGACACCAAAAAGGTGCATTATATTCATTATATAGCCCAAATGTTGTCTAAATCTAATGTTTATTTTTAACATGGTATAGCAAATTATTACATGATCAGAAACAAATAAATTTTGACAAAAAAATGTCTCTGTTTTGAATGTCTGGGGTTGCCAGATATTTGTGATGTTAAAATGGGGTCAGGAGCCAAACAGGTTGGGAACCACTGCCCTAGTGTCATTTGGACAATATTGTTCAAAAATTTGGAATCTCTTATCATTTGACCCACGTTTCTTTGTTTATAAGAAACAAACTGGGTGATTTAAGGGTTATAAAAAATTATTTTGACAAGTCAATGCACAGTTACACAGATATTGGTACAAAAACACTGATGCCTTTTGTAAAAGCGTTTACTATTGTAGTTGGATATTTTTGCCTGACCTTGCGATCATCCAACAGCGGTTCATTCAGGATTTAGGTCAGGTGACAGGGCAGGCCAGTCCATGACAGATGAAACTCTACATAATCCTAACAGAACATGAATGTGCGTTTGGGGTCACTGTGTTGAAGTTAGTGTTGAAGTATGGAGTAGTAGCCCTGCCCTGTGCACTGACCTGTATCAGTGCTGAAAAATCAAACTGTTTTTCTTTGTTTTTCATGCGTCAATACACTCAGTCACAGTCTGTAATGTATTTAACCTACATGTACAGTACATAATGAGTTAGCATGTACTCCAAACCTGTTGTAAACAGAAACGTGAGGTGGAACAAAGCGAACAAAGCTACATGAATTTCATCCAGAATCGACTGTTATTGCCCAAGGTAACAGTCTGATGAATATGAAGCTTTTATGCATCTATATCTGTACATTTGTATATCTGTGTGGGTAAAATCAATCATCAATCAATTCATATCATTGCATAAACAAAGGAACATGCATGTGTCTCTCAAAAGTGTTAGACTGCGCTTCAAAAACATCTGACATACTCCATACCATATGGCACAAATGACAGTAAAAATACAGCGTTACTGCTCTTACAATGCTTAAAATGCAGCTAAAATTACCACTCCTACTAATTCATCACCTTCAAAAATGTCCTCACTCTCCATGTAATGAGCAGAATTTATAGCTGAGAAACAGCTCTTTTCAGTCAAAATGGTTTTAGAGATCCTAGCTAGAGTCTCTCCTATAAAAATATGAGGGTCTTAGAACACAGAAAATAACACTTTCAATCCTTTGCCACCAACTCATTAATTTTCACTGTGTTGCTTCATTTAAGGACTTATTTTTAATGAACTACAAAAATATACAAACACAATACTGATTTGAAAACTGATGAAATTCAATTTAACTTTGTCCTATATTAAGGACAGCTTTAAGAGAAGAAATATGAGTGACATGATGTGTTTTGTTTCTTTGTAGAACAGGCTGTCATTGAAGATTTTCAAGGTTACCACACAGGACAAACAAAAGACACAACTGCCACGAAACAGCTGCTTTTAGAAACGGAAAGCACAGTTGCTCATGATGAAGACACAATACCTAGAGAGAAAACATATCAACATGCTGCAGTTACAGAACCTGTCAAGTTTCAGGGGACCGTCGTGTATGACAGCAAACCAATGTCACCTTATGGGAGGACACAACCCACAAACACATCAGTTATAACTGCACCGCCAAGCAGAGAGGTTTTCATTTCTGGAAATGGACGGAGCTCTCTCACATCAACGAAAGACAACCCATCACAAATGCGAAGTCCCACTGAATCAGAAATACCACTTAAGTTTAATTACGAGGAGATTGTTCTCACTGCTCCACAAACTGCTTTTGAGTCGGTAATGAATGTCACCTCAGAGCCACAGATCCAGTTGTCTGCAGAAGCAATGAAAGCCTCTCTGTGGTTTGACACTCGGGTTGATAACAGGAAACAGAGAAACACAGAATCTATTGCTTTCACATCTGCTGATGGAAGACCAGGAGTTCCGATGCTATCTCCATCTCATCCTGGTGTAACTGATAACCCGGCTGCTCTGCTTAATAACAATGATGACAAACAATCTCCAAATAGGAATGAAAAGGGGTTTTCAAACCTGGGTGGAAGTGAGAATTTGCAGGTTACCCTCCACAGTGGTACAACAGATGACTCAGTGAGAGTGACAAACCTGTGTTTGACCTGCCTGAGAGATCGAACAGAGACGTCCACTGAGGAATCTGTAGCTCTACCCACACTGACACAGGATGGCTCCTCAGACACTGGGAGTACAGAAGGGCTTATTTCAGGTTTCAGTCAATTCACAACCTCATTACAGAGTTCACGTCAACAACAAATTGAAGTGAAAGAGACTAGTCACCAAAACACAGCCACACATTCTAGTGTGAGTGTGAGGGAAAGACTGCTTTACAATTTGACATTACTTTCTGTAGGCTCCCAAAAAACTTTGAATCATTTTCAAAATGCTTCGAATGATTCCCAAATTAAATCTGTTTTCTCAGACACAGGAACAGCTGCACTTACTGAGGTTTCATCTGGAATGCAAGACGGCATAGAGAAACAATCAAAGCGCATGTATCTTAGTAAAACCTTTGTTACCGAGAGACCTGTCTCAACAACCACAGCGTTTTATCTCTCATCAAAGTTACTTTTCACTGTAAGAAAACAGGCAAAACATAGAGAGCAAGACATGAAAGGGATCACCGGGGTTCCAGTATCAAAACTGATATATCTTAATAAGCACAAAAATGATTCCCGCAGTGTCTTAATGAACTTAAAAAATATATTTCCCCAAAACCAATCTTTGGACACCAACAGTGGGTTAGAAAATAATGCGTCCATCCTCACTACAGCTTCCCTTCAAAATCAGAAAAGTGTGTCTCCAGAAGGCAGTGATCACAGACATCCAGCTGGAAGGACGAGTCGGAATGAAACTCATAGCTCAATAACACTCCACAGCCTTAGAAGGCAGGCCACTTCAACAGCTAAAAATCCAGAGTCTCACTTGAACACTGGAACAGAAGATTCTTTCATCTCTGCAGCAAGTGGTCAAATACCTGCAAAACCAAGCTCTCAGACAAAAGCACCTACACTGAGTTTGAAAGCGCCAACGAAATCTGTCACTAGGTTTGCGTCAGTAACTGCAGTGATGGATCAGACAGGTAAACCAGACTCTCCTACGTTTAGCACAGTAAACAGAATGGCTAAACAGGCTTTTGTTGATTCCTCGGAGCCGGGTGTACAAGAACAACATACTCCACCTTTCACAACAACAAATGTTGATAAGCCTGTGAAGTTGTTTCTCACAAAATCAAGACAGGACTTTGATGCTGATGAGTCAGTGTCAGTTCTCACAACATTATCAAGAAAGGCATTCTTCAACAGACTGACAATCAGTGGATTTTTAGGAAGTCAATCAAACATGACTAAGGAAAGCGTTTTTGATGTAGCCAGCGATAACCCCATGACATTCGCACATCAGTCTGTTATAAAGAATGATGGAGATTTCATCAGAGACACGCTTATAAACCACAGTTTGAAGGTAGGAGATAAAAATGAGCAGGTGTTGACTGAATTCACGCAAGGTGAGGACAAAGAGATTATTGAGATGGAGGGCAAGCAGGGTGAAGAAATTAAAGAAAGCAAAGAAAAACAAATGTTGCAAGAAGAGGGAGAAGCCAGAGGAGATGAAAAGTTTGAGAGCACCAAGGAAAAGTTATTTAGATCAAATAAGACAGAAATACTAATTAACACTGGGGAGGAAGCAAAAGAAAACACAACCAAGACGCATCAAGAAAAAAATGAAAGTGTAGAAATGTCAGGAGAGGTGGACGCAGCTGTGAGACGAGTGGAAATAAAGGAGGAAAAAGGAGGAAAAATAGATGGTGTAAAGACAACAAATACCAAGAGTTTCAGCACGAATGATATTAATGATAATGACTCTAAACTTGAAAAGGAGCCTGTGAAAAAGCAAGGAGCAGAGGACACAGGAGAAGAAACAATGAGCAAGGAAGACATTAAAAGCAAAAGGGGAATTGGGAGAGAGGACATGACAAATGTTCCCTTCGGACCTACTACTAATTCTAGAGAATTGAACAGAGACAAAGGGCACACTGTTACAAACCCATCTTCCTGCCAGAGCTTGACAAAAAAGTTGGGAGTGACTAAGCACAAAGTCATTCATCTGGGTGAAAATACTGCACAAATTGCGGAAATGGAAAATAAGCCTTTCTCCTACAAAGTGACAAGCAATCATAGACGACTGTACTCAAGTCTGAGGTCTCAGAGCCCGAAACTATCAAAAATGACGACTGTTCTGAAAGAGTCACACACACAACTTAATCCTCATCTGTCTGCCCGAATAGCTGTGCTTACACAGCATAAAGCTACAACTTCACTCACTGAGAAAACTTTGAACGAAGGAACATTTTCTGCCGTTGACGTCCCAGAAATGCTCCTAAAACCTTTTCAGAAACCAATTACATTTAACAAGAAACATCATACATTGAAGCACATGGTTTCCCCACAACCTAGTCCAATTAAATCAGCCCCTGACTCAGAGAATATCAGTGATGGGGCGTCATTGACTACCATCACACCACTATTGGTAATCACAGACGGTTCATCAAATCTTCAGCCTCAGTTTAGATCAACTACTTCTACTCTCAGTGTATCAGTTCTTCATAGCGTTTCAGATCATGGCGATAAATCACATACTTCATTTTCTGAGGCATCTCTTCTACAGAATGCCGCAAAAAAAAAGCAAGTAGAGCCAGTTACACCACAACATAAACCTGAATCCGGTGTCAAGGACTCTTTAACCTCCCATATTTTTGAAAAAGTAAATATATCCACTCCCCTGAATCCTGCTCCACACCAGCGGATGTATTATGAGTCATCTAGGAGGCCACCCACAGCTGCAGCCTTGTCATCCGAGGCCAGTGTTTCCACAGGGCAACTGCAGCCTCAACAAGGGCGGTCTACCCCCGAGATAAGTCAGTCCCTCTCCTCCTCTTTTGACATGACTTCAGGCCAGCCGTGCTCATTTAAACTGTCAGGGAAGATGGCCCATTCAGATGCTTTGCATGCTCCTGTTGATGATAACGAGCGGAGATCTGCACAGACCCTAATGGCATCAATGAGCCCTAAAGCAAAAAACAATCAATTTCCTCTCAGCAGCATGCCACCGCTGCTAAATCTCATACTGTTCGGAGGTGACAGTTTACCTGGCACTGATAGTTTGACAGGGCTAACAAGATCAGCCTCAGAAAAAGAAATATTGAGGACGAGCACCTATGCTGAATATGCAAATAGTCCAAGTGGCCACGCTGAGTCTTTCTTTGGGACTTTTGATGAGGCAAACCAAACTGAGGACAACAGCAGCGAGCAAACCACAGCGTCCGCCACTTTGACGCGTTCAAATACAATCACAAAGCAAAGGGCTGGGAAAAGAGATGAAAAGACCAGTTCTCATTTAATAGCACAGGTAGCTGGCAGGAATAACCACCAAGCAAATAAGACCAGCAAATTCACCTCTTTGTCTTTAATCCACACAGGAAAAGTGACAAAAAACACTAATGAAAGCAACCATACTGGCTTATTCAGGGTAGATGGTAAGAATAAAGCAAACCACACAGTCACAACAAACATTCTAAATAATCGTCCTCTGTCCCAGTCCCGTGATTATAATGACATAAAGCCAATTGTGTTGGCAATTCCTACCACCCATAACACTGAACAGTCAGGATATAAGCAGCTTGTGCATGTAATAAATAGTTCAGTAATACCTGTGCTTGATAAAAACACTCAAACTGGCATCACAGCATTTGTTGAGTCAGACAGTCTGCCTGAGGAACCCAAAATACAGGCTAATGATGTAGCTCACAACAAAACTTCTGATGTAGCGCGTGATGTAGTGGAAACAACTGAAAAGCAACGTGATCCCTTTATACCTCAAAGAACTGTGGGTAACAACATTCACCCAGTGGCACACAAATATTTTGCAAATGACTCTGATGAGAACAATATGCCTTTACAGCAAATTGGTGACCAGATGAATGAGGTTAACTTTGGATTTCGGACAAACACAACTGAAACTAATTATTATGTGTCTGTGGCACCGGTCGCTCACAAAACAGCTCTTACTGTGTCCACGGAAGCTCATGAATCAGCGCTATCTACCATTGAGATTGTGCAAGCTGTCATTGGAAAGTCATCTCAGGCTACACATGCTGAGCATATTTTACAATCCAATAGTCATATTGAGTCTTTGTCACTGAGAGAGCCTTCCCCAACTCCCACTACTGGCAAACACACCCCTGCTGTGAAAAGGAAAAACACAAGGGAAATGGGCCCACAGCATGTAAAGCAGCCTGAGCATGAAATGTCTGTACAGGCTATTGAACAAAGCCAGCATGCTGTGCCTGGTATGATAAGACATCCTATCAATAACCCTGACCAAGACAACCAGGCAGCTATGTTAAAGGATACCAACAGAGCTGGAAGGCCACATGACACACCGACATCAATGAAAAATGTCAAAACAGCTTTGACAACACTGGCGCCTTTGAAAGCATATTATTTTTCACCTGGAAGAACTTCAACAGTAAATGCCATTAACGGAACAGAACGACAAAAGAAGCATGAATTACTTGCAAAAACCTTGACAAATCGAGTAATAGTTACAGCTGTGACTGATTCTGTACCACCTACAGCGAGCTCACCTACAGAGATGACTAATACAACCAGCTGTAACACAACTGGCTGCAATATGTCAGTAGTAAACACTGAAACAATAATTGGAGCAGGTGAGACTGATCGTTCTATGGTAGAGGTGACGTATGAAGCAAAAACCAGTAATGAAAGAGATTATTTTAAAGCAGAACACACTGCTGACAAAAACAATGAGACGGAGAACTATACTGATATTTCTTTAGCTGGAAAGACCACACCACAGCCTAGGAGCGTTGACGAAAAAAGGTTTTCACCAGGTGCTGAACTTGGCCATGTCACCAGTGATGAAACTACAAAAGTGGATGCCAAAAGTTTGACAAAAGCACAGAGCGTACAAGTGGAGAATGATCATTGGGAGAGAAGTAGGACACCTGTGCAGTCTCAGTTTCTATGGAAAACAACACAAAGACTCTCTCATAGGGAGGACTCGACACCACAGCAGTCTATTGGAACAGAGGTCACTTTATCTGAGCTTGAGGCAACTTCTGCACAGACCACTGAAAACAACACAGAGATATATCTAAAGCGAAGAGCAGCCAAAGCTGAGATAATTGTAACACATCCCACCAGGTCAGCACGTGTTGTGGCAGAAGAAGAACCAAGAGTACAAGAGTCTGAGAGACGACTGCTGTTGCTGGAGTCGGAATTAGACCTGCCGAGACTGAAACACAGGAGAAAAGCCTTACCTCACCGGTATCTCTCTGGGTAATTCAGTCTTTTTAATCCTTTTATGAAGAAGTGTTAAAAAAAAAGCTGTTGGTTTTATATGATTTCTATACAGTACTGTGCAAAGGTTCTAGTCCTAGTGGACCACACATATGCATTTCTCAGTTGCTGTATTAAAATCCAATCTGGATATATGGGAAGTATGCACAACATAAAAAAATAAACAAACAAACAAAAAAACAAAAATCAAGGTTTCAGGGAGAAAACACCTTCTATGAACCAAAGTAATAGTATTTAGTGTGACCCTCTTTTGCACTTAATACATCTTTGACCCTTTATTTATGACAATATGAGATTTATTGCATTCATTTTCTGATGTTTTACACCAGGTTTAATTCAACACATGTCAGATGTTTCTTATTGTTTGTGCTGCTCCTTCTCATGGGGTCACGGGTCACAATAAATAGTGACTTGACCCTTTAGAATCCATTTTGCTCAGTTTTTGTGTGTCTTTTAAGGCTGTGCACATGTTTTCCTGTATTTTCATGTTGTATCTGGAGAAAAGAAAATGAGAAATAAATATGTATGCTTTTTTCAACCCTGCAAAAACAACAAAGCTAAAGGTGGTCCAGACTTTTGCACAGTACTGTATATGAAGATGTGAGAAGATGTTGTTGTGGCTAGGTACGTGTCACCGTTGAGAATTGTTTCCCCTGGCCACGGGAGCATAATTTCAGCTTTTCATCTCATTATTATGACTTACCAAGGGGATTTTTTTTTTTCAGTGGTGGAAATGGGCCATACGTAGGAAGCTCATAATTGTGAGATAAAAAGTCATAATTGTGAGATAAAAAGTTGTAATTATGAGGTAAAAAGTCATAATTATGAGATTAAAAAATCAAATTTATGGGATTAAAAATCCTAATTATGAGATAAAAAGCTGTAATTATGAGGTAAAAAGTCATAATTATGAGATTAAAAAATCAAATTTATGGGATTAAAAAGTCCTAATTATGAGATAAAAAGTCAAAATCATGAGGTAAAAAGGCATAATCATGAGAAAAAAAGTTGCAATTATGAAATAAAAAATTGAAATTATGAGATTAAAAAAGTCATAATTATGAGATAAAATGTCAAAATTATGCTCCTGCAGCCAGGGGAAACAATTCTGAGAGGGGATGCGTACCTTGGCACAACAGATGTGTTTGCCTAAAGTTGGGAAACACAAATATGCTCTTTAGAATATTTTCTTTCTTTGCCTTAAAAAGAACACTATTAGCCTACTTATTCAGAATATGTGAGTTATATGTTAGATTATCCATAAATACTTAGAAAAGCAGCACTGTCATCATACTGTTGACTATGGTGAATTACACATCTCAGTCAGTGGTGGTGGGGTCTATATAGAGTCAAAGTGCCTCCATGGGGCCATTATTTAAAAAAAATAAATAAAAAAAAAAAATAAAATAAATAAATAAACAAACAGTTGGTGCCAGGCAAAACAAACTCCGCCCCTCGCATGTATTATAATTTATTTTGGTATCGATCCAGCTGATGTCATCATTCCTATACGTGTGCTGATGTTAGCATATCAATTGCCTCTATGTATGTGCCAAGTCTGAAGTAAATTGAAACAACATTGAGGTTTTTATAGACATTTGAAATTTTGCCAATCTTAAGTAAATGGGAGAAGAAAAAAGATTTTAGAAATTTATGAAAAAAAATGTATCTTTGACCTACTCTTCCCAAAATGTAACCACATCTATTCTGGGTCACTGGCAATCTATAAATCCAATTTGGTATGAATTCAACCAATAGTTTTGCTGCTACAGACATGTGATATTTCGCCTATTATAAGTACATTGGGGAAAAAAATGATGTTAAAAATTCATAAAAAATTTTAACTTTGCCCTACTTTTCCCAAAATGTAATGAGATCTATTCTGGGTCACTGGAAATCTATAAGCCCAGTTTGGTATGAATTCAATCAAAAGTTTTGCTTCTGCAGACATTTGAAATTCCGCCCATTGTAAGTAAATGGGGATAAAAAAAGATTTTAAAAAGTTATTAAAAATGTAACTTTGACCTACTTTCCTCAAAATATAATCAGATCTATTCTGGGTCACTGGAAATCTATAAGCCCAGTTTGGTATGAATTCAATCAAAAGTTTTGCTTCTACAGACATTTGAAATTCCGCCCATTGTAAGTAAATGGGGATAAAAAAAGATTTTAAAAAGTTATTAAAAATGTAACTTTGACCTACTTTCTCCAAAATATAATCAGATCTATTCTGGGTCACTGGCAATCTATAAACCTAATTTGGTATGAATTCAACCAATAGTTTTGCTGCTAGAGTGTTAACAAACAAAGAAACGATACCCCTTGCCTCCCCTTTGGGGGGTGAGGTAATTATAGTCAAAGAATAGACACAAGCTACTTTTGGATCCTATTTGAATAATGCCATAATTTACACATCTGATGTTTATTAGTTTAACGAAAAAAATTCACAAGTCAAGAACATCACAGCTTGTGGTAAAATTGTTGAAGTATCAGACTGTGAAAATATGTAAATAGAAAGACTATGAATATGAAAGTCGTGGAGGTGATGTCATTGTAACTTTCTCTCTCCATGATCTGTGTGGAGCTGTTGTTTGCAGCTTCAACATGACCAAACATCAACATGACAGATTTTTAGTTCTTTCAGTACTTTTTCCATCTTGTTTTTAAAGACTGAGTTAAAAGGTTCAAAGGTGGCGGTCGTCATCATATACTGCAACATGCAGTTCCTTGAGTTTAACTCAAAACATGTTTCTTAGCTGTCTTTGGCACCAAAATGTGTCCTTATCTTACAAAATTATCTTTCAAACTCACAACATCATATGTACAAAAATAGCGACACAATTCCAACGGGATCAATAATTTATTCATCTCACCACTGACTGTTCATTTTTTTCTAAAGTTATATCCCATGGTGCACAACAGGAGGGCTGTGACTTTGAGTCTCTATAGGGGGTACTTAAAAATACTTGAAAAGAAGAGCCGTATAAACATGTTCCTTTTAGCAAAAAAAAAGATCTGTTTAAATCATTATAATATGATACTCATCCTGTATAATGTAGTTCATGACAACATTAATTAAGTTCTATCTTGTTAATTTCCACATGAAAATCTATTTGTGAGGTGCTGGTAAAGTGAGTGTGTATGTGGCTCCATTAACCTTTGGAGAACCAGTGACATGAGACTGTGATCTCAAAGGAGGATTAAAGACTCACCCCTGTAGCCAATCAGTACTGTTTTCATTTGCTGTCCTTTATGTGATGGATACATTTGCAATCATATAAAGGATCAATTGAATGAGATACAGACAGATTAACTTACTCCAAATGTCACAAGTAACAAACTTTAGTTCTGTTCAGTCTATTTCAGCTCCATTTAGGTGGCCTTACCTATATGTGTTTAACTCAAAGACTGTAGTTTAACAGACTATGACCCCAATGCATCAGCTTTCTGTTCATCTATAGAAATAGCATACAATCATATTATAACAGCTGACTGGTGTTCAAGTGGTACGGTTGTAGGTTTGATACGTGGGAGAAAAGTGTTTGAATCCTGCAAGAAACAAGGCTTTATTTGTCCGTTTTACTTAAAAAGAAAAAAAAAAAAAAAAAAACACCAAAAAGCAGGCGGACATGAGTCAAACATTAAACTCAAAGGCATATGACAAGCATTATCAGCGAATTAAAAATTTGGCTGTATCTACAAATCCACAACTGCTGTCTTTTCATATTCTCTTGTGCCCTGTAGTCTTGTTTAGTACCACCAGCTACTGATCTCAATCATTTTTAAAGATTCCTTCAAGACATAAACAACTCCTCCACCCTCATTAAATATTAATTTAATGTTAATTATTACCTTGGACAGATGTTTCCTACTCTCCTTAAACACAAATTTTCCACCAATGATGGCTTTGAGTTTACAAGTTACATACTAGAAGAACAATTGGCTCTAACATGTATATGACATTGCCAATCCTGCCTTTAGGTGCAAAAGCCTTAAATTCAGGTTTTATGTGAGTACAGAGAAATGTTTCATCTCAGATAAATGTGAAAACAGTTTGACATTATCAATCTCTGCACAGACATCACTGGGCACAGTGACAGAAGAGATTATAGCATATGGAAAAACATGATGTTAAGTGGACGGGGGCTATAACTCAATCATCACTGTACAGAATAATAAGAAAATTACCTAAAAATTAAAGCCTGGAAGGTGAAAAATCTGAACAATCTTTGGCAGTTGACTAAAGCAGCTGCACACACTGAAATTAGTGCCCAAAAGTGTGTAAAATTACACCTTTATGTTGCATTAACCCATAAAGTCCCAAACATCCACTGGCGTTCAAAACCATCTACTGATGTAATACTTTAATAACTTCTGATCCACTAATTCTATCAATACATGTAAATAAATGATGTAAAATGCAGTTTGTCATCTTTTCATGGTCATCAGATATGACCCATTTGGACGTTTAGTGGCTCTGTAGTTACCATGGAAACACCATCATCTGCTACAACGTTGATTCACCAGTAAAACCCATGGAGTTGGATCAATGACAGTGGATGGAGACACTTGTATCTTTCTATCTTTGCTGAAAAAGTCACTTCTTCTGAGACTTCAGACTTACTTTATTGTCATTCAATAAATGCACCATCAGTACTTCATTAAACGAAATATCGGTGCTTTGCTCACCACAGCGTCAGTTTATAAATAAAATAAATAAAAACACACTTTGTGAAATATAAAGTAGCCTAAAATGCTGTAATCATTTTAAATGTCAGTTTTCTCTGTTTTTTTAATATAATAACCCTCAACTTTTTTCCCGAGCTTTTATGAACATCTACATGATGAGTAAATTTAATATAAGAAAATGTATTATTTTCACTAAAAAATGCAAAGTGAAGAAGATAATATTACAATAAATGGTGATAAATCACTGAAAAAAGGTTAAATATAGAGAAATCACTACTTGGGAACTATCATCAAAGTAGCACTGGGTCTTTAGGGGTTAAAGTTTGCTGATAAGGTACTGGATGTTGGTATACCGTCTTTTTTTGTTTATATATGTTGTAATTCTGCTAATCTACTGCCAGTGTAACAGAAGTTTCAGATGACGTGTGTGGCAGTGGGAACTACACAGCCGAGATGAGTCTGAACCTGGGCGGGGGGGTGGAACCTGGCGATGCTGTGCCTGCCCTGGGAAACCTCCGAGTGGTTATCAACCTGAAAACAAACAACAGTCGGATTAATCTAGGGGTCACCTCCTGTTGTCTGTCCCCGACCATCCAGCCCGACTTCACCAACTCCACCTGCTGCCTCTTCTCAAGGTGCACAGCATAGTCTGAGAAACACAGCACATCCACATAAAAAGGACGGGGCAAAGATGTATGACTTTCATTGCAGGGTTTAATGGATTTTTATATCAAAGTAAAAAGGTTTTGTTCAGGTTAAACAGGGTGAGATATCATATGTGGCCTCGAGAAAATGTGTTTTTAAACAGATAAAAACAGAATGTATAAGAGTAAACCCAGGAAATACAAGTTTTAGAATGAGGTAAACAAACCCCATGGACTACATTTTGTGAAGAGACAAAATTGCCAGTCTTGATTTTTGTGATTTTTTAAAAAATGTATTTAATGTCTTCCCAGAAAGAGGGCACATTTTTTATATTTATGTTTCTTTTTTGTTTTCTAAACACATAAAACTAGCAGAGTGCATAATACAACCTCTAAAAAAGCCTGACATCAACCTTGCCAGACTGACATGGTCATAAACACGTTCACAAGACGGAGATTTTCGCTATTATTCATTTCAATCCACAGAGATGCAGGTACTTTTTAGATGCTGAATATTCTCAGCTCAGTAAACAGAGGACTGCTGTAGGTTGATGGTGTTATCTCTGAGAGCCAGCATCACTCAGATGGATGGAAATTCAATGTACTGCACACTTCAAGAGGCAGCGGTAAATGCACAACCTCTGAAATATGTCAAATGTGAATAAGCTGCCTGTTAACTTGTAAAGTGGATTGGGATAAAAAACAAGCATATACACCCAGGACATGTCTTTTAATATGCATAGTCACTTTTTGTTTACTTTTTTGTTTGCAAGTGAGAGCTGTGGTTATACAGTGTGTTTACATTGTGCTTCAGGTTAGCAGCAGAGCCAGCGGGGATCACTCTGTTGCCCAGTGCCCTGTCAACCAGTGCCAGCTTTACCATCAGTCTCTTCCAAATGATTAATTACTCAGTGGCATACCTACACTGTGATCTCAGTGTCTGCCTGAGGAACCGCTCTGACTGTGAAAGGGTAAGACTGCAGCGAATGCACGGCGTAATAGATGCAAGAGGATGAGAGTATCAGCAGTTGAGCGTGATTTAAATTTAGTGACACAAGGTGTGACACTGCGAAAACAGGGAGACAGACGAGGAGCGAACAGGCTGATGTAAATGGGCTGAGAAGATGAGCAAGAAGGGAAACCAAGGTGAGTGCAGGACTTTGGAGAGAAGAGAAGGAGAAGGTAAATGGGGCTGAATATGATGGAAGCATGTGGAGCTGAGGGATTTACAAGGGTGGTAACTAATTTGCCTGCATTGGAGGTGAAAAAGAGAGAGGGGGGGTTATAAATAAAATATTCTGTCAGAAGTACAGGACTGTTCAAATGTGTTCTGAGAGTGAGGAAGATAGCCAACAATATGCAGACTAAAACATCTGTCATGTTATTATTCACACTTAAGGTCAGATAAGGTCTTCGCAAAGTTACTGAATAACACTCACGTGGCAGCAGAGGACGCCGACGTCTTCATTTCAGCTGCTGTTGTGGGGGTGAGGCCTTTGATTAAATGGAAAAAAAACCTGAGTCATCTGACATGTACACGTTAGAGGGCGGAGGTGAAACAGAGGATTAACTCGCGGGGTATAATTTGACGTCTAGCTTCATAGAGCTGTTCTATACTCTTTACTCTTTCGAGCATTTTTTTTTTTTTTATGTGGGGTGTCATGTTTTTCGTACTGCAACATTTTTAGAGCAGCAGCATTTTTTTTTTTTTGCAATGAGTAACAGTTCAGTTAAATACATGCAAAGTTTGTTCAGTGCTTTGATGATGTTTAAAAGCGCGGCTCGAGGAGGACTAAAAGCTACACCTGGATCATGCGGATTGACATTTTTCCCACTTCGCTTCCATTTGCAGCTTCCTTTATATGGATCCATTGATCTTGTTTCTGCCCCGCTATCCTGAAATGGTCTTATCTTCTTAGCACTTGATGTCAGGTGACACACAGCCTGAGACTTTCATTTACATAATGTAGGAGCCATACATTATGTGTAAACTAACTTGTTTGAACCAGAGTGTGGTACTTTGAAGAGTTGCTTTTAAGTGAAAATCCTATTTCCAACTCTTCATCTGAATGTTTCTCCTCCTGCCCTTTGTCCAAATAAAAAATAGCACAAAGGAAAACAGGTTTAAGACATATTTATCACAGAGATGCACCTGCATTGTTTCAATTACCTTTGCCTGCACATTGTATCCACTATCTTTGATGATAAACAACACACCATACTTCTTCCAAAAACTTAATTAATGAAAGCTACTCAATCATTTTTCTTAGTCACATGTTAAAGCACTTATTTTCCCATGTCTTTTTATAGCAGTGCCTTCAGCAGAGGAATGCATTTTCCTTAGAGGGTCCAGATGCTTTTGTCACTAATCTAAGAAATCGCATATCCTTCGGTCCCATGTTGAAAGAAGTGGCGAATACTACCTTCCCAGAGGAGATAGGTAATTATTAACTCTGCCTTAAAACAAGAGCGATCAATCTGAGATAACAGTGCAAACGCAGGAGATGCCACATGACAGAAAATGAAAGATAACCATGTCATTTATCTGAAACAGGCAAGGGACAGATCTAGAGCTAAGTATCTGTGTGTATGTATGGAAATCAGGGGCTTCATTATCATGTATGATACAGAGCTAATAAGTTCATGTATGGTAGGCATAGAACATTGTATGATAAATGATTAATTGCCTACATCATATTTTATTCTTTATTGAGTCATGTAGACAAGCCAGAGCATTTTTATGTGATAGTGGGAAGCAACTGAAGACACAGAGAAGTAGAAAAGGAAAACTATCACTATAAATCACAGTTATTCATCAGTGTTTTCTACTGCAATCCTAAACCTGTTCTTTTCAATGCGACACTGCGGAAATGTCTTACAGCACCTTTAGCTTTGTTGTTTTTGCCAGGTTGTAATGAGTATACATAATTAAAGACCCTGGTATTAAAAGTACTGAAGTCACATTTTTGGACAATTTAAGTTGAGCATATAAATATGTTGTATTTGTTTAGCGAAGTTCACCCTATAAATATTTTTAACAGACTTTTTTTATGACTTCAGTACTTTTAGCGCCAGGGTTTTCAATTATTTCTCAGCCTCCTTTTATCAGATACAACAAGAAAAGGCAGGAAATATGGGCACAACTTTAAAAGCCCACCCACACAAAAAATCAAAACTGAATAGCTTCTTGAAACTGAAGTTGGTATTTAGTGTGACCTTGTTTCCATAACAAAAAGAAACCCAAACAATAAGAATCATTTCACATAAGAAACGAGTTGAATTATTTTTTAAAAAGCAGTAAATCTCACGTTGTGTCAAAAGGAGCATGAAGCGTTAAAGAAGTTGCACTATATATATATATATATATATATATATATATATTTTTTTTTTTTTTTCCTATAAAACATTTGTTTTTACTGGTTTGCATATTTCCCCTACAGCCTTGGTGTATCTTAACACAGAGACAGAGTTGCATACGCATGTGTGGTCATTATAACTTTGCTAAATCAGCAAACCTAATGGTAGTTCATACTTCTGCACAGTAGTGTGGTTTCACCAGAATGTAACATCATTAAAATATGATGCATAGACAATCACCTGCATAAGGTACTCCGGAACAGTAGAAACAGTAGCAATGCTTATTAGGATAGTCACATGTAGCTACTGTGAATTATTTAATGATCTATAAGAATTATTTATATGTATTTAAATATTTAATCTGTGTATATTATTTTTGTCATCATGCTGGTTTTACATAAATATTTAGGGCTTTGTACAGTCATGGTCCCTCTTACAGAGGGTGTCCCATGCCTGTAGCAGGTTCTATATAAAAGGCAGGTACAGTCTACTCTCGTTATACCACCAACTTCCGTTCACGGCCAAATTGGCGGTATAGCGAAAATGGCGTTACAACGGGTTGCGTCCATAATGTGCATGTCTTTACTATATGATGTCTATGCTGCCTCCGTTAACCCGTTCTAATTGCGTTTCTAAATAAATCTTGATTCTGTTATGTTGTAAGGGATCATTTAAAGTGGGGAAACATTTTAAACATTATTATACCGTGTCGGGAAATGACACCCCACCAGCACTCCCATTAGATCATGTAGATAGTGAAATCATTTCAATATGGAGCTTAATATATTTAAATCCCACTACTGTTCCCATTTTGCAGCTTTTTTTCCGAAATAAAATCCAATACATCACTCTAAACTAGTTTATTCAACAATTCGTTTTAACAAAATTACAGTACGTTCAATAGTTCTTTATACAATATTGAGTATGGATGAACAAGTTCAAAACTGTCACAAGAATTAAATGTTTATCTACTGTATTGCTAACTTTTACCGGACTACAAACTAGACTCGGAAGTTCCTCAAGCCCCGGGGTCAAGGTATGTACAGTAACTGCCAGTCCATAACAAAAATAGCGAGGCCAACTGCCATTCTGCCACATGTCGAAATGCAAACAAATTTTAGAGTCTACTCAAAAACAAAACTAATGAGTTACAAGCCCATCGTTAAAATTGGGCTAACAAACTCAATACCTATTGCGTGCCGGTTCTGCAGATCAATCAAAATGTTACTGACTTTTGAAAAAGTCGGTTATGGCAGATTGTTTCGTCGATTTCTTAATCAAATTGTTTATTTCTGAGGAAATGTCCATGACTTTTTTCATAACGCCGTCGGCTGGAGTCTTCGATTCCAGGAACCTCACAACAACATCAAGTGCCGCTTTGGCCTCGCAGCTTGTTGGCGGTCGTTGAGGTTCTATGTCGATGTCATCGGCGTCTTCATCTTCGTTCCCTGGATCGGACGAAGGTCCTACCACGATGTTGATGATTTCTTCTTCGGTCAATTCTTCTCCAGTTGATAGGCCATCATCAACTGAAATGAATTCGCTCTCACTCATGGCGTGCTCAGGAGGAATGGTGTACATTTCGGCCATGCACTCAAACATGTTTCCAAAATCGTTCTGCAGGGGTGCGGGAACTGGATCAAGGACCTCAACATCAGCATCGGCAGCAGGTGTGCGATCTGGAAAAATTTTCACATGTTCCCAGCAATTGACGATTGTCTTTTCAGTTATGGCATTCCATGCTTGCTTAACATAGTGAATGGCATGGTTAGGCTGGATTTCTGTAGGCCATCCAGCATCGTAAGCATCAATCATGTGTCTCACTTGAAAGCGACGGTAATGCGCTTTAAAAGCTTTTATAATGCCTGCATCCATGGGCTGCAAATGGCTCGTTGTTGTAGGCGGCAGAAAGTGAACGTCAACATTGGTCAACTTCGGCTGGCCATCATCATCCACTGGAACAATATGGCTTGTGGCATTGTCCAACAAGAGCAATATGTGGCGATTTTGCCTTCGCATTTCTGATCTCAGTAATCCATTCGTTGAAGATTACGGATGTCATCCATGCCTTCTTGTTATGGAAATACTGTGCATAGACCCCAGGATTGAAATGTTTGAAACACCTTGGTCGCTGAGCATGTCCAATTACAAGAGGGGTTAATTTTTCAGTCCCTGTTGCATTTGCTGTTAGCGCGAGCGATATGCGAATTTTTGCCTTTTTGATCCCTTTTGTAGAGGTCACTAGCGTCAAGGTCCTATCTGGTAGCATACGATAATATAAACCGGTTTCGTCCATATTGAAGACATCCTCAGGTTTATACTTGGCAATGACAGTCTTGGCTTTTCTCCAACCTGCATCAATCGCCTCGGGGTCTATTCCCGCACTCTCCCCTGAAATGACACGGTTGCTTATGACAAATCTTTTTTTAAATCGCGTCAGCCATCCTGATGAATAAGCAAAATCAGTCACACCAAGTTTCTCCCCAAGTTCTTTTCCCTTTGCTCGCAAAACGTCATCGGTTACTGGTAAATTTCGTGCTCTAGCTCCTGAAAACCAGAGGAATAGGGCCTTTTCCATGCCTTCGTTCTTTGCCTGCCTGTTCCTACGAAAAGGATTGTCGTCGGTGCTCTCAAGCCATTTTTCTTTTTGTGCCAGGATATCACCCACCGTACGGCGTTTCATCTGAAAACCCCATGTTAGTGTAAAATGGTCGGCAACTTCTTGATGACTCAAAGAACGATTTGCATCTGCATACATGCAGATGGCCTTCTTCTGCTTTGCTGCCAGGCTAACCCGCTTTCGATCATCTTGAGGCTTTGGCTTAATCCCACGTCCTCTTCCCGACATCCTGACCTACTGAGTGTTCTGTGATACATGAACGGTGGCCGTTCCGTAGAGCTACTCATAGCTTGTCGCAATCAGCGTCTGGTGCGTTTGTTTCAGTGCATTGTTAAAATTTATGTGTACTCGATGGCAATCACGCTGGCGGTATAACGGTCGGGAAATCAATGGTATAAGTGTTGTTTGTGCATGGAACTGGGCTGGCGGATGGCGATAGGCGGAAATGGCGGTAGCTAATGGAATAATGCATTGGGGATTTTTGTGCAATGGTTTTGGTCGGCGGTGAGCAAAAATGGCGGTATAACGGCAGGCGGTTTAATGAGAGTAGACTGTAGTTGCTCTCAGTGTGTTGTTCATGTTGGTGTGTTAATGTGAAAAACTGAGTGCTGCACTGTAAGACTGTTAGGGCACAAAACCACAGCTACATTAATATTAAAAATGCATTATAATTTAACAGTAATCCATAAAAGAACATTTAAAATATGTTTTCAGCATTCTTTCATCTGCTTTAAACATCATATAACCAAGCTTAAATAAGTCTAAATGCAAAATTTAAATAAAACAAGTATGCATTTTGTGAAATATATGCAGTCCTAAAAAAAAGACTGATGTTGTACACGTGCTAAATGTTAAAATATAAAGGTTGGTCAATTATCGATGATGATGATAGGATTTCTGTAGAGCTGCTGTTGTTTGAACCCTGTTAAAGTTAGTTTTTGTGCCCACAAAAACAGATATATTCACAACAAAAACAGGTGCAAGTTTTGCATGTGGTTGTTTTGCCATTTCTGCAGGTTTAGACCTGACTTGTTTGCAGTCTTAATCACCACATACCCCCAGGTCAGAATTGAGTGCTGCACTATAGGATTGTTGTGGTACAAACCCACAACATTAGCATTAAAAATGCATGATAGTTTTACAGCATAACATAAATGTAAAATATGTTTTCTCCATTCTTCAATCTGCTTTAAACACCACAGTACAAAGCTCAAACAAGTCTACATGCAAAAATAGATACAAAACCCCAATTTACCATTTTATTAACTATATGTAGTGCTAATTAAAACACAGATTTGAGTGTATGTTAAATGTTGGAATTACAACATATTAACATATGATAATATACACATATGATAATAGTCATAATAGGTGGTTGTACATTAATGGAGACCAAGAATAAAGAGAAAGATTACTGCTACTTATACTCTATAGAAAGTAGATGACAACTAATCTAGTGTGACACATCTACCATCTTTGATAGATAGATAGATAGATAGATAGATAGATAGATAGATAGATAGATAGATAGATAGATAGATAGATAGATAGATAGATAGATAGATAGATAGATAGATAGATAGATAGATAGATAGATAGATAGATAGATAGATAGATAGATAGATAGATAGATAGATTCCACATAAAGGCTGATTTCATGTTGTTCATTTTCAGACCCATCAGGGCTGGATCTGGTCCTGGTTCTGGTCAGTCTGGTGGTTGGCTGCTCTCTTGTCACTGTGATGCTGTTGCTGGTGTGGCTGGCCTACCGCCGTAGAACAATCTGGCTCCTCCCCTCTGCAGCTCCACCACAAGCCTGCTGTGGTTGTGTACGTCGAGGAGGTGACTTGATCCTACCGTGACCAAGGAAGGACCACTGCCAATTACACTGATCACATCCTCACCAAAATAGCTGCAGACAATTACATTAGTAAACAGACAGTGGAGCAGTCAATCATATTAACCATAGTGCAGAGGCGGCCACTCGTATCAGACAGTATAGGCCAGACTAGATGATGAGGAGCAATCCAATTCTCACCTCATCTCATAGGTGACACAGCTGTTGCAGCCAAATTTCACACTTAACGATGAGCAGTCTATTATCATTCACTGAAAATAAACACCATACCCACAGGGAAAAATGGCTGTGATACCTTTATTTTCTCTTAGTGGCAACAAATCAATACTCTTTGCATCTCACTAGGAGATTGATAGGTTGTTAATACTGGATGTAATATAATGTATGCATTCACGCATTGACATTTGTATCGAGGTCCTGTCATAAACTATTCCGAGACAATGTGTGTTGATTGATTAGGAAAATGTGATATCATTCAATATTCCTTCATAAAACACACAAACTCTCACATTGTTTTTTTTTCCTGTCTGCAAACATATATCCTTATCATATTAACATAATATGACAATCTATGTAACATAAAATGCCAAATCATTACTCATTCTTCAGTGTAATAAATGATTAAGAACTTACTCCCTAGTTTTGAGTTCAATTCTTGCTCTGAATTTATGACCTGAACTGTGTATCACAACAATAAATAAAGAATAAAAAACAATCTATTATTTAATTTTAGAGGTTTATGATCATGTTTATATCATTTTCTCGCATGCATAAGTGAGACAAAGATAATTTACTCATAATCTGTCAGCACTGTGGTTTAATGTCTAGTTTAGATTATGAACACATTTTTACCGGTGCATGAAAAGAAATATATATTACCAAACATCATAAGTCACTGTGTTCCCCTCACTGTCATTTCTATCAAATCTTTATAATTCTGCAGAGGTACAAGAGGTAAAATGTCTGCATGAGATAAGGATTTGGATTAAAACACTGAATGCTCTTGAGAACTATATGGTAACCAATTAATGTTTCTTTCTAAATCACAGAGCTTACATACCCCCCCCCCCCAACACACACACACTTATTTTGTGTGGGTGTGTGCAGTACTCTCCACTCTCTACTCTCACAGAATATGGATCAGAGACACTGGAGCTAGTTATTAGGGGACATAAGGGGTGATAGAAAAGCCTTTAGCTCCAGTCAGCATTCCCAGTGTGCAGGAGCCTACTAATGCGATAAGTTCAGTTGTGAGATGTGGGTTTTGTCAATGAAGACAGACTTCTCCCCTCAGGTAGCTTATCAGGAATCTGATCACGGGGCCTGGTTTTCATTGGAACATCAATCCAAGACTCTGTCCTAAATAATAGTGTGAGTTAGTGAAGCATGAAACTATGGCTGTCAGTGAATGTTAAATTCATCTATTATCACCTCTGAATGCATTGAGAGTTGAAGGATTTGGTCACTTAGGAATGGATTATTGGGAATGCAATGTGTTATAATATCTAAACTGGTAAATTCACAAATTATTCCTGTATTTTCGTCAGGTAAAAACACCACAGCCCCACAGATACTTTGAGTTGTTTCTATGGTGATAGGGTTTTAACATGCATGTCTACCTGTAATAGTACCCATGATGCTTCTTCTTCATAATTTGTTATTCAGCTCAAGTCTTCTCGGGTTTAAGCTTAAAAAAATATGTTTTAGCCCACTTTAATAATGCATCGGTGGTCTACAAAAGCATCAATATGCACATAAAGCCACATAAAAATATATTCACACTTTCAGTGTCAGAAACCTGATAACAACAGAGACACATGTCTAAATGCAAATCATCCCACATGTGTGCAGCCGGTGACTAACCTTGAGGAATGAGCCAGCAGATTTTTAACATTGTCTTTGAAAGGAAAGCTTGAATAAAGAATCATCACAAAGCAAAAAAGAAGAGAAGACATTACTGCAGTATCCTGACCTGTAGTAGCTGCTGTCCCAAAAGACACAGATTAAAGGCCAGGATCTTAATGAATCACATTTACAGTTTGGAAAAGAGAGAGAAAAATAATGAGGAATAGAGGGCCGCCCAGCGAGGGCTGCACACAAATGTGTTTGTAGTGGAGCTTTGCGTCATGCTCTCTGCAGGAGCCATATTGAATCTAAATGTGCTATGTGCTACGAATGAAGAAACCCACAGGAGATGTCCTAAATATTTCTCTGTCTGCCAAGCTGCTTGTGGCCCAAAGGAAGAATATCTAACTTCATCTCCTTCTTTAACATCGTAACAAACTCTTTATGTCCCCAGACAAATTCAGCTGTAAAGGGGGTTGAGTGGTACTAAAATATAACTGACAAGTCTATAAAAGACAACAGCAGGTAGGGCTCAGAGGAAGGTGGACTTTTGATTCTGCCCCATGTTCCTGAATAGGTTGACTCCGACCATAATCCTCTCCCATAAAACAAGATGTGTAAATCTTTTCTTTCAAACATCTCTCTTTGATGATACCTGGAGATAAAATGCATGATTTATTTAGGTGTGACCATGTTAACCCTTTATAGGACACTCATAGAAATACTCCTTTGTGTGTTATTGGAGGACCTAACAAGAGTTTATTACTTTTGTGAAATTTTTCAAAATTTCTTATTGTCATGTTGGAAGTCAATGTCAGTGAAGTTACCATATTTGGTTCCTTGCCCATAAGAGGCAAAAAAAAAAAAAATTAAAGAAGTATACACAAAAACTATTTAAGCACTCGAAGCGCGCAGACCAAGGCAGATCAGTGCCCCGGATTTGGATGAAAATTTCAGGAAATGTTGATACTGGCACAAGGAACAAATGAATACATTTTGGTGGTGATCGGGGGTGGGGGGGCCACGGGGGCCCACTGATCTGCCTTGGCGGAGGTCTGCACTGTCTTTTCTAGAAGAGCACTCGTAGAGTGCAGACCTCCGCCAAGGCAGATCAGTGCCCCCCCACCCACCACCAAAATTTAATCATTTGTTCCTTGTGCCAGTATCAACATTTCCTGAAATTTTCATCCAAATCCGTCCATAACTTTTTGAGTTATCTTGCACACGGACAGACAGACTAACGCTGGCAAAAACATAACCTCTTTGGCGGAGGTAAAAAACTACAAGAAAAAATACATGTAATGTGAAAGGAACTTGTATTATAGAACATTAGAACATCACTTTTAGAACATTAGACCAACGTAAGTGCTGCTCCAGACACCTGTCCATATCCACATTATCCCTTTGAACATCATTCCTTACATTAGTACCATTACTTCGTGGTACCTAGTAAAGCAGGTACACTCACTGTTCATGGAGAGGTCGACCTTACAGAGCCTGTAGACCATACTGGACCTGAGATTGTTGACTCACTGTCCTCACTATAACTGTTGCTGTAAGTGTCTTGTAATGTGTGTGGAAATGACCAAAAATAGTCACTTGGCTGATAAAGGGTTAAGGTTTAAGTCAGATAATGAGTGGAAGTACCAGGAAGTGATACTTGAGCGCACATTACACTTCCAGGTAACACACCCAGCTAGCACATAAATCTACAGTATGCCACATGAGTTGCACAACCAGTTTCATCAAAAAACATAAAACTATAGCATGTTGGAATATCTCATTTTCTTTCATTGAAAACAGCGAGTGGAATGTAGATAACATTTATCTTGTCGCTGAAACCAATAAGCTTCCACACATTAATTAGGGCAAAAGCGTCTAATCTCATTCTGTCATTTTGTGTCTTACAGAGCAGAGAACCCAGTGAGAAATGACTGTATGTGAGAAGTATGAGAGATATGAGGCCTCGCTACATTAGTGAGGCATTAATGTACATGTAATGAAGCCTTATAATGAGCTTTCCTAGTAATGGCATAAAGACTATTTCAGGCAATTTCCTAAGCAGTTTAGGTGGAATGAAAAAGTACAGAATACTGAGTTTCTGATTATTCTAAGCATGACTTGGAATTATATTTATAAAACTCTATGATGAATGTGATTAAATACCACAAATAACTTAGATCTATTCACAGAGGGTGACATAAAAAGCAGTGCTAAATGCCACATTTATCTCACACAGGAATTTGCTGATTAAGAGCTATGGAAAGACATGCTCTATGTATAAAGAAAAACTTCGAGAAAGACACTTGGAGACTTTAGAGGACAAAATTTGCTATTGATGCTCGAGGCCGTTTATTTATATGCATTTGTTTTGCATCAATTTTGATTAATCCATTAAAAAAGAAGATAATTATGCAAATATTACACCAGTATTGAGTGCAACTGGGTGACAGCCACACATATACAGCTCACACCCTGGTGATAATCAGAATTGCTATATTCTCTGCCTCCCAGTGCTGGCTGCAGAGGTATTCCACTGAAGCTGCTGGGGGTTAAGTGCCTTGTTAAGTTGCAGTTTGATAGAAGTGGATGGTTCATTAAGCAGTTCATTCAGTGAGTACACAACCCCAAATTTCAACTGGCATACCAATCGTATCAACATCTATTGTAACTGGTTGGTTGTTTCTTATTCTACACATTACTAAGGGATTGCTTTAGTTCTTTATTCAGATTTATGTGACTCATTTGCAGCTCTGGAGGGAAAGTCATAGAACATGGCTGGATGACTGAAACCTAGGTCAGCTATGTTGGCGACTGAAAACCGGCTTTGCAACATTGCAGTCCAAACAAGTTTTCCTCCATAGTCCCTCCCACAGATCAACAGTTTAGTCAAGTACCTCTGACTGCACATGCCTTTACTGTACACAACCAGATGCCGCTGGATTTAACGTGAATCCATGTTGCACAACTTTATGTTTGTCTGACACGAGCCCCAGCTGTGCCGCTGATCGATGCTGATCTGAGGGATAAACCCTGTTTATGTGAAGGATTAGGGCCGAGTGTGCAGTAGTGGCTGGTGTCCGAGAAAATCTATGTACCCATGGATTGCTTTGACGGATCTCCTGGGCAGTTCAGGAACTTCAAAAAGGACGACTTTGAGGCTGACTGGATAAAGGTGGCAGAATGCAGATTTGGTCAAGTGTACAGAGCCAAACTCAAACTCTGGCGGGAAATCTGTGCCCTGAAATGCTTTGACACAACTCTGAATGCGAGTAACTTTTACAGGTGAGACTTGGAAATTGTTGTCAAGAACTGTCAAATATCTTTACTATTAACCCTTTCATGCATATTGGTCACTACAGTGGACATCTATTCTACAGATGTTCTCTTGTATATTCATGGGTTTTGTTGTTTTAGTTCCATATCAACCAACACAGTGGACGCTTACGCACCATCCCATACACTGTAATTCATACCATTACTGTAACTTTCCTGTTCTTGATAAACCTCATCTGCAGTAACATTTGAGTGTAAATCGATTAATTGTTATTAGACTGTAATTAAAGTTTGGATTTTTTTTTATTTTTTTTTTTTTTACATATTAGTAATAACTAATAGTATGGTATGTTAAAATGTGAGAAGACAGATTAGCAGAATTAATTTTTTTTTTTTTTTTTTTTTTAAATTTCATAGTTTTCACGCAGTATGTCAATAAATGCATGTTTATTTGCTTAAAAAATTAAACACATTGTGTCAAGCTGTACATTTTTGGGTTAGGTTCAGTAAAAAAAAAAAAAAAAATCAATCACATTGTTTTTTTCATGCCTAAAGAGGAATAAAATCACTAAGGAAAAAAAAATCTTAAGGTTCTAATAATTCATGGATGAAAGGGTTAATTATTCTGAAATGCATTGTTGTTCAGGTCTTTTTTCTCATTATTGTTCTTGTTAGTATTACATGTTTGACAGAGGAGAGAATGTTTCTTTTAAAGTTAACATTTAATGCCCAATCCTTCTACTGACCCTTCTTTTTCTATCACAGAAGAATACTAGAAGAGAACTCTACCATAGCAAAAGTGAAATTCAAGTACATTGTGTCAATTTACGGACTGTGCCATGAAGCCAGTGCGATGGTGATGGAGTACATGAGCAATGGATCACTGAACAATCTTCTAGCCAGTCATAATTTAATGTGGCCGAAGAAGTTCCAGATGATTCATGAGGCTTCCATGGGCATGAATTTCCTCCACAGCATGAAACCTCCATTACTGCATTTTAACCTCAAGACATCCAACATCCTATTGGACGATCATCTCCATGTCAAGGTCAGTGAAACAGTATGATGACCCTTTATGGGCTGGCTCATTTCCACTGATATTTTTGGACTACTGTATGCTCATTTTGGCCAATACTGTACACAGATTTCAGATTTTGGTTTAATTCACTGGGAAAAGGGGATGAACAAGAAGTTGCTCATGGAGTATCTGACGGCAAGAGGGAACATAAGTTACATTCCTCCAGAGACCTTCACTCAGTGCCCTGATCCTCCAGGAACTAGCTTTGATGTTTACAGGTGACTTACCAAGGGCATTCCTTGATATTGCACCATCAAGTGTCTGCTTTTTTTCTGATTCAGTGCACAATCCACAATTCATACTGCGTAACCTTGCACTCTGCTCTTTATATTTTACTCTATTGCAAGTCACACAGGCACATTTCAAGTGTTACACCTGTCTCACCCTTTGTTTCCCTCTGAATGTTACAAGAATATACTGTTTATATTTATTTATTTCAACAAGAATAACTTAATATGGACGCGATTCTGTCTATTTTGTTCTACAGCTTTGGAATAGTGATGTGGGAAATTCTAACACAGCAGAAAGCTTATGCAGGTATGACTTAATTCATTTAAAATACATTAGATTTTCATATTAAACAGACTTAACAGTGTTATTAAAACAAGAACCTTGGCAAAGATCAGGTAATGCTTCAAAGACACTGAAAAGAGAACGAAGGTGAGGGCTGTCTATATTAAAGCCTGTAACATCTTCTTTGAGAATTTACAAGTGTAATGTGATGCATTTAAATTTCACTTTTACATATTTCATTGTACAGCAAAAAGGGTTCATGAACTCATGTAAGATCAGCAGTCTTTAATCTGACAAGGAAACATTTGATTATATTTTCATTTTGTTCTGTCACTCCACTCCTGACCTGAAAGTCTGCTCAAATATTCTTTCATTTCCCTAAATATGAAGAAAAAAAACTGTTGCATGGCAATTGTGTAAGAAATGTTGTATCTAATGCTGCATTCCAGGCAACCCGTAACTCGTGTTTTTCAAATCTCCTACCGGTAAAAATGCTCTGGAATGGCAGTTAAACCTGGCTTCCCACCCGTGAACTCGTACAAGATCTTTTTTTTTAAACTTTATTGAAAATATATAGGTATACAAAACAGAGAAATTTTGAACAAACATCAAGATGTCAAAAGGAAAAATCATCCAAACAAATAAAATAATGTGAAGACTTACAAACACAAAGAGGAATAGACAAATAATAATAATAATAATAATTTCAAATATAAAGATCTAAGAAAAATGAATAAATAAATACATCAGAAAGTGAGTTCAGTCCATTTTAAAGAATTCTTTATAAATTGTCAGAGTGTTTGTACTTTTTTTGTGAAAGACAAATTTCAGTGATATTACATATTTTTCAGATTCAATCAGAAAGACTTTAAAATTTGGGTGTGTTTTGGCATATTTACTTTTGTGTAAGTGAAATTTTCCAACTCGTACTAGATCAATGTACTCTCAGTTCAGAGCTCTGATGTCACGTAACCTGTGAAACAACAATGGCGGCCCCCATGGATGCGGTGTTTATGCCAAATTGTTTAAGTGTTGCTCTAATGTAGTTTATCCACAAATGTTATGCATAATAAGCAACTACTCTAATGGTAGCTAGTTTTCAGTCTATTGAGGACAAGAATAAATTAATACCAAATACGTATCCAAATATCCAAATAACACAACATAAAAGGTACACGGTAACAGCTTCTCTTGCATTATACGCTGTTTTTACTCCTGTTTCCCTCAAATAAGCAAGGAACAAGCACCTCTGGGATAGAAATGATTGTAAATGAACATACGGTCTGCCATCCTGGTTAGTTTACATCTAACTAGCACAATTCCTTGAGCTCAGACAGTTTGGCAAGACTTGCCTGGAATGTTACAAAGTTGTGAGTTGTGGTTTGAAGTCATGACTTATAGGCTCAAAAACCTGCCTTGGAACACAGCATAATGTTCAACATGTACTTATAAAGGAGGAAATGAAGTGCAGCACATAGTTTAAGAGCCTCTCTTGCTGGTTTGAAACAAGTAACATCTGTTTTGTGAACCCAGGGTGCAGTGTGACCACGGTGCTCTTACAGGTGTCACAGGGTAAGAGACCCTGCATGGAGATCATACCTGAAAAGAAGCCACATGAGTGTGAGCCAATGATCAACCTCATGGAGCAGTGTTGGGACCAGGATAACAGGAACAGACCTCAGTTCTCAGGTGAGGAAGTCAAAATAAACTGCAGAACTTTTATAATCTTGGCCTGCAAAATCCACCAAATAGGAAATGTTGATTATCCAAGTATGTTGCAATTAAAATGAACAATTATGTTACTGGCACCAGACCTAGGGGAAATCTGGACCAGCAGCAAAGGTTACACAGGCAAGGGTGCACTGTGTAGCCAATAAAATGAGAAGGAGTGGACTGTGGATTAACGAGAGAGAGGACCAAAAGTTAGTTTGTTGTTTCAGTCACCACTCATTTAATACTTGAAAAAAACTGCATAAAATTCAGTTACATTTCCATCATGTTACCTATTTAAAAGCTTTTTGGTTTAAAGTTCATTATCCACATCTATACAAAAGTATATTACACAAACAAAATCAATGTAAAAATCTAATTAGCAATAAACCATATCAAACCTAAAGTAAATTACATGCACATGAGCTCAAAATAATTTAAATTACATTCCATGTAAATAAGAATTGACTCAATTATAATATGAAACTGTACAGAAATAATACTACCCCAAACGCACATTTACTGAACTCAAATACTTACATTCACTCACACTGCAACAAATACAATGCAATAACACTCGTACTATGTGGATATGATGATTACAAAATCTTTCTGCAACGTCTACACTACACTGTCTTAAACTTGCACTTAACGGTCTGACAAAATGGCGCCACAACCGGATGACGAGCGACTAAATATTAGACTCATATTTAACTGTCTGATAAGATGGCCGACAATGGCCGGTTAACGAGCGGCTGACAGTGAAACTAACTTGGATAAGGCAAATCATTTACTCACGGCTAACTAGCTTTAACTCATAAACAATGTTTACAAAACGTTTACTTATGTTACCTCAAGATAATATCTGTAAATTACTATTACAAAAACACTACGGCTAACAGAAACTCACAGAGGTAATTGTACAAGATGGCGGTCACGACCGGGACATAGACTGACAAAAATAACCTCTGTACTCGAAATGCATCTCAAAACCTTATTAAAACTCTACCGAACAGGCTACGAAACACTAACATTACATATTCAGTGAAGCTAACCATGGAAAAACAAGTTTAAACATACCTGTGGATTAACGAGAGAGAGGACCAGAAGTTAGCGTGTTGTTACAGTCACCGCTCATTTAATACTAAACTGCGCATGAGCGGAACACAAGAAGGCTCCCTCGCGAATCCACAGTGGGATTACAGCGCCATCTATTGACGTATTACAGTACTGACCCAATGTCAAAACTGTAATTTTACTTGGATTATTTTAAAAAGTTAAAAAAAAAAAAACAAAACCCAAAACAAACAAACAAACAAACAAACAAAAAGATTGGGGGGGTGTCTGTTTCAATAATAAAAAATATATATACATGTAGCATTTGCCACCTACTACAATTACATATTATACAATATATAATGATATTTTAGGGACAAGAGAAGTTATTTTAGGTTAAGTTATTTTAAATTTTGCATGCAGGAGACGAAACACAAAGCATGTATGTTTAAGCACACACTTCTTACAGGGGTTATACATTATTTTTTTATTATTTATATTATTATTTTATACAGCATTTTTTTTGCATACTTTCAAAACCTCCAACAAATCAGTGCTGTATAACCACAGATTGTAAAGTTTTCTTCTTCAAACCCAAGCTATTTTGATGGTCAAAATAACACTGTCTTATAATCTTCATATTCTGTGTCAGCTGATAGTTTACATCATAGCTCTATTAGCTTAAAAAAAAAAGTTTAACCTATAAAAACCCAAACATCCACCTTTAACTTAAACCATCTACTGATCTAAACGGTTTAATATCTGTTGATCCACTAATCCTATCAATATATTTAAATAACTGGTGTAAAATACAGTTTATCATCTTTCATGGTCATCAGATATGACCCATTTGGACGTTCAGAGACTGGTTACTGTGGAAACACCGTCATCTTCTACAACATTGATTCACCAGTAAAACTCATGGAGTTGGATCAATGACAGTGGATGGAAACACTGGGTTTATGTTCAGTTAATGAGAGATTGGATTGAAAAAGACACTTTCTCTGCAGTTTTGTCTGTTTCTGACATAAAAACCATCAACTTTAATCTGAGCTTTTATGAACATTTACATGATCAGTGAATTAAATACAGGAAAATGCCTGATTTATGCTGATAAAATGCAAAATACAGAAAATTATATTAGAATAAATGGTAATAAATCATTTAAGAAAGGTTAGGTACAGAGAAAATTTCATTTGGAAACTGATACAAAAGTAACTCTGGGCCTTTATGGGTTAAAACAGCCCCAGTAAAACTTCAAATCACCTGTTTTCTGTACAGTTTGTGTGGTCAGTAGCTGCACTACAGTTCTGTTTGGAATCGTCCAAACTGTCACAGTTGAGTCTGAACTATAGATTACAAATGACAAAGTTAGCAAAGATAAAAACATCACATAATAATAACTTTATGTCTTCAGAAGTATCATCATCAAAAACACCGGTGTCTTTGATGATGATGGGTACCCATGTAGAAAAAAATGCCCTGATTTCAGCATTGAACTCCATTCCTTTCATTTAGAGTCATGTCCAGTGGTGAAAACAACAACAACAACAACACTACTTCTAGCTTCTATCATTTGTCACTTTCTCTGACTCAAAAAGTTGTTTCTTAGTAGTTCTCATCCCATTTCATCCTTTTTGATGCTTCGGTCAAAGGCCCTGTGGCGTTAGTTTTCCTCACCATGGGGAACCTTCAGAGTGACTCACTACTCTCACATCTCTACAATCCAAAATAATGGCGTCTTTGGCATAACTTCAGAATTTTTCATTCTAAACACTCTAAAAATAATTTTAGGCCTTTTTTGAAAGCAATCATTCTACATATAGCTCTTTTAGTTATTCTGTAATGATGATATGACACCAAAAAGCTTATTTAATTATTATACTGTATGACCAGAATGGCCCGACCATGTAACACTGTTCTGAACAGGTGGGAAAGCATTGGATCCTATTCAGGATATTGGCTGCACACACAACATGATTATGCCTTATTTGCCAAATTGTCATCTTTATTAACTTTTGGTACTTGCATGTCTCTTCTCAAGTTAATTGCAAGCCAAAAAAATTGCCATTGATCATCAGTTAGACTCTTGGACTTTGCCAAAAGCCAAAGTATTTGGAAAGTGAATGTGCTGATGCCATGTTTAGCAGCAGTGTTTGCCATTTCATTAAAAAAAAAAAAAAAAAAAATCAGTGCCTGTTCCTCATTTGAAAAACGGCACAATTTTACGCAAACCTAAAAAAATAAAGTGTTGTTTACTTATCTGAGCCTTGATTGAAATTACGAGGTGAACACTCCTTCTCTGACCTGTCACCTGCACACAGAGAACAGGCTGCATGTACTGTCTAGATGAAATGCATACATTCAAATTAGAATAAATGATTTACACAAGAGCAAATGGGTCACCTTTATTTAGGCAGGCACTTACGACTTAAGAAGTCCAGCTAATGAATATAAATTTGTCATGTTTATTCATCAAGCTTCCAATTTACAGTTTAAAGAGCACACTGTTACCATTACTGTGTCTATGAAAGAATTTATGTGTAATTCATGCATGATGGTTCATCCCCTGAAGAGAAGCAATTAAAAAGAGATCCCAGTGGGTTTAAGGTTTGCAGGTCTTAAAATACCTTTGTCTCACTTGCCAAATTCAGAACAAACCTTGTTCACTTTTCTATGTTTTCCTTTTCTTTTTTTTTTTTTTTTTCTGTAGAAATTGTTCGACAAACAGAAGCACTAAGTGAAATCTTGAAGATTCCTGGACCGATGCAGTGTCCCAAAAACAATGATGAGGGCCAGAAAAGTTTTGCATTGATGATTTCTCCCATTCATAAGGTTTGCTCTGCTTGATTTTATGTGTAAAACTGCATTATAGATTTTAATGATTTAACAACCATATGGTCCCTCTAAATAATATGTATTTCAGTTTACTTAAAATCTAAAGAAAAATACGAATAATGTAACTCAGTTAACAAAACGAAACTAAAAAACTGGGCCAACTCAGGACTGATATATTCCTTTACTGAATACTATTGCTATTTGTACAGTGGAATTTACACTCTTGAGGCTGGTCACATCATGATTGATATGTGAGCTTATTAACTACTTGTGATGATTGATGCCACAGGTAATAACTTTCCTTTTCTTTCTTTCCACTTTAGATTAAGATGCCTGACCTTCCCTCAGGTACACAGTGCGATGCAATATCATGTTCAGTGCAGCAATGCAGTACCAAGCCTGAAGGGCTGACATTTAAAAAGTGCTATTTACAATGCTGTCACATTTTAATGTTACCTTTAGCACTGGAAAGCACAGTCAACTATCAATAGAAAAGAGAAAACAGAAACAGACATACAGAACTCTGTATATATTCTGATATAGATTACCTTTTCCATTCATTCTCCCACCCTCCAAATAAAAATCTTTAATATACGTATGTTTGTATAAATGCTAACAAGGTAAACATCTCATTTCAACAGCTTATACCATATGCCAAAGCTAGTATGGATAGATCTCTACACTGTAACATTCACTGTAAAAGAGTTTGGTGATGACAATTTTGTTTTTTCCACAGATGATGAAAATGGCAAAGAGGGCTTTATTTCTCTCCTGAAAAAGAAAGATTTTGGCACTTTTAGGCAATCTGTTAAAAAAGAGCATTCAGACACACTGTATTCTGGGAAAAAGAGCCTCCTGCACTACACCGTAGCCAGTGGTGATGCACAGAGTGTGGAGCATGTCCTTAGTCTGGGTGCTGACGTGAACTGTACAACATCCAGAGGTTACACTCCTCTAATGATTGCAGTTCTACACAGGTATGTTTAACCAAACACAGAAAAAAATACAGTCAGTTTAAATAAAAGTGGACTTTTCTAAAATGTCTACGACAAATTAAGTCCAGTAATTATTAAAATGGTCTTCAACAGGTTTCATGACATCATCTCCTTGTTGCTGGAGTATGGCGCAGCTGCCACATTAGGAGATGAGGATGACTGGACAGCCCTCCACTTTGCCGCGCAGAACGGCGATGACAGGGCATTTCGTCTCCTATTGGACAAAGGAGCTGTGGCAGATGCCAGGGAAAAAGCCGGTTGGATGCCGCTCCACCTGGCATGCCAGAATGGCCATGAAACAGTAGTCCGCCTGCTGCTGTCACGGTTGTCAGATGAAGCAGTTGTGGAACGGGAAGCACAAGGAAAGACGCCGCTCCACCTCGCCTCCGCCTATGGGCATCTGAATATTGTTAAACTCCTCCTTTTCCAGGGAGCGGATCCTAACACAACAGACAGTTCTCTCTCCACTGCTCTTCACTTAGCAGCAGAAGAAGGACATAACAGAGTGGTCAGACAGTTGGTGAAGAGTGGGGCGAACAGTGACAGTGTAGACAGCAGGGGATACACTCCACTTCACCTGGCTGCTCTGAAGGGTCATACAGGCATATGTAGGCAGTTGTTGTCAAGCGGGGCCTGCCCAAACTCCAGGACCCTGCAGGGCTGGACGCCCATGCACCTAGCTACCTTAAGGGGACATGACGCTACTGTGACCGAACTGGTGGGTCAAGGTGGTTGTGTGGATGTTGAAGGAGAAAATGGATGGACTCCACTTCACCTTGCCTGCCACCAGAGCGAAGCGGAGGTAGTGGCTAAGCTCCTGGCAGCTAGAGCTAACCCCAATGTGACAGAAAGCAGAGAGGGATGGACCCCGCTTCACGTAGCCTGCACCAGTGTCAGTTTCCCAAGTGTCCTACACTTGATCTCACATAATGCAGATGTCAATGCTGTAAACTCAGAAAAGGTGACAGCTTTACACCTGGCTGCACAGCATGACTGTTTGTCTATTGTCAAGGCTCTGCTGCTGAATGGAGCTGACAGGACTCTGCTGGACTCTTCTGGATCCACTGCGTTAAATGTGGCCCAAAGGTGTGAAAAATGGGAAATTGTGGAATTACTGAAGAAGGACTGTGAACCATGACTCTGAGGCCTTGTTCAGACCTGGCTTTGGCTTTAACCTAGCTAAAGGTAGCTAAATACCTGGGTTCACACATCAATGCATCTGCAAATACTTGTGTAAGGCTCAGAAGTTAAAATTATGTTGAAGGAATGTAAAGTTTAACAATGGAGTAAATTACAGGCAATAAGTTAATTCAGGTATTTGTTAAAAATGTATATTGACAGTGTTTACACAAATAACTATTTACATTTATGTTGTAGAATAATACACATATACACATTTAATTATTTTCATTTGTTGTCTATAAGCAGCTAAAATAACTTGTTGAATGTGCCTTTCTAAATCACTTAACATTTACCGATCTAGGTACTGTTAGTTCCTGATTGGCTGGTTCGGTCATGTGAAATGTGGTTTCAGGAAGTGTTGTGGTTGCTGTTAAGGCATGTGTAAAGTAAAGCACTGTTGTAAGAAGAAATCCGTTTCCATCCTGCAGTCTCATTTTATAAAGAATGAACTATTAACCACCAATGAACCCTCACGTTCCACTTGTTTACTGACTTGATCATATAGAGTCAAAACTCACTTTCCTCCTTTCTGCACATATGCAAGCCCATCTATAGGCTGAAACAAACATAACCTTTCAATTCACTGCTCAGCGTTTAGGGTGAAATGCTTTCTTGCCTGTTACTCACTGAAGTAATGTGAATCACTCAATGCACCAGTGGCGGATGGAAATGGAGGGTGCAAGAAAAATGAACACATTACTGTGCAATGTTTCAGTCAGCAGATAATGCTCGTCATAAGCCCTTGACTGTAATGTTTCATTGACGTCCCCCTGCATTTTAGTGAAGTCCTCCTACACATTGCCAGATTCAAACCCTTATTTCCTGCATGGTAACCCCACAACCCACCCTCTTGACCACCTCATGGAACCCTACATTAGCAATGTAGCCGAACAGCTAAATGGTGTTTTACCTCACAGTCAGTTAAATTGATGTCCTTGTGTAAAACCTAGAAACGGACGTGACTAAACAGAGGTGTAATGAGTTGAACAGAACCAAATATTTTTACCTGTGACATTGGGAACAAGGTAATTATCAATCTCATGTCACCTGGGAATGGTTTACACATAGACATTTTACAACCTGGAAGTGAACATACTGGCTCAAAAATGAACTAAATACAGTTAAAAACATGTCAGTAAATGTTGACATGAACAACATGAAGCAGGATGAGTATTTTGTCATAATAATTTAAACATTATTTGATTATTTCAAATCCATTTTTGCTAATATTAATATGTGTAAATAATTCTTCTCCATTTAATTTGATATGTTACAGCACACCTACACCTATGGACCAGCCACCACTGCAATATACACTGATAGCTAATAATATTGAACCATTTTATTTGTTTTATTGAGTCTCTTCCATGCTGTATGCTTTGATGATGATTGAATTTTAATTACCAAAACAGTGTTCATTAAAAGGGCCTATAAATACAAACAGTGGAAACAGTGGAGTTAAAAGGGATGCTGCAAGAACAATATTCCTGCAGTTCAATTTTATTCTTCTCTTCTTTTGACTGGAAACTTCATGAATTACGTTAAAATTAATGAAGAGACTTTCATAATAGATCACGATATTTCAATTATTATGTGGCAAAAATAGTTGGAACCTTGAATAAACTCTACTAAATAAACTTTGCAATTGTTATTCTCAGAGGACTAAACAATAATTGTGTTTTTCTTCACACATATTTGTTTCATAAAGCCTGTTACAGGTTTTACAACTCAAACACTGCACCATGTGAGTGTGCTGTTATTCTCATTCACAAATAAATACAATTTGTGTAGCTCTGCTAATACCAGCCTTGAAAGTTTCCATATGAGGTCTTGCCATTTTCTGATGCCAAATTAGTCATTTACTGAACACAGTGGCATAGAAATCCACATTTCCACTAGAGTATTATATGGGAGGCAGTCAACACATGGGGTCAGATTCAGGTGAAGTAGTCTATAATGAACAAACATATTGGTTCTCCTCTTTGAATCACCTTGTTTGCTTCTTGGAGATGGAATTAAAAAGGGTGGAAATGAAAATATAAAAGGTCTTCCATTATAATGACATATCAAGGAATTCATTACATTAAACTTGTTGACTTCATGACAGTATTACGTGGCGAAGAAAACCGGACATGTATTGAAGATGGAAAACTGGATCATGGTTATTGGCATCTTAAAACCCTTTACTGAACTTTTCACACCATAAATGCACAGCCTGCATATTCTATAACAATAGAAGACAGTTGGAGATGACTCTGAATATCCATATTCCCTGTAGACTGTGAAAAAAACATTACCTAGGATTTGCCATAGTCATTTAACACTGTGACACATTACTTAATCTAAATTAATGTGTGTACTCAGGAAGGTGTACTGCCCCGTATGTTCAAAGGATTTTTCCCAGAACCTTATGAGACTACAAACTCTGACCGAAGAAAAGGGATTTAGATGAATTAAATCACCCTAAATAAATATAGCAGACTTGAAGTCAAACTAGGCTAAGAGTTTCCAGGGGGTACATCAATTTCATACTTTTTTTCCCCATGAAATCTTTTTAAACTGAAGTCTTTCATAGGTTCTTGGCATCAGTGGACAAAAATCACCTTTCAGAATATTGTACATAAAGTGGTCTGATGGGAAACAACAGTTCTTGACCCCTCTCTGGACTCTGTTTACAGCCTGTTTTTCTGTTTCTGGAGAATAATGACAGGTGGTTTTAGCATCTTATGGGGGTTTTCAGACAGGTTGGAGGGTTCAATACATGATTAACAGCTTCAATTACTGATCACTGTTAAGCCACTGTCAGGTTGTCTATCAGTCTATTCAGTTTGATGAGACAGAGCTGCAGAAGGGGGTTGTATCTTCAAATTCTGGTGTATTTTCCTCATGCAGCATTCAGTATGACTACATTAGAGTGTGGGTCAGAGCTTGCCTGTGGTTTTCTTCCATGTGCCATTTTTTAGGATTCCACTATCTGTGTTTGGCAACCTTAACCACACAAACACAATCTCACTTTATCTTCTTTTGAATACTTTCGGCACAATCTGGAACAAGGCACTTGTCACTGCTGCCATTTATATAAATATAGCAAAATTTATTTTGTCATATGGTCTGACAAAGTCTGTTGACCCAGCTCTCATTGTAATTTTCCCACCTGAGGTTGAAAAGCAGCTATCACATTATGAAGAGAGAGCCCTTTAGAGAGGCAGTGGATGGATGATTTATAGCCGAATGTGTCCTTTTTATTGCGGCAACTTCCATCTGAAATTTATGAGGCTTTCGATGTCTTAAAAATTGGAAGCAAACCGCATTCATGTGATTGTTATCTACAGTAACCGGCACGCAGTTTTAACAGATGGGAACGACACACATCTGTGGAATCCTCAGAGCTGTGTCATTGTCTAACCTGTCTAACATAGTTTTTGTCCTTGTAATATTCAAATGAAATGTCTAAACAAGCAAAATTAAACTCAGTTTTCAAACAACATTTAATCAGGCCTTTCTAAATCAATGGTGCTGCCCCAACCTTTTTACACATACACTGACACATCGGATACCGTCTATCAGCTCGTAATTGGGTTTGCAGGGACCTAAACTAATTTTATTTTCTAATAGGGAGACAAGCAGGAAGAGGATAATGTCACCTAAGTTGCTGTTACCACAAATAACACAAGCCAAAGAGAGAGAAAGAGGCCGCAATGCACTTTTCCTTTTATTATTTTACTTGAAGTACAACGTCATTCTATAACAACAATTTTATTATACCTTTTTTATGTTATTAATAAAACAATTGACTAGCAAAGTGTGCTTAAAACACCACATGTGCTCTAAATAATGTCAGTTTCCATTTCCATTTATGCATTTGGCAGATGCTTTTTTCCAAAGCAACTTTCAGGGGAAGATTAACAATTAAGCTCTCTCTCTACTTCATTTGTAAAGCACTTTAAAACAACCACAGTGGACCAAAGTCCTGTAAAGAAGAATAAATAAGAACCAAAATAAAAGAAAAAAATACAAGAATAGATTAAAGACATAAAACAACTGTACAATTAAAAACAGTGTCGTACTGAAGAATAAAAAAAGCAAAATGATAGACTAATATGCAAGAATTGATTAAAAAGACATTAAAACAGCTGTACAATTAAAAACAGTGAAATAAAAATACCAAGTAAAACAATAAAATAAACATAATAGTACAGTTACAGTTTCCAAAGCAGTAATGTCAAAACCAATAGAAACGTCTTAATATCTTCAATTATAATAAAACATGATGGTTCAGAACATACCGTGCTTTTCTTCCACCTACACAACTTCAGATATAAGCAGCAGAGGTCTAAAGGCTAAAGCTCTGGAACGAGATCCACAACGTTTTACATATCTAATAGAAACCCATGAAATGTACAGATGTTACCTAACCCTGGTTACACAGTGAAGTCTGATAAACTTCTCAGTGTTTGTCTGAAAATACCATATTTGCATGAAGACTTTGAAATGTTACAGTGTCGTTAAGGTCTGCCTGACATTCACAGCTCTTACCTTAATGATCAGATGTACTTAATCCCACTACTTATCAGTATATTTAGCTTCTCAGAGGAGAGCCATTACGTGCTCTCTGCAGTACCCCTCTTAACTGGCAGGGTTAAACTCACCACTGAGCTGTGTCCTGTGGTGTTAAGCATCAATCATAGCTGATGCAGCTGTGTCTCTTGACCCAGGTGTGCCGGCTCAGCAGGGCCAAGCAGGCATCTAGGCAGGCATCTCTGGTCCTTGCCACAGTAACTGATTGAGTGATCTACAGTATCGTGTCTTGTGAGGGATGATTTTTTTTCCAGAGTGATGATATGGAAAACATTTTTCGCCCCTGTCATCCCTTAGCGACCTCTCACTCTATAATGTGCTGGTGGAAAAACAGCCCAGGCCGGTCTCAGTGAATCCCCAAGGTTATTGCATGGTTCAGTGTAAGTGACTGCTCTCACTTCGATGAACTTGCATTTTGGCCAAGGAGTGAGAGCATTTTAGTCGGCCTTGTAACTGATCCTGCAAATTGCTTTTTCACACATAAACTGTGTGTGCAAATTAAAAACCACATACTAGCATGAGGATGTTACAATGCTAATCCATTGGTATTCATATTGTAAAGCAGAATTTATTTTCTACTATTGAACTCGTGCTGCTGAATCGTCTTCCTTTCGCCTATGCTTTCTCATTATCCTTTCAGCTTCCTTTGTTTGGTGTTGTCATGTTCCTGTGAAATGATTAATGGTCGATCTCAAACCTATCTCCCTAGCACAGAAGAAAACCCCCAGACTCTCTAACTTTACATTCATTGAAAGCCCTATAGAGATCACTTTGCATAGTTTGGCAGCAATATGGGAATGTACAAAATGTTCCTTATATAGACATTATATAGTAGAAATAACAAAGACTCTTTGCGTTAATGTAATATTAATTAACCTATATCCTGCTCATCTCCCCTTTCATTCTTTTTCACAACACAACTATCACATTCAGCTCTTTTATGCTGATTAATGAACAAATTTAGTTCCTGCTTTCTGCTTTTCCCACATAAAATCAAATTAATATATTAGGCTTTTATTTAAATGACAAGAAATCTATACTAGAGTGTCTACATTATAATGCTGGAGATATTTATTAAGGATCCATGGTACTGAACAGTCTTTTGAGTGTTTATCAAATGAGAAAAGAAAATCTGATGATGTCCTTGTGCAAGTGTATTGATGCTATCTGTTTTATTCTCATACACATAACAGTGTGCATATGTGTCTTCCACACATTTTGCATTTTCCTATAATGTTGTAGTTTTCTATGCTGTGCTGCAAAGAATTTCAACAAAATAAATGGGTGTGTCATGAAACAAAAACAGATCATGCAAAAGCAGTGTTAATAATTTACTATAAAAACATGTAGTTTGTACTCAGCATGTGTGTATGTGTTTATTATTAGTCCCAACGATTTTAGGTTTTGCATCGGAAACAATGTCTCTCTAACTTGAATGCATATAGACTTATGGTTTAGGACTTAATTGCAGTTGCAATAGCTCTTCTCTGTTGTTTCCTATTATCACTGAGGAGGCGCATGAAAAATTAATGAAGATGCACAATTTACAGTAAAAATGAGAAAAAAGCAACATTTAGAAGCATCATCTCTGTAGAGGCTGTTGCAGTTGCTATGAGGTTACATAGGGTCAGTGACTTTTAAAAGACAATATTTATGGTATTAAAGATCTACATTTTTCATGACAGCCCATAAAAAGAAAGTAAGTTACCAAGAAATGCAATGCCATCGGGATTTTATATATTCTTAAATAAGTAACAACTAAGAAAACAGCACCATCATGACAAACTCTCAGATGCACCCATGTTGAATATAGCTACATGGGCTTAAGAAGTGTTGCTGGCTCCAGAAACACAACCTGAAAGTGTATTAGACAAAGAGGAGTGTATCAGTTATGTGCATAAATATAGTCTACTTATCCTAGCCCGTGTTCATCTCAGAAACTTGAGATGTGGTCAGATCTGTGGCTTGTTTCCAGGAAAAATGTAAGGTTCTACGTGCCAGTGATGAAAAAGACCATCCAGACTGTTAATCGTGATGCAAAAGCAGCATCTGTAATGATCTGGGGATGCATCGGGGCCTTCACGTCTGTGTCGACATAGATCTGAATTTTACAAAGACATATGGTTCCATCGACTCAACTCCTTTTCCCTGAAGTCTGTGGTTACTTCAGCCAGACAATGCAAGTCTTCATTCTCCATCAATTATGGTAAAGTAGTTATATAATCACAGAGGGCATGTCCTTGACTGTCTACATCTGTCTCGTATTGAAAATGTAGGGACATCATGAAGTGAGGAAAGGGACAACAGCAGCTGTGGCTCTGTAAACAGCAAGAATAAAAACAATTATTTTCCTCAATTCCCAAATGATTAAAAAGTGTAATAAAAAGCAAAGGTGATGCAACATAGTGGTAAACATTTCTCTGTCCCAACTTTTATTTTTTCAGTGTGTTCCAGACGAGTAACACATTTTAGTTATTATTGCACTATAGAGAATGTCCTGACTCTTCTGAAGATGGGATTTGTAATTTACAGGTTTCCTTCCCCTAGACTGTAATGGTGTCACACAATAGGGCATTGTGGAACTCTTTAATTATTTATGACTAAGTCTAAATGCTCATGACAGCATATTTAGATAAGTTAATTTTTAATCTGACCAATTCAGAAGTTAAATGTTTTATTACAGATGAAAAACCCTTTAAAATTCATTTTTTATGGGAGAAATATTCTGAAATAAATGTTTTATAGCAAACAAAAATAACATTAAAAAAAAAAACTTTAAACCAACCAAAATGTAGTGCACGTAGTAAGGAGGGTAAAGATGGAATGTTGTTTGTCCCTGTGGGGGAAATTTGTTTGCCGCACATTCACGAGGCATTTTATCACAACATTACAGAGTAACCAAAAGACGTACTGATGATAGGGGTCCTTGAGATACTGTGTCTTTTTGGTACTATACAGAATGAAAAGTAGGTGCTTTTGAGTGGTGATGCATTATTATTTTGCCTTTAAATTTCTTTGTTTCCCACCTAAGACATGCATCAGATGAGAAACGCATTTTAGCAACTTTGGAGAAGAAACATTTCATAAGTTTTAGCCTGCAGGTTTACAGTGAAGAGATATACTGCTACTGACAAAGTGCATTAGAGATCAAAATATCAAAGGATCCAGTTCCTCTTTCCTCCTACAATCTGCCAGGAGGACTGAACCAGCAGTGAATTAAACACCACACAGATATGTATCTGTTTCATTTCCGCTTACCTTCACCCCTTGTCCTTCAGGCTCCAGTGAAGATTATGTCCTGTCTCTGGTGAATGAGAATAGTTTTCTTCGTTGGCCTCACCTTACCTGAAAGCAGCAGCTCAAACCGTCAGTAATAAAAGCTGCTGTCACACACTTCTGTCACTTATGCATGGCTGACTGCGAGTCATGCATGGTGTGCAAGGATGTCAAAAAGGATGCACATATACAAATTCTTTGTTGTTGAGATGACAGCAGTGTTTTAAAAAAATATGACTCTAGCTGACCTGGTACAACACACACCACCTCTGAAGACTGAGTCCTTACCAGAGGCCATGTTGAAGACGTGGCTGAGATGTGGCTCTTACGCAATAACTTGACAATTTAACCCATAAAGACCAAACAGCCACTGATGACCAAAACCATCTATTGATCTAAACTGTTTAATTCCTGTCCACTAATCCTATCAATACATGTAAATAATTAGTGTAAAATACAGTTTGTCATCTTTTCACGGTCATCAGAAATGACCCATTTGGATGTTCAGAGGCTCCATAGATACCGTGGAAACACTGTCATCTTATACCAACATTGATTCAACAGTAAAACCCATGGAGTTTTGATCAGTGACAATGGATGGAGACACTTGGTTTATGTTCAGTTATTGATATATTTTACAAAAAAAGTAAAATATTTTCTCTAAAGTTTCTCTGTTTCAATATAATCTACTCTGAACTTTTATGAACATCTAAATGATCAGTGAATAAATTATAGGAAAATACATGATTTACACTAAAAAAACTCAAAATAAAGAAGATAATATTACAATAAATGGTGATAAATCACTTATTAATGGTTTATATGGAGAGAAACAGTCCCTTGGGAACTGCCACAAAGTACCACTGGGTTAGAAAATGAGTTAAAAAAAAAAAAAAATACAGTTACAGTTCAAAATAAACCTATGGTTACACATCATGGGTTTTTGTGGTATTTACACAAGTGTGGGCTTCATTTATAAAAACCAAAACGTAATCTCTGCCATTTACAATAAAGCTGAATCTACTTCACCACGGAAATCCTCTTGATATTCTTTGCAGTGCTGTAGAAAATATAAATTGGGAATAGGTTATCTGTTGTAACCCTTCTGCAATCATTCACACCAGCTGCAGTCAGGGTCTGCAAGAGAAAATGAATCAATTCATTCAATACAAGTGAAGATTAAGGTGAGTCTGATATCTTAGATCACTGGAAAGCATCTAAACGTTTAATTAGACACCAAATTGCACTGTGAAAATATAGTGCATTATTTAAAACACCCTCTAACATTTCTAAAATATACAAAGACAGACATGAGGTTTACATCTTGAATAATTTGCATCATTCTTTTATGGTAAAAACCTGGAAATGACTTAGGCTTCTGTCTTGTATATGGTTGTTACTTATATAAACTCAGCTGGGAGAGACTTAAGAGGAAATCGCACATTTTTAATGAGTGTCAACCAATATCTGTGACCGATATTGATATTTTCTCTTGGGTTTATAGCTGACAATACTGCAGGAGCTCTCAAACTTTGAGGATCCTTAAAGTGCATTGCTGGCCTCAAGTGATATAAAATAAGCAACAGGCTTTCTGCTGAATCCATGTGATGCCACCTGCCTGGTTTGATATCAAGTTCTAACCTTTTACGTGTTCTAGCGGTGTCATAGCTGTGAAAAAAAATCAATATTAAATATCTGCCTTTACCTTGATTCACCTTTTGGGGAGATGGGGGAGGATCAGTAATCTACTCCATATTTTAGTGAAATGAAAAATCATGATGAAGGACAGTGGAAAAAAGCGAAAGGAGAGACTATGTATTGCAAAGACTGTTGTGCATTCCTGAGGTCAGTGTGCTGCACGAGGTGTTTCTGAGCCAAAGGTAGCGTTACATGTTAAGAAAATGTCAAGATTTCAAACCTTACAACCCATTAAATTTTAAACATCCAGATCCTCTCAGTGTCAAATATGATGGAGCCTTTGGGATCAGAAATAGCCTTCACATGCTTAAAGATGTTCAATCCTTTTTTTTTTTTTTTGATGATTTTGGTTCATCTGTTAACACTAATCCGACTCTTATTATAGAGGGAAGTTAACTGTCAAAATATGTAGAGGAAGTGGTTTGGAGAGGCAGAGTGGAAAACATTAAACAGGGCTAAAGTGGAGACAGAGGGACTCATCTCACCAAGGATGTGCTTCCAACCATCTGCACCAGGAGTGCTCTTCTGTCCCCCACTTTTGCTGCAGCACAATTAGCAAAACATCCCACTGCTTCTATACGGCATCAAGGATATCACAGAATGTGTTAAGATTTAAATTGATACTCAGCCTAAGGATTAAATGATTACAAATGACTCAAACCCATCTTCTGTGGTCTCGGCTAAAGCAGGAAAGAGCCAGGTGGAATCAGGACGGAGGTGAGGGAAGGGGAAGAGGCTGAGCTGAATTATTCACATCACTGAACTTCACTTCAGTCACTTGCTTTCAACGTCACACTGTCATGCATATCAAACCATGTTTGTAGAATCAGAGAAGAAACAAGACATGAAGCGTATCCAATCAATCCAGTCATATGCTCTGCAATTCTTCCCTTGTCTTGTATAACTTCCCCCTGAAGGCTCACTATGAGATTAAAAGACTTCCATGTTTTGAACCCATGCTGTGCTCATGTTTAACTTTTTTTTCCTGTTTTTTTTTTTTTTTTTTTTTTAAATTTAAGAACATGTTTATACGATTACATTTTTTACTCTTGCCATTGCGGAAGTGGGGTGATGTTGTCAATAACAGCATCATGATTGGCACTGTTGCACTTCTACTCAAGATGCAAAACATTCCTTGTGAATGCAAATGAACAGGTAATTATCTATTCATCCTGATGATCAATTTTTAACATTATGTGACTAATCTGAAGAGTAAAACTCACATCACACCAGAATATATAATGGAGACATATGCCAAAACTAATAGAGGAATTAGACTTGGTAATACATTTTATTTAACTCTCATCAGGGTATTTATGTCAATTAGTGCTGCATAAAATAAACTATATTTATACATTTATGCATATAAATATGTTCTCTCTCTCTCTCTCTCTCTCTCTCTCTCTCTCATTTTTCTTTGAACTTAGACATTGTTAAGATCACAGTTAACAGCAGCAACATATAACAAGCAATTACAGACAAAAAGACCACAAATGAGTGAAAATGAAAATATAGAGAAAAATAAGAAATTTTATAGTGATTGATATTGATCTGATAAGTGATTATTGTTGAACTATATTGTATTATGAGTTATGCAGACTATCATTTAGATAGTTACTAACTGTAATATACTTCAGTTTTCCTAATCTGTTTTCTATCTGTTATTTACATTATTAGGACTCTAAACAGATGGAACTTTATCATTAAGGAAGCAAAAGTGATGTGTTATGTTGTATAAATGTGAGATGGGGGTGGGATTTAATAAATTTTCTTCCTCCCACTCCTTTTTGAGCAGTACATATTGAATTTATTTTGTTATTACTATTGTACATGGCAATTGCTATTTTTGTCTTGATCATCATTATTTTTTATTAATGTATTTGCTTGGATATTAGTTCCTTGTACACAAAAAATGTTAATTTTTTTCTTCTGCTCAAAACAAATAAATAAAAGAGTGAAATGAATGATATTTATATAAATATCTATATAAAAAAAGATTTATGCACTGCCCCCTCATCCTGAGTAAATAGGTAAGACCCTGTATTTGGATGACTACTGAATTAATTCAGCTGGAAACAAGTTATTTAACCCCAACTGGTCCAAAGTGATGCTATCCCAGAGTGATGGGTGCAGGAGAGAGGCCCATGATGTCATACCTGCAGCCAGACGTTAGTCTGGTTTTGTCTGTCTTTTATGTTTTGTTTGTCATTTCCTGTTTTATTTTGTTAAGTTTCCCCTCATGTGTCTTGTCTGTCGTCTTTACTTCCTGTTCCCTGTTCTCCCTGACCTCTTACCTGATTACCTGTCTCCGCCCTGATTTGCTCCACCTGTGTCTAGTTGTCTTCCCTCCCTTTTGTGTATTTAAACCCTGTCTCTTCCCTTAGTCAGACGCCAGTTTGTAACTCTTGTAGTTCTTACCAGCGTTTTGACCTCGTTTGTTCGTTTTGTCTGCCTGTTGTGACCCTTTTTGGATTCCTCGGTTTTTTGCCTTCTGCCTGCTCCCTGTCGGTTTTGTCTGCCTCATCTGGTTTCCTGGTTTCGATCTTCTCGCCCTGACTTTTTGGTACGTGAGTATTTGTCTAGCCCTTATGTCCTGTTGCCTGAGTGATAGCCTGCCTGTGCATGACCTGTTTCCGTCCCTGACCTCCCTTTGCTTTTCCCCAGTCGGGAAAAATACCCCAAACGCCGCTCGGGGAGACGGGCTGCTGCCCTCAAACCGGAGGACGAATCAGAGGAGGATTTCTCCTACCATTATCCTCAAGATTCTGTCACTATTATTACTCTTACACTTTTGTGTAACTAATAAACCTTTTGAACCTTATTTTTGTGTCCGAGTTCCTGCATTTGGATTCAGTGTTTGTACTAACGCCATCACACATGAAGTGATTACCCATCATGCCTAGTGCCTACAGTACAAATCTGTGGATGAGGTGTTATGATCTGGGGTTGATTCATTTGGTCAGGATGAGGTTCAACATAAAAAGAACATATATGTGCATAAAATAAGGTCATCTGAACCTGAAAATATGTAATATAACCTGAATGTTTAGGTTTCTTCCCTGATGTCACAGACATATTCCAAGACGACAGCACCAGGGTTCATCAGGGTCATATTATAAAAGAGTGATTTAAGGTGCATGAGGCATCATTTTCACACATGGACTGGTCACCAGTCCAGACCTGAACACCACTGAGAATCAAGGTTATTATCGTTAACGAAAACTAACGAAATGACGAAAACTAGAATTGAAAAAACATTTTTGTTAACTGAATTAAATAAAAACTATAAACGAAAAAACGATAACTAACTGAAACTGTATTGTATGCTTAAAAAACTAACTAAAACGTATACAAATTAGGGATAAAATTCCCTTAGTTTTTGTCATTGTCAGTGTCGGATTGATATAAAATCGATCTATTTAGCTTGAGCAATTTTAGCTGGTGGCACTATATGGCACTTCACGGTCCGACACTTCTCTCCCCACTCTACCTGGAAAACATGGAGACTAAAGCTGGGAGAAAGTTCTGCGTGGGATTTCTTTGAGTACGACGGCGAGAAAGATAAAAGATATGAAAAAACTAAAACTAACACTAAAACTAAGCTAAAACTAAGCATTTACAAAAAACCGAAAACTAATAAAAACTAGCAAACCTGCTCTAAAAATGAATTAAAACTAACAGAATTAGAGAAAAAAAAGTCAAAACTAAATAAAACAAAACTAGAATCAAAAATCCAAAACTATTATAACCTTGCTGAGAATATGTACGATGTGCTGTAGAAGACTTTACACAATGAACTCAGTCTCCATCATCAGTACAAGATCCTGATGAAAATCTAATGCAATTATGGATGGAATTAAATGCTGTGACAATGCATTGTGTGACATATACAATAAAACTCTGAATGCATCCCATAATCAAAGCTTGATAAAGTGGAGACACTAAAAAAAAACAAAAAACAAACAAAACTGTATAAAAATCACAAGAATTGCTCAAAATACCTCAACTAAAGGATGTGGCAAATAAGGCTGTGAATATCTATCCTATAAATTTATTTTCATTTTCATCGCTAAATCAGATTCAGAAATGCTAATATCTCTAAGTGGTGCTTGCACAGGTATTTGAAAGAGGAGCACTGTGAATGTATCAATGGTGGTTTAATGATGAGAGGCGCACAATGGTTTCTTCGCTTTAAATCCTATAATATTGATGAGATCAGACCACCCGAGTGCTTAGAGCAACACAATGTGTCTAAATAATTTACACAGCAACAACAGTAATCTGGAGTTGCTTTAGTGCAGCCACAGGTGTTGTAAAGCTACACTGCCCTTCAACCCTAAAACACCTACAACTATTCTGTGGTGATTTCCAAATGGTTTCTTTCACTACATCTAACCTTTATCTTTTGCATTGTTCATTGAATAATAAATATTTTCACAGAAACTGAGAAAACTGATGCAAAAGTTACTTTCTTAAGAAAATAATCATAAAATCAGCATAAAAACTAGCATCTACAAATGTCATTTGAAAACTACATGGGTTTTATGAATAAATCAATATTTCAGGACACACAAGTGTCTCCAAGTTTACTACTGAGCCTCTAAATATCCAAATGGGTCATATCTGATGCTGCTGAAATGGGACAAATTGCAATTTACCTGAATTATTTAAATGTGCAGACAGGATTAATGCTTCAGAAGTTATTAAACATTTTAGATCTGTAGATTCGTTTGATCGCTGGTGGCTGTTTAGCCCTCTGAAGATTCTTCTGACCTTAACCCATAAAGACCCAGTGCCACTTTTGTGTCAGTTCCCACATATTATTTTTCTCTACATTTAGCTTTTCTTAAGTGATTTATTGTCATTTATTATGACATAATCCTCTGTATTTTGCTTTTTTCAGTGAACATCATGTATTTTCCTATATGTAACTTACTGATCATGTAGATGTTCATAAAAGCTCAGATTAAAGTTGATCAAAAACAGAGAAAACTGAACAAAAGGTGACTTTTTCGGCAAAATTGATCATTAACTAAACATAAAACAAATGTTTTTATCCACTGTCACTGATCCAACTCCATGGGTTTCAATGGTGAATCAGTGCTGTAGAAGACGGTAACTACGGAGCCTCTGAACGTCCAAATGGGTCATATCTGATGACCATGAAAAGACGACAAATTGCATTTTGCACCAGTTATTTACATGTATTGATATTATTAGTGGATCAACAGGTATTAAACAGTTTAGATCAGTAGATGGTTTTGGTCGTCGGTGGCTGTTTTGTCTTTATGGGTTAAGTAAAAAAAAATAAAATAAAAATCCCAGTGTGTGCTATTGCCTACATCTGTGGGCAGAGATAAAACAAGCTAGTGGCCATACTGGAACAGCATGAAGCAATGGGACCAAATATTTTTTGATGACCAGACACACAAAAATAAGTTCATATAAAAGTTTAATATATACAATTACCATGTCTGCTATAACAAATTATAGGGTGAGCGAGTGTTGTTCAGTGTTGTATTTTGTCTGTATTTCTAGCATATTTCTCTCCCTTTTTTAATGCATTTTGCTTTTGTGTTTGGTGTTGGCATCTGCTAAGAAACCAACCAAGACTTTTTCAGTCTAGCTTCTTTCCAAGCAAGATGTTTTTGCTGCATAATAGGTTTCCTAAGTGATTTTTACTGTAGGCAATTCATGTGTAAATGTAGCACAAACAGTTGATTATCCGTGTTCACATTCACCTTGTCTAGTTTTTATGAAGCAGAACAATGTCTGCAAATGTTTGAGCCACATTATCTTGCTAAGCACATACAGTAACCTGAAGGGCCTGGGCAGGAAGGAAATGCTCTTGGTTAATGGTCCGACAGTAATCACACTTAAGGATTACTGCTTGATATTCCATAAAATTTGCATCATTTTCAAAAAATGAACATGACATACTTAATTAAGAGTGTCCGTATTGTTGAACATGTAAGCACACCTCTGCTTGAACTCTCCTCTGCCAGCCTGTGGGAGTATTTTTGGACAGGCTTGTCACCATGCTCAGCATAGGGACTGTTCAGAGCTGACAAGGAAAACACCCACTGGAGACTGAAAAGGAAAGAGAAGGGAAAGACAGATATGGAGGAAGATTCTCCTTAGGGACCCTTTGTTTGCTGTACAGTCTTTCTGCTTGTGCAGCTAACTGCCAAAGGTTATCAGCTTTGTTATCAACATAACCTTTTATATTCCATAGATGTACCGTAGATTGTGTTGAATACACTGTCTGCTTATATTCCCTCTGTGTTTTGTGTAACATCATAAACTAGAGAGGAATATCTGTGTCTCAACCAGTAATAACACACTTCTTTACTGTGAATAAACAATGATTCCTGCTTTTGCTTTTTGATCAGCTGATAAATATGCACATCTGACAATGCACCAACTACAGATATGTATTTTTTTTTTAATAAAGATTCACATTTTAAAGAACCAGAATGTGAAATTATTCTATTTACAAAAAATGGATATAGTATTCATCATTATGTTGGATTTTTGAGTTATTTATGGGATTTGAAATAGGAATTTAGGGTAGGTTGAAGGCTGGGAAAAGGGGATGGGGGATTATAAATTAAACTTCATCCCGCTCCTTTTTTTTAAAATGCAAATTCAAAATAAATAAACAAACAAACAAATGTTGCCCTTGATGTTTAACCTATAGATCATTTTCTACATAGCATGTAGCGTCACCTTGCTCCTACAGTGGCTCCAGATGACAAACAACACAGTGGAAACACCACAGAAGCATGTTTATGTTGAAGTGAGGGTCACTGTAACCCGTCTTACGTGTCTGGAAAGGAAAGGGTGAAAGGCCATTATTCAGCTGGTTGTAACCTGAAACCTTATCTTTAAATGCCTAATCCTGTAAAACATTTAAAGCATGAGTTTTACAGATGAAAATAAAAAAATATTCATCATGTTTCTAGACGTGATGGAGACACACAATGAAAGTCAACATGACCTTTTACTATGAAAACTCAACCGAGCACCGTAAAAGAGAAAGGCCAGAGACTGACCACCGAGACTATAGACGTGCTAGTCTCAAATTATACACTTGTTTTGTCAGAGGCATCGAGGTGAAATCAAGCTTGAGTGTAACAGTGATGAGAGTTGCAGGGGGGCTGCGCAAGGAGTGATGCTCGGAGCAGCCTGGCCAACAGATCTCCCTTGATGTAATCAGAAATTTAATCAGAAACACACTGCCCTGAAGCAACAATGTCAGATGAAAAAGCTGCAGAGTAGCAAAAAGAGATCACAAAAGATCTATATTAGACCTGTTCGGTTAATGACTAAAGTAGTTTGGACTAATAAGGTTATTTTTCAGTTGTTTTTTTGTTTTGTTTTGTTTTTTACCATGTGTCTATGTCTGCTATAGTTTGTGATCCTTACAGTACCGTGTTGATATGAGCCAACATTTAAGTATTCATGAATTCAGATGCGATTCTGGCATCCGTTCACTAGTGTATTTTTCACTGATCCTAATTTTAGCTACGTCACCGACTATTATCTGTTCAAAATTTATATGGCTACAAAACTATACAGAAAGAAACACGCTAAACTTGTTATAGTAACAGAATCCAGTAACATGACACATATAAGAAATTGCCATGAGGCTTTTTACATGTAAGTTTGATTACAACTAACATACCAGAGACATAATGCATTTACAACCAATAGTATTATTTATACACTGTTAACCAGTAGAGCTGCTAATTAAAATGATTCAGTGACTGTTATACTGACAGGAGCAGTGCCAATGTGCAGTAAGTGTCAGACATGATTGGTGCTGGTCCAGTAGATCGGTGTGGGGAATTTTCCCAAAGGATTTTATTATGGGAACACTATATATACATATGTCACACAAGACTAGGAGGAATTCATATATACCAGAGAGAACATGCCAGCCCTGTGATACAGACACAAAAACCAGTCTGTAAGAAGTCGGGTGTACTACTGCTTTCTATCATATGACATCTACAGTTGCGGAAAAAAATTACTAGACCGTCGAAAGTCATAAAAAACAATGTTTATTTTTAAATATATTATTCATCACTACCTTAAAGTCTGTAAAAATCAGTTGGATGAAACTAGAACCTCACTCATATAATACATGGATTCAAAAAGTTTGCGATATTTATGAAATGGAGCAGATCACATTCTCCCTCAGGCTTCAGAAAACCATCTTTACTAAAAGATGGGAACCTTTGTTACTGTTGTTGTTGCAGTAATATTTATTGGTGATGCAAAACGCCGTGTTGTTAATTAAGGTGTTGTCATTCTGTCTCTGACTAAGATCTAAATCTACAGCCTTGTTTTTGGAAGCGGACATTGTGTGTTTACAGTGATTGTTATTGGGTTTTGTTTTTTTTAAATTTTATTTTATTTTCATCCTGTGTTGCCTGTGGGGGGTTGTGGGAATATACTTGGAGCTGTGAAGGGGGAAAATAAAGTAACTGAACTGTACTTGAAAGTATACATTGTATTGTACTGAAAAAACAAAAGAAAATCTAATAAGAACTAAGTAAAAAAAAAACAAAAACAAAAACAATGGTTATACAGTCAAGTACTAACTCCTGTGTGTATCATGTGACTAAAACAGAAAAGAAAACATGGAATGCCTAAAAGCACTGTTTTTGGCAGAACAATGCCATAGATATTGATGTAAGAACTGAAGGGATTTTGGTTATTATCAAGAAAACTATGGAAAATGGATAGATATCAGCACTGAAATTAAACTCTTATGAGCTATTTTTGTTGTTTTCATTATATTTGTCCAAACAAATGTACCTTTAGTTGTACCAGGCATTAAAATGAACAAGAAATTGAAGAAAACAAGGGTGGTCTAATATTTTTTTCCGCAACTGTATTAGATTTTTCAGATAATTAAAAGTTATATCGCTTGTATCAGCATCCGTCATGATCAGTTCTTCCCTGGCTGTGCTGGTAGATTTGTGCCCCCCCCTTTGTTATCAACCTGTGTCCTCGTCCATGTGGGCTCTTCTATAACATCTCAGCCCTGATAGTGGTTGCCTGAGGTCAGAAAGAATCCAGATGTCCTCGGAGATGGCACAAGTCCATTAAGCTGTGTCGCGAAGTACACCACATCAGTCCACCGCTGCCTGAAGGGATTCTGTGAAACTGACAAATCACATTCTCTACTGATTCTGCTGTTGTACTACTAAGAGCATAAAGAACACAAAGGAAAGGAAATTAAATTATAACAGAAGCTTGAGTCTACATCAAGACAGTCTGTGTTCTTTGGGTGAAAACTGAAGCTGGTCAGTGTTCCATGTAGACTCAGAGGTTAGGAATTGTGCCAGAATATTAACATTACAATGACAGGAATAACAATATCTATTGATGGACATCCAAGAATGTTTAATGTTACAATTTCCAGATAAGTAGATCGTAAGAAAAATCATATATTTATTACCAACTTATTTATGCCATTTCCATGCAAAATTGTCAACAATCTGCCATTTTTCTTTGCAGGTTGCAACTTCTGAAATGACTGAATGAATGATCTGAATATTTTTTTAACCCATAAAGACCCAGTGCTGCTTCATTGGCAGCTCCTAAATGAATTTATCTCTCTATTTAAACTTTCTTAAGTGATTTATTCCCATCTATTATAATATTATTAGTGAAAATCTGTTTTTATATTTTATAATCTACATTTAATTTACTGATCATATAGAAGTTCATTAAAGCACAGAGTAAATTCAAAGGTCATTATATCAAAAAAGACAAAACTATAGAAAAAATGACTTTTTCTAGCAAATACAGTATATCATTAACTGAACATAAAACCAGTGTCTCCATCCAATGTCATAGCTTTGGTTTTTACAGATGAAGCCCACACTTGTATAAATACCACAAAAACAAATGATGTGGAGCCATTAGTTTATTTTGCACTGTAACTGTTTTTTGTTTTTTTTTTCTCATTTTCTAATCCAGTGGTACTTTTGTGGAAGTTCCTAAGTGATTTTTTCTCTCCACATAAACCTTTACCATTTATTACCTCCGCCAAGGAGGTTATGTTTTTGCCAGGGTTTGTTTGTTTGTCTGTCCGTTAGTGTGCAACATAACTCAAAAAGTTAAGAACAGATTTTGATGAAATTTTCAGGGTTTGTTGGAAATGGGATAAGGAAGAAATGATTACATTTTGGTGGTGATCGGGGGTGGGGGGGGGCCCACGGGGGTGGGGGTGGGGGGGCGCAGACCAGAAAATTTCATCAAAATCTGTCCATAACTTTTTGAGTTATGTTGCACACTAACGGATAGACAAACAGACAGACAGACAAACAAACCCTGGCAAAAACATAACCTCTTTGGCGTGGGGGGGCCCACGGGGGGGGCCACTGATCAGCCTTGGTGGAGGTCTGCGCTCTCCGAGTGCTTCTAGTTGTAATATTATCTTCTATATTTTGAGTTATTTTAGTGTAAATCATGTATTTTCATATAATCTATTCAATGATCATGTAAATGTTCATAAAAGTTCAGAGTAGATTCAAAGGTTATTATATCAAAACAGAGAAACTTTAAAGAAAATACAAACCAGAGAAAATATTTTACTTTTTTTTTTTTTTTTTAGTAAAAATCTATCATTAATTCAACATAAACCCAGTGTCTCCATCCACTGTCATTGATTCAACTCCATGTGTTTTACTGGTGAATCAATGTTGTAGAAGATGACAGTGTTTCCGTGGTAACTATGAAGCCTCTGAGCATCCAAATGAGTCATATCTGATAACCATGAAAAGATGGTCATCCTGTCAATATTTCAACATGTTGATAGGGTTAGTGGTTCAGAAGTTATTAAACATTTTAGATCAGTGATGGTTTTGGTCACCAGTAGCTGTTTGGGTCTTTATGGGTTCAACTGGAAATGAGCAAACAAAAAACAAAATGCAAACCACTGCATTTTGTATGATTTAGTGAGTTGGACATCATTCACTATTCATAGACAAAAACACTGGTTCATGTTCATCTACAGAGTTAAATACCTCTGTACCCTTCTTTCTGTTGACTCTAGTAGTTTCCATTTACGTTCCTCCAAGTGGTTGTTTTTGACTGTTCCCAAAGTTCTGACAGAGTTTGGAAGAATTGCATTTTCCTACAATGCACCAAGGTCATGGAATAATCTTAAAAAAAAAACAACGTTCCTCTCTTTCAGTGATTTTGAAAGCATCATGGAGAATACAGTGAAAGAGGAATGTCACTGTTTTTCTTGATGCCATTATGGTTGAATAATTATTATTCTATTTTATTGTTCATTGTGTATCATGTAGGTGTTTTGTATCGTTTGGAGTTTGTATGGCTCCTACCTTGGCCAGATCTCCCTTGCAAAAGAGATTTCTAATCTCAATGGGACTTCTTGGTTAAATAAAGGTAAGATGAAAATAAATAAATAAAAATAAGCAAATAAACACACACAAAACAGAAAAACCTGATATGGCCATTTTGAACTGAGAGGTATTTCAATAGGCTTATTTTTCTCTTTGTGACATTTTTGTAGATGAAACAATCAATATTAAAAGCAGTCATTATTTTTTTTATGTAGTGTACATACTAAACACAACAAAAACACTGTATTTCTTCTTTTTATCAGTGATACACTGCCTCAAAGTTTACTTTTGTCACTAAGGTTTGACAATTCCTGGCAGCATTAGAGAAACATTTCACATTTCGCTGTTACTAGCGCTTGCTACATAATACTGACTTTCTACACCAGGATCTAATTCTGAACCATCTAAATTTACTATCATCATGATTGATATTATGCTAAAATAATTCAATAATTCATGCATTATTCATTGATGAAAGGCTGCAATTCTGACATAGTGACATGTCAATGCAAGTCTTCAAGTTAATTCAATTCATACCACTGAGTTTAAGGAGTCATATGTAGGATTGTGGCCAAAACTGATACTGCAATCACATTCAAAATACTGTACAGCGTGGTATCCCCCCCCCAGACTAGGGGTTGCCAGATCCAGCATGAGTGTCTACCACAAGGAGCTACCATGGCAAGTGAAAGTGACGGGTCCTATGCTGGTACTTATACCAGGCCCAGTCTCTTCAACCGGGCTGTGACTCGGCCCCAGGAGAAGACATCACAACCCAGTCCCACAGTCTCCCCACCCAGTAAAAGCCACTGAAAGCTGGGGGAGACCACAGGAGAGCCGGTGTCGGTCTTCAAATTCTTCTCCACTTTCAGCCGTCTCCATGTTTCAAAAGCATCTCCTATACATATCCTTGATTCGTTTCTCACTTTGTCACGACGTATTTTGGAATAAGAAGAGGCCCTTTAGGTTTAGTGACGTCAGACATTTATGATCAGCAATGGTCCAGCTGCAGCTCAGAAGGAACTGGCAACCTGGATGCTGAAACACTACTGACTTGGTGACTGGGAGATATATGATGGGTGGAGCATCAGACCAAAACACAAAATGACAACATAAACATTATTTAGGGGCTGACACTTACCTTTTCAAATGCGAATATTCTGGCTGAACTACCGCTGTCAGTGATATCAGTATTTGAAATGAACATGATTCCTTAATGTCTGGTGACATTCAGGGCCATTTTATGATTACTTAGAACATAATTCTTACATACAGCTCCTTTAATTTACAACAACACACCTAGAATGCACACATTGGTAGTGGTAACTTTGTATAACTGCCAAACTTGATTCTTTTCCTCTCATTCTGACAATTTAGAGATCTATCTGTTGGCCAGACAAAGCAGCTCTGTGATAGTCTCACTTTGAGCTCTGAGGCTATTACCTGAATTAGTACAAACCTTTCCATTTAGTTGTTGCAGAGGTACCATTCTGCTTTCAAAAAGGTCTGTAAAAACCACAATTCAGAGGTTTGAGAGGCTGCCTGTCTGCAACAAAACAGAGCTGACAACACTTACCTACGTCCACAAATGACCAGGGGGGTAAAATTAGCCACCATTAAATAGTCTTACAAATGGGCAAAGGACGTATTACAACCTGAGGAGGCTAAATTATAGTTGACGGTGTATTTTTACAATATATAGTGTGTTTTTGTGCTAATTTGTCAACATGGACTTGGGTAAAGATAGTTTGTAATTGTGATTACTGCATCAAACACTTAACTGGTTTCTGACCACGTATCAGACAGATTGGTCTGTCATTCATCAGAACCTTTCAGTGTTTTTTTGTTTTTATACCACCAAAATACTTGCTTGAAGGAAATCTAAATCACAAATAAGTTTTTCATTGAATAACATCGGGAGGGGGGGATTTATGACGTGTACTAAAACCATGATGTGTTTTGGCTTTACATTAAAAGTCTTGTCATGATGTCAGTTTCTTTTATAATCATTTCAGTAGCTTCAGTCACTTTCATGTAGTATAACAGGCAGTCACAAAGGAGTGGATCATCTGTGATAAACATAAACGCGGCCCTTTCACTGTCGTTTCCTGTTACTTTGTTACTTTGTTCCATTCATTCCAAATGGAGGACCGAACAAAAACAGACACCACAACCTTGTCCTTAGCCAAACTAATACTGGATACATTTTCACTGGCTACATATCTTCTCAACATTCTCATATTAAAATTACATTTTTCAGTCACTTACTCACACTTAGATATGATACCGTCAGAAGTGTCACCAATTATGAATTTTCATTGTTCCTGTGACAGTGAAAATAAAGATCTATTGTATTGTATTGTATTCTAATTAGTGGCCACCGTAGGTACTGTAAGCACTGTGGGAGAAAAAACACCTCCCCTTTTTCCCCATCAGGGGTAGATCTACAGGGGGTTGAGAGGTACACCTGCCTCTACTGTAGAGCCTCGAGTCCTAGCATCTGTTTTAACTGTACACAACCACAAGCTTATCAATGCACTGAAACAAAAAAAGTAAATTGACCACAAGTGATTCAAGTGTTTTATTCTTCTACTGCACTACATCTCATAAATAACTATTGTACATTTTTACAGAGCAGAACTGTAATAATTTCATGTTGTTATGGATGCTTGTACTTTTTCATGGGGGCACAGCTTTGTTTTATATTAACACTGATCTCATTACCGTCGTGCTTAAAAGAATCCTGTCCTGTACCCATGAATATTGTGGGATACCCATGCACTGTCCTACCATACCACCCCATGAAACCCCATTTTTACCCCCGCCAAGGAGGTTCTGTTTTTGCAGGCGTTGGTTTGTCTGTCTGTCCATGTGCAAGATAACTCAAAAAGTTATGGACGGATTTGGATGAGAATTTCAGGAAATGTTGATACTGGCACAAGGAACAGATTCAATTTTGGTGGTGATTTTGGTGGTGGGGGGGACTGATCTGCCTTGGCAAAGGTCTGAGCTCTCCGGGTGCTTTTCTAGTTTTGATCTGCCGCTGTTCTCTATACAGAGGACAATGGTCAAAGAGGTCTGTAAAACTGCTGACAGGACATGCATGGCTGCAAATAAAACCAGAGAATTCACAAATATCAGATTAATAATTTGTGATACTATGATAGGGTGGACGTTAAGTGCCCATTGGTGTGAATATCTACATCTGAGGAGGGCTGCACAGCGAAGAACTAACACAGGAGTCAAAAACATTTTCAGCTTATGGCCAATAAGCAGCTTTATGTTCACAAGAGCAGATGCCGTTTTGGAGTCTGGAAACCAGTTCTGGTAATACATCCGTGAGCTGCACATTAAAGACACATCACTTCAGGCGTTAATCCATCTCCTTCCTGCCATTTCCTTTTATCAAGACCAACCTACTATCGAACTACTGAACTATTGAACCCTAATGTTTCATCTAGATGACATATTGACAACACAATATAGACGTGGAGTTTTTATTTTGCTTTTTAATCCCCAAGTCTCATAAACAATAGACCTTTCCTTAGAAAACATACACACATCTGATTGGTAGCATGTCAAGCAAACCTCATATTTCCACCTATATAACAATTACACCACAATACTCTGTTGACGATATTCCTTACATTTGATATTAAGATGTCTCTGTAAAGGGATTTATTGAAAAACACATTTTGATATATTGCTGTAACTCCATTTTTTATTTTTGCCAAGTAACCCCATTTTTACTCAGCAAAGGCCCCAGGGAACATCTTCAGGAGTTGCAAACATCCATATGATTTTACCTGGGAGCTGCAAAGTCCACATACAGGCCATTAGTTTGTCACTAAAACCAGTCTGCTGCAGCACAGCTCAGTGTTGCTTTCAGTAAACAACATTACTCAAACTGCAAAGCAATCCTGGGAATAAGAGAGAGACTACTGAATGATGGAGTCATTTATGGGTGTATCTGTATACACAGCAAACACTGATATTCATGTGGCACGTTACAGTGTCTTCATTTATCGGACATCTTTTGTATTTTTTCTTTTTTTTTTTAATGATAAACATACATTTCATGAGAAGTCAAGTAAAGGAGCAGTGTAGCATGCATCACATTTCCATTGCAGGCATATAATCACAGTTAATATGTTAAGAAAAACTATGTACAGTAAATAATAATAATAATAATAATAATAATAATAATAATAATAATAATACAACGCAATAATTCAATTTATGAAATTGCAAATATGTGGACATTGGCATAGCCACATTATACAACAAATAAATTGTCTGTTGTCTTTTACACACATTCCAATCAATAATAGATCTTAAGATTAAGAGCGTGTATCAATTTTAATGCTGCAATGAACACTGACTTGATATCTATAAGATTTGCAATAAATTTCCATTATCAAAACAGAGAATACACACACAATAACTAGCAGTTTGCAGATTGTATGTGTGTGGTATACACAGATGGCTCCTTAAGTGACAAGCACAATGAGTTTAGAGAACAACGTTACATTTTTTCTTTTCTCAATGAAACAGGTCATTGTTACAGACATTTCTTGTTTTACATTCAGTGACTTGGAGAACATGACTCCACAAACAATTCACATATAGAGCCACCATGCCTTTCAGTAAGACACCGTTAGTTTCTCAGTCACTTAAGCTCCATCGCTTTAAATCGTAGATTGCTCTCCGTGGTACGTTTCCCTTAATAGGATGAGGTATTTACCAGAAGAGATGGTTTTATTCATTACTCGTCCTCTGTCTGATCAGACAAGTGATGCGTCAGTTTAACAGTGCAAGATCTTAATGAATGCCTTTCTGAACTCAACGTTGAAGGTTGTGTATATAATAGGATTTACAGCACTATTCACATAGCCCAGCCAGGTGAAAGCATTATACATCTCAGCAGGAACCTTGCATTTTGTGCAATGGGTGTTCAAGATATGTGTAATGAAAAATGGCAGCCAGCATATGATGAATACACCTGAGGAAACATGGGAGAAAATGAAGGATTAGTGAAACATATAAAATCAGAAAAGTAAAGGCAAAGTAGGTTCTAATGCGGGGGACAAATGCATGTGTTAAACACTAAACGCTTATATGGTTTCTTTCACTTGCATCACTGCCTGTCTTTAGATGAAATATAAACACACAGAGGCAGCCTGGGACCACAGAGGGCTGGCAACTGTGAAAGAAGAGCAATTTTCTAAATTTTACATTATAAAATTAGCTTGTGGTAAACAAATATTTAGTCTTGACAAGTTTCCCTGCGGGTTTGATGTTATTATCGCTGCACGTTCATTTGCATGTGCAAAACTGATTAAACAATGTTGCTTAGTAGTGGAGATACTTCTTTAAGGGGCAGTTCCACATAAAATAGGCATCTGAGGAAGCTTTAACGTTACAAAGTAAAAAAGTGAAATAACTCACCAAGGACAATGGCTAACATCTGAGTGGCTTTTTTCTCCTTCTGCTGGGAGATCTTCCTCTTGCTCATGGTCTTCACAGAGGTCTGAGTTTTTCCATTAGGTAAGGCCTGTGTCTGGAAGGCTTTGACAACAACAGGTGCTGGATCCCCCAGGGCCTCCTTGGTAGGATCTCCGTTCTTTTCAGTTTTCTGGCCCTCATCAGGCGGTGTGGGTGGTGTGGCGGTGGGGCTGTCATTGGCCTTGTTGGGCATCAGTTGCTGGTTGCTGGTGGCTGGAGTGTCTCCGAGAGCACACTGTGGCTGCTGCTTCTGTTTCTGACTGCTGCCGCTGTTGTTCAGGTCATCCAGCTCCAGATCTTCACCTTCATTGACAACTTCTTTTATAAATATCTGAAAAATGTGAGCAAAAACACAACGGTTCACACAGTCATTTTTCATTTGACTTATTGTTAAATGAATGACACTCAAAGGTTCAGTATGGGCATTTGTGTTGGAATCTGTTCTGTGTTATACTCTGAGCCAATCATTTTTTTGATGCTGACTCAATTTCTAAGCCGACAACTGTGTTTGTTGCCTTTTCCACTAATCAGCTCAGCTCACCTCAGCTTTAATCAGCTTGGCTTGGTTTTGGTACCTGTTAGAAAAATTGGAACGTCACTAGTAGTTTTAGCAATGTGTTATTTCTAAGGTCAGGCTGCAGGCCATGGTCTGCTGCTGTCTGCACACTCTGCCTTGTCCTTTGTCCTCTGTCTGGATCTGCAGACAAGATGCCCAAGTCAGAGACACATTTTGCCTACACTATCTGCTTCTGTCTCTTTTAGGATTGTGCATACATGTGTCAGCTGTTATATTGTCCTTGAGTTTTAGCACACAAGAGGTTATAGATGTACTTAAACTATAGAGAAACTCTCCTTTCCATCTGACATTTGTTCTGTATAACTTTGTACAATGGGAAGAGCATCAGAACTAGATTCTTCAATCTCCTGTATTGAGCAATGTGTTCTCACAAGCTTGTTCCAAAAAAGTTTCCTGTGTAACACACCTAGAGAGTCTTCTGAGTATTCCTTGGTCTTCACTGTCTTTTTACACCAGCTCATACAAAAATTCCCTATCAGTACCACAAAGGGCATTTCAAGAGCAGTTATAGTACCCATCATAGCGATTCAGCCTAAATATATTTACATTTACATTTACAATTGTGCATTTGGAAGACACTTTTTTCCAAAGCGACTTACAGGGGAAAACCAATCACATTAATCAATCCATCAATCAATCAATCAATCAATCAAATTTTATTTATATAGCACCAAATCATAACAAAAGTTATCTCATGACACTTTACATATAGAGTTGGTAAATATATTGTGGTGGCATCTTCAGCATGTACACAGAAAGTAAGACTTGGAAATATTTGTGAAAATGTAGTAAATGGTTGACTTATTAAAAGATATTCCACAGGAAGATTTTTTGCTGGCTTAGTTTAGATGTTAAAAAATGCATCACATCAGCGCCAATTCTGGATCAAGCAATTTATGATGTACATGGCTTTACGTCACATTTGCATAAGCTCACCTGGAACTTAAAAATAGTACAAGTACTACCTGAGGGGACCTAAAATAAAATTATGGAAATGTGAAAAAAAAAAAAAAAGATTGTTTTAAGGTGAGGTGAGACGAGCTGACACTGTCAGAGGAAAAGCAATATTATGGAAATGGAGCCTGCAAACATCAACCAATTTTATCATAGAAATGATCATATTATCATTCTTTAGTAAGGTTTGCTATTCACAGAACACTATCCAAGGGGAAAGGTGTTTCTTTTAGTTGACTTTCTTTGAGTAAAATGTGCAGAGTGTATTTTATCACATCTTATACAAGCAAAAAAGTTTCAAAGAATTAGACTTTAAAAAAAAAGAGAATAAGAACAAATTAAAAAACACACCACTTTCTTCTTGTTGACAGGAAAACTCCCATTAGATTTAACAATCATGGTGCACAACCTCACATCCTCTGGATGAGTGCACTTATCCTGAAATGAAAACAGCTGTGTCAGGATAAGAGAGGGTACAGTGTCAAAACACAACTGGTAAAAGGCTGTCTAAGCACAGGTTCCACAGCATACTGGGTCACATAAGGCTGCTGTGTATTAAGCTCTGACTCAGAAAGGCTGTTTATCAAGAATCTGATGCAGCAGCTTCATCTGCCGCTGAAAATGAAGTTCATTAACTGGACAGTGTCATAAATTATGTCCTAAGATTATTTCACCAAGATGAAAACGCTCATCCAACATCAACGGTGTATTCCAGTTTTAGTCCATAGTAATTATGTTGTTAATCTGTCAATATGCTGCTATATTATGGCTTCACACTTCATTAAATGATACAGTAGTTATAAATGGGTCCCTGCCCTCTGAATCCCTCACATAGAGAAACCACAGGCCTCTTCCATGCATAAACATGAGCCAAGTAATGCACTGGATCAAATGCATTACTTGGCTTCCTGTACAAGGCCCATTGAGTTTCACTATCAGTAAAATCAATAAAAGGAGAGGCGAAAGATCGTGGAAGGGTCATCATAATTAGCATTACATGATGGCATTTGACACTGAAACATGTCTAAATCTATCAAGTAAATGTAACAATAAAAATAAAAAATGTTATAGGGTATTTCTTCTCCATATGAAGCAAGACACAAAAATGCTGGAGGTGTAACTGAGCCTTGTGCTTGTATGCTTTGAATGTTATCCATTGTGCTTTTTTTCTTGTTTTGTAGTCATAGAAAATCAATTCTCTTCTTGTCAGGGTTTTCCACTTTACAGTACAGTACGTATGTTGTTACATAGCACAATGCCTGTCCATAACACCATCAAGTATAATTGGCTTGAAAAAAAGAAAATAAATATTGATTGCAGTCTCATAGGAAAGCAAATTAACTCAGTAGGTGTGCTTACTGTGTTTTGTTTTTAAACATGTGGTTGAACATTAAAATGTTTGCTATAAGGAAATGCAGTAGTAATATTTCTCTTCAGCTTACCTTTATTGAAGTGGCCACATCTGGCTCAGCAGCTTGACAAACACGCTGCTTTGGCTTTGTGTTCACACGTTTTCTGCGCTTCCTCAGGACTACATAGATTTGCACATAAACCAGCAGCGTAATGATGAAAGGAACATAGAAGGACACAATGGAAGAGTACACCACAAAGGCTGGATTGGCGATCACACAGAGGGACTCATCACGAGTAGCTGTGGAAATGAACACAGGGTTAATAAAAGCCAGATTTTATGTTCAGTTGAATCCAAAATGTATGTGTGTGTGTATATACATACATACATATATATACAATATTTTGAGGCAGGGATTGAAAGACAGTGTATGACCAATTAGTTTATTGAAAGTCATGAGAATTTATTTGCCACAAGAAAACTGACATCATAGAAAATGTTTTTATTCTATGTGTCCTCCTTCTTTCTCAATAACTGCCTTCACACGCTTCCTGAAACTTGCTCAAGTGTTCCTCAAATATTCGGGTGACAACTTCTCCCATTCTTCTTTAATAGTATCTTCCAGACTTTCTCGTAATAGTTTTGCTCATAGTCATTCTCTTCTTTCCATAAACAGTCTTTATGGACACTCCAACTATTTTTGAAATCTCCTTTGGTGTGACGAGTGCATTCAGCAAATCACACACTCTTTGACGTTTGCTTTCCCGATTACTCATATGGGTTAGGTATGATTATGACATCAATATATGTTTGGTTTCAAAACAATTGACTTAGTGCCGGCTGAGAAAAAACAACTAAATGTTCATTGTAAATTTTGCTTCCCCACCCTGTATAGAGAGAGAGAGAGAGCGAGAGAGAGAGAGCAAGAGAGAGAGAGAGAGAGAGAGAGAGAGAGAGAGAGAGAGAGAGAGAGAGAGAGAGAGAGCGAGAGAGAGAGAGAGAGAGAGAGAGAGAGAGAGAGAGAGAGAGAGAGAGAGAGAGAGAGAGAGAGAGAGAGAGTTTTTGTTTGTGAGGAGGTTATTCTGCCATTAATTTTAAGTAAAGAACCAGAAGCCATGCTTTGGAAATCCATTTAAGAATCTAAGTACTCGTAGTTTTGGTTTACTTAAGGGTCATTAACACAACTTTCTTTTGTTCACTCACATGTACTTAGAGCATTACAAAGGGTTTTAATCCTGCCTCATTAAGAACTCTTTGCTTTTCCAGGCTATCTATATATCAGTGAGATGCAGAATGTAGATATAATCATATATAATATATGTACCTAATTTAATAAGAATTATCAGGCATATTATAGTATATAGTATAGATAATCTTAGACAAGGAAGATTATTACTGTTATTAATTATATAAGGAGAAGGGGTGGGAGTTTATAAGTTATGCTTCTTCTCACTCCTTTTTGAATATGTATTATATGTCTTATGTCTTATGTTTAAGTGTCTTGTTTGTTTATTTTCTTCTGTTTAGACATTCTTATTTGAAATCAATCAATCAATCATAACCTGCATCATTGACAATTTAACTTCATTGTCACACAGGTGGCAGTCTTAGGACAAAGCTACAAGTACTCACGGATGTAAGATGTATAAAGGGTTAAACCCATAACCGTGGTTCTGATTAAGAAATGGCTTCTGTCACAAATAATAAGTGCTCATATTCTGTTACTGTTAGTATCAAAATGCCTTATTTGATAAAACGCACATAGATGACAATACAAAGAATGACAATGAACAAATTATTCATATATTCATATTTTGTTCTTCTCAAACATATGTTGGTCTTTTATCTTCATTATAAATAAACAGAAGGAAAACAGAAATCTTATAATCATAGCCTGCATTAGCATAATCTTTAAGGATTGTCAGCCCTACCCCTTAGTTTCTGCTGCTATAGGTTCTGTTTCCTGCAGTTTAAAAAAGAAAAGTGGTGAAGTTCAGAAATCCAAGTTCCAGCAGAATCAAACTCTATCAATGCACTCAAAAGGATCAAGTGGATCTTCAAACAGACAAAGACAAACTGCAGGGGCTGGTCAGCACCACATCAGCGTCTTCTAAAAAGTCTTTAATCGAAGAACCTGCTTTAACTGTCATCTAGCCTTACAGCCTCTGTTCTGTGGAAGAGGAAACTTAAAGAATCAAAGATGGCTGAAAGAAGTAAAACTACATTTTGTAAGTACAAGTACAATATTACTTTAACACTGAGGATAAGCATTTAGAGTCATTGTGAGCAACCATTCAACATGCATGTGTTTAGACCAGGGGTGTTAAACAAAGGGCTCGCAGGTCAAAACAAGCCCACCACAGGGTCAAATCCAGCCCATGGGATGAAGTCATAAAGTGCAAAACTTACACAGAATACATAACAATAGTTAATCTGAAGTTAAATACTATATTTCCATTTCCAGATGCCTGTTACTAAATATTTTGTGCATTTGTAAATTCAGTGTGATTTGTAAATTGTAATGGATGTGTGAAACTGTGTAAACTGACACATATTATTATTAAAATTGCACTTGTTTTTCCTAAGAAATTTCAGGTTGATCACTGTTGTTTAGCTTTTTTTTTTTTTTCTAAAAGGTTTGACAGTGAAGTTTGAAAATGTGAACATTTTCATACTGTAATTAAAATTTTTGCAATAAAATAAGTAGAAAAAATTGGAGCCGTCATTATTGATAGGCTGTTATTTTACTGGTTGGTAACACTTTACAGTAAGGGTCCCTTAATTAACATTAGTTAGTGCATTATAAAGCATTAATTAACTGTTTAATAATATATTACCAATCATTATTATGTATTACTTAGACTTAGGTAACATATTAGTTCGTATATTAATAAGCTGTTAATTAATGTTTTACTACTCAAAGTTACTTAATAAATGATTAAGCATTCATAAAAGTCAAATAATGTAATTAGTTATTATTATGTACACACTACTCAGCATTAATTAACACATTGTTTTTATATTAGTAAGCCATTAATAATGTTTCTAATAATCATTTACTAATGGGGTTGAGAAGGGGAACTGTCTGCTACTTCGTTCCCAGTGCCACTGCTGGTATAAATGCTGTAAAGTGTTACCTACTGGTCTGCTAGAGATCAAATCCGGCTGTATGTGGCCCCTGAACTAAAATGATTAGACAGTACAGTTCACAAACACCATATATTTATGTGCTGTATGTGTTATGATATTTTTGTATCAGATACATAGAGTTGTATCGTACTCATTCTTACCTGTGTTGTTTAGGCCAAACAACAGGGGACATGATATGGCGAAAGATAGCACCCACACCACAGAGATCATCACTGTGACCCTTCTCCTGGAGCTGTAGCGAGTGTTGTATAGCATTGGCATCGCAACTGCTGTGTAACTACGGATAAGATGTAAATAAAACAAAATAAAGTCAAACGTGTGTATGACAAAGTGCTGCCAGACAACAAGCACAATAACTGGCCTCAGTATTATACATATGTATACTTACAGTCATTTCAATTTAAGATTTATATAATAATCTGTAGTGCTAGTTCTGCTTTTTTGTTTCTAGATTTCTTTTTCATTGGTGAAAGATATAAAAGAGTATCCACAATAAGAAATGTTCCCTGTCATCTTTGATCATGCAATTTTTGATGGCGGGCAAGTGCCTCTCAAAAAGCCATAAATTCAGTTTGCATTAAGATGAGGGTTTTGCTTTCCACTTGCAGGGAAAGGCCATATATTTAACCTCTGCCCACTGGTTGAAACTATTAGGGAGTTTGTTGGTGGGAAATGCAGCTTTTCCAACAATGGCTCATTCATTGATTTCTTTGTAATTTGATTTAAAAGGCTTTCGACATAAGGATTGGACTGTGTTTTAGGAAAACACAGAAACATAGAGGCAATAATTTTATCTACATCTATGATCTGTGATTTTAGTGTAAGAATGCATTTCATTCACATTTCATTAGCAATAGAAAAACAAGAAGTGTGAAAGATGACAGATTTTTTTAACTGTAGGGATGTTAACATCAACCCAGTGTACTTGAATAGGCTGTAAAATGTATATTTATAAAACAGGGTTTCTGCAGGTATCAGCAAATCTACTTTAATGCTTTTTAATGCCTGTTTTAATGGCACTTTAAACAAATGTAATGCCCATGTCCGAATGCAAATACAGTTTTCAAATTCAGATATTTTTTTTTATTCATGCACAGAGAAAGTAAATGTATCATACATGAGTAGTTTACAACAGATGTACATAAAAGGAAAGCCCAAGGAAGCAAGAGTACTTATAGATAGGGGGCTGTCGACAGGCTTTAACCAGGTTCTGAATAGTTCCTCCTCCAACCACTTCTGCTGAAACTTCCATTTTCCCATTTTTCCGACATTTGCTAATATTCCCTCCTCTCTTTCGCCACAGCAAGAGCACACTCACAGCACGTTGCATTCCAAGAATCCAATGTTGTGACTTTGTGCATCGGCCATAAACAATAGCCAATTAAAGGGTTCCGCCTGTCAATCATCACACTATACTTCTGATCAAAATTATTAAATGTTTATATAATCAAAATAAGTCCTGAATAACAATGCTTTTTTTTTTTTTTTACCTATCAATTGTATTTAACCCATAAAGACCCAGTGCTACTTCTGTGGCAGTTCCCAGATGAATTTTCCTCTCTGTTTCACTTTCTTAGGTGATTTATTACCATTTATTATAAAATTATCATCTATATTTTGCCTTTTTAACTGAAAATCATGTATTTTCCTATATTTAATTTCCTATATTTCATTTAGATATTCATGAAAACTCAGAGTTAATTCAAAAGTTATTTTATCAAAACCCCCAAAAAACAGAAGAAAAAGTGACTTTTGCAGCAAATCTATCATTAACGCAACATAAAACAAGTGTCTCCATCCACTGTCATTGATCCAACTCCATGGGTTTTATTGGTGAATCAATGTTGCAGAAGATGACAGTATTTCCACATTCACTGCAGAGTCTCTGAACGTCCAAATAGGTCATATCTGATGACCATGAAAAGATGACAAACTGCATTTTACACCAATTATTTACATGTATTGATAGGATTAATGGGTAAACAGGTATTTAACATTTTATATTAGTAGATGCTTTTAGGTACCAGTGGGGGTTTCAGTCTTTATGGGTTAATTTTTTAATGCCTCTGGATGTTGAATTTAATGCTTTTTAATGCCATTTAAGGCCTTTATTTTCACAAAAACTATTTAATGACTTTTTATGTTCGGCAGAAACCCTGTAAAATGAACTGTTTTTGTAGTTGTTGGTCTGAGCAGAATAGGTTTTTCTCATTGTATATTCAGTGTTACTGCAGTGTATTGTGTAAATATGTAAACATAGACTGACATTCTGCATCATGTCAAAACTGTTTTGTAGACTTAAATTACAGACAGTACACAAAAAGCACTGACACATAGTGTATTTTGCTTTATATTTTTGGTGTTGGAGCCTGACTGTTCTGACACACACACTGAAAACACAATGACAAAGAAGAGTCTTTTGCCTTGACTTATAAAGAGTGCGCCTCTTGGCAACATAATTTCATGTGCATATCTGTATCGATGGTGGTCATTAACCCTCTGCAAGTAGAGAGGATGCATGTGGCTTTTTCACTTGTCACTGCTGATAAAATGATAATATTTTCATGATTTACAACAGTGACTAACCTTTGTTCTGGCCTGAAATAGGGAAGTTATCCATATTCACATGTAGTATTTTTAGACCTTGACTAAACACATTGAGATTTACAACAATAAATACAACTAAAAAAAAATCAGTCTGTGTTGCAGAATACAAAGTGTAAAAAAAACAAAAACAAAAACAAAACAAAAAACACCTTCCGTGATGTATAAATTAAAATGCTGCCTGCGGCTACTGAATTTTAAGGAAGGAAACAGATTTGTCTGCAGCTCTTCTCTGATCTTTTACAACAGTGCATCACATGGGTGGACCCTGGAAAAGACTTAACCCAGAGAAAGTGATTCTTGATACTGTCACACTCTCACCAATAAGCATTCGTAAATACATGAGCAGGCACAAGCTGAATAGATAGTATCTATATGTAAATTCTGATGTTATTCCTCTCTGCTATGTTAGCAACATCCATTTCCGATGCACAAAAACAATCCCTTCTGAGGTTATTCACATTAATACTGTCTTTGCTACATGTGACATGTGTTTACTAATTCAATCATTTCGATAAGAATTAAAATTGCATCCCTGTCTGACCATGGTGAATGTTTGTTTTGCATGTGGATTTAAGATGACAATACAGCCAAGCGGAAAATCATGTAAAATTAAACATGACAGAGTTTGTTAAGATGAAAATATGGGAAATGTTATGTCCTTGGTTTTCCTCAGTTTTAAACATAAGTGTTACATTTGGAAGTGCTCTCTCACTCTGCTTGTTAATATTTGTTGATCATTTCATTTATCCCTTCAGTGAAAGCACAACTTCTTTTTATTGGAATATTTGTTAAAATTACTATTTTCACAAATGTCAGAAGCTGCTTCTTCTATTCAGTGTTGGCAGTCATCCTTACACATCTGTTTTACAAGTGTCATTATTTTATATCTGTATGTATGTATTTTATTTACAAAATTGCTGCAAGTCATGTTGAGATGCTTATATTTGTCATTCTGGAACATCTATAGATTCAGTTATTAACCCTGTAAAGACTGAACCATTAAATCATTGACAGAAAATTCCAGTTCTTTGAAACTGGAGCCTTTATTGGTCCTAATGAACAACCCCTCAAAAAGTTTTTTTTTTTTTTTTTTTTTTTTCAAATATCAATTTTCATGTTCCATTTTCAATTTTGTATCATATTTGATACATCAGATCTCAATGATCAACTATCATTATTTCTGAACAAACAAAAACATAACATAACACAAACATTTCTAACAAATTGGTAATTGTTTTTCAAAATTGACAAAGTTCTGCCTCCTTCCTCATTAATGACAATCTTGTAGTGTCACTGGAAAGGCCTCTGGTGAACAAATCCCTCCCCCTGGTGGATTATCTGTGTATTGCATGTATCTAATTGTATACATCAGATTTTTCCAAGACAAAAATTATCACACTGATCATGTAGAGGGCTTCAAAAATCATGTATCAGATATGATATGTTCAATGTTATATGGTTCACAGAAGTGCAATACAATCATATCAAGAGAAGTATAAAATCCAATGTCTGAAAAAAAACAAAAAAACATTTAGTCTGTAAATAAGAACATGAGCTTTGACAGTCATGTACCAAAAGACAGCAGCTCTCTTCTGTTATTCAAAAGGTAAAGATTTCCTTTGAAAATCCAAGCAGGAAGCATGACAAGCAGGTCTGAACAATCTGTGCACTGACGGACTCACCGATCAATGCTGATGGCACAGAGATTGAGAATGCTGGCTGTACACATCATGACATCCAGCGTGACAAAGATGTCACAGTGGATCTTACTAAAACGCCACTCTCCCACTACCTAGAAGAGAAAAAAAAACACCAATAAATGACATTTTACAACAACCATCAACAGAACAAAACCCCCACAAACGTAAAAAAAAACAACACTCAGATGTGACGTGTTTTCATTTCACAACAAAAAGTCCTCTTGACAGTCAAGCTTCCTCACATATACTTTTCGTATTATTTCCATATCAGTAACAGAAATCAAGAGGGAATAAACAGTATTATCGAACAATGAATGAGACTATGCATGAAAATGAGTATCCATAACGAAAACTCAATCCACCTACATTTTATTTGGTGTTTGAAAGACAGACTGAATAGGTCTGGGTTGAAAAGAACTGTGTGCGAAATGTAATTCAAAAGTTATTTATGCTGTAAAGAAAATATTACATTTGACATGGGTGACATTGACTGAGGATTTATTATAATTCAGTGATTGCTTAATCATAACTTCACGTTCCTTTACATCGTTATGAATTAAACATTAAATTATGACGAAAACTATAGACAACCTAGTGAGATAATTACCGTGTAGCATACATTGTAGATGACGGCCCCAGGTGGCTTTCAGTCAAGGACGAGATCGAAACCTATTTATATTCATGCCTCCTCTGATTTTTATTACATGGTCAAGTCCTGTGATGAATCGAGCACAGTCATTGATGCGATAATAAGCTTAAGTTGGCCAATGCCACCCACTACGGACGCAACAACCTGTTTCATCTCAGCTCTGAAAAGTGTAAGTTAATACTTGTGTGTGCATGTGGGTGTGTGATTTTCTTTTCTTTAATTAATCCCTGTTCTCATGTAAAGAGCTGCATACCGTTTACCAGTGTCATTAACATTAATGGTGGTTATAGAATTATTATTATTAGTGACCTGCTCACTATTGTAGCCTCTTCTTTCTCCTCTTTTGTATTTTTCAACATTTAGCATCTTCAATTTCATGAAGTCACAGCAAAGATAAACTTAAACTGAAAAACTAGTTGGACGTAAATGTTGCAAATGGTATAATATTCTCATTTTGTTCATTGCTATGCTCTCTCCAAATAAATTCCTAACTTTACAGTGTGCACAGCGTATCATAATTCAAACTGCATAAGCACTGTAATTTCATTTGCAAAGGTAAAGAGTTGGGAAACTGAAAATGCATTTTTGGAGGCTGAGGAACTGAGAATGTGGCCAGACAGCGCAATTTAAAGTCACTTAAAAATGAGGTGAAATAGATGCCACATACCCGAAACTAAATTCACATTTCACCAAATAAAAGACATCCTTTACTTCCACCAATTCAATTTAAGAAGGAATTTCAGCACAAACACAAGCCTATTAACTCAGTCTGGTAGTGTCTTGAGTATTTTACAAAAAAAGGTTTTAATAGTTTTGCTTCAGAAAACAAAATGTAACACAGATGTAAAAAGAACCACTCATACATCAATTAACTGCAGCAAGTAGAAAAAAAATATTGACTGGTTTTCTGGTTTTTGTTGGAGACAAAATATATTGTACGAAACATGTGAAGTTTTAAACAAATCTTAAGTGTTTTCTCTGCATTTAATCCTTCCTGAGTGATTTATATCCATTTATTGTAATATTATCCTCTGTATTTTGCATTTTTCAGTGAAAATCAGGTGTTTACCCGAATTATTACTAACCATAAAGATGCTCATCAGAGAAAACTGAAGAAAAGGTTAATTTTTTGGCAAAATACAGTCACATAAGAAATTATTAGACCATCAAAATTCATCAAAAACAATGGCTATGTGCTAACTCCTGTGTGTATCATGTGACTAAAACAGACAGAAAAGAAAACATGGAATGCCTAAAAGCACTGTTTTTGGTAGTACAATGCCATAGATATTGATGTAAGAGCTTAAGTGATTTTGGTTATTATCAAGAAAACATGGAAAATGGATAGAGATCAGCTCTGAAATCAAACTCTTATGAGCTATTTTTTTTGGTATTATTATATTTGTCCAAACAAATGTACCTGTAGTTGTACCAGGCATTAAAATGAACAAGAAATTGAAGAAAACAAGGAGTGGGCTAATAATTTTTTGCCACAACTGTACATCATTAATTCCACATAAAAACAAATGTTTACCACCACTATCATTTGTGTAACATGGGTTTTATTAGTGAATCAATGCAGAGAATGAGAGTGTTTCCATGTTCACTATACAGCCTCTGAGAGTCCAATTGCGTCATATCTGGTGTCGCTGAAAAGCTCAGAAACTATATTTCACCTGAATTATTTAAATGTATTGATAGGATTAGTGGATCACTTATTACACTAATTAAACATTTTAGATCAGTAGCTGCTTTTGGCCACTTGGCTGATCTTTGAGGGTTAAGCCATCCAAAATACACCAACCATAAGCTCTTTACATCAGTTACACATGACAGAGTCCAACCATATGCAGTATTTATAGATAGTAATATGTATGATATCTAATTAATGCTAATTTAGCATTTAATAATAAAGGGCAGTTGAAATATGCTGCCCATTCTGTAACTAAGCTTTCATAGCTCTCATAGCTTATATAATTCACCCTGCTGTACACAGTATTAATAAACTCAGTCACGGCTGTTGTCTATGACTTTGTGCATGAATAAAGATAAAGCATATATTAGATTAGAAGAGACTGTTAGATCGAGAAGAAGCAAACAAGCAGAGTGTTCTAACCAAATGTCAGATACTGTTAAGACTGTGGTTCATGTTTGTCAGAAAACAGGCATCATTGAATGTTAGTAGCATTATGGATATATACTGTATTATTAGGTGTATTGTAAATAAATGAGGAGAATTCAAAATAAATTTCCCTCTAATCCATTAACCCGTACAGACCCAGTGCTACTTTTGTGGCAGTTGTGTTCCGTCATCGGGACCCCTCGTGTTGTGGAGGCCTTGTGGTTGTGCATGGTGACATCCACCTGTGCACACTGCTAAACTCTGAGCCCTTTTCCTCCTTTGAGTATCAGATGATAAAAATCAGGGCTTTTAATGCTTTTTACTGTGTTTTAATATATGGTCCTCCTGGCTCTTGTGGGGCCTTTCTTATTGATTTTACTGACTTCTTATCCTCTATTGTATCCTCTAACTGTTTTAATCATTGGAGATTTAAACATTCACATTGATGATGTCACATCTAACGCAGTTGCAGAATTTTTATCTATAACTAACTCTTGTAACTTCATCCAACATGTCTCTGGACCCACTCACATTAAAGGCCATATTTGGACTAGGGCTGGGTGATAAAACCATAACGATATATCGTGACATAACTTTTCCTTATAGAAATATGAGACATGCTCGATACAATTTCAATAGAATTCATTCGTCCATGTTTTGACAGACGTAAGAACAGCCAATCATAATTAAGTAGCACTGCACCAAACCAATCAGGCTAGAGCCCTGGCAAGATAGGCTGACCCACACAGCACAGATGTAAGAGCAGCCGCAGCACATACGCTAATGTTTGGGCTGCAGCAGGAGGTAATGAGTGTTAGCTCAGGAGAAAATGTGACCGAGAACTTGGGTGACCAGATTACTGAAAAGTAGGGTGCAACATAGAAGCTGGGAGTTGGACATTCAAAGCATGTTAAGATTCATTTTCAGCTTATGCCAGTTATGGTAGTTAAGGAACACACCCCAACATATATACCCTCGGCATTGTTTTGTTTGGGTTCTCTTTTAAAACTTGAAAGCTTTTGCCTGCTGGTCAGACTTTTAGTTTAGTTTTAAATATACAATCACAGAAAAAATTTTTAGACCACCCTTGTTTTCTTCAATTTCTTGTTCATTTCAATGCCTGGTATATTTGGACAAATATAATGATAAAAAAAAAAAAAAAACCTCATAAGAGTTTAATTTCAGAGCTGATATCTAGTCATTTTCCATGTTTTCTTGATAATAACCAAAATCACTTCAGTTCTTACATCAATAGCTATGGCATTGTACTGACAAAAACAGTGCTTTTAGGCATTCCACGTTTTCTTTTCTGTCTGTTTTAGTCACATGATACACACAGGAGTTAGTACTTGATTGCGTAACCATTGTTTCTGATGACTTTTGATGGTCTAACAATTTTTTCCACAACTGTATGTACCTGTTTAATTTATCTGAAACACTTGTATAATGTTCTTCAGCATATCTGTCATGTTCAACCTCTGACAGAAAAGAAATTATATTTAAATCAAAAATAACCTTCTGATGACTTCACAAGTAATTTATAAGTAACGGAATATTTAAGCTTGACAAAAATAGTGATTTGATTTATATCGTGATACAAATCACTATCGTCTGATATGAAAAAAAAAAAAAAAACCCTATTGTGATATGATTTTTTTCCATACCGCCCAGCCCTATGTTGGACGTTGTTTTCTCATTCGGCCTTGACGTTAGGAATGTGGAGGACTTTCTTGTCAGTGATCATTGCTGTGTGCTTTTTAAGGTCAATTTCCCAGTAAATCCTCCCCCACTGAACATAAGAACCCAAAGGCGCGTTATTAATCAGGACATTGCTGATGGGTTCTCTGCTTTGTTTGAGCAACACATCTTAATGGGAATTGATCATCCTGATGTTTTTATCCAGACTTTGAACAGTCATTGCATGCATGTTTTAGATACAGTGTCAGTGATGAAGTCTAGTTGTGCCCCAGTAAAACGGCCTCAGCCCTGGATACATGACTCCATTCGCTCTTTCAAGAGAAACTGTCGAAAGGTTGAACGTCTGTGGAAGTCAACACAGCTAGAGGTTCATAGACTCCACTTAAAGGAGCTTAGAGCCACTCTAAAGGAAATATTGAGGAATGCTAGGACCCAATATTTCTCTCAGATCACCTCTTCAAATAAGAACAATCCTAAGGTCTTATTTAACACCATCAGCTCTCTGGTCTCACCTGCTGTCCGCCAAATTCTTGTTCACTCTAAAGCAGACAGCAATGAATTCCTTAATTTCTTTGTGGATAAAATGAGAGACATCAGGGCAAACCTTTCTCCATTGTCTTCTCCTAACCCTGTCGGTGTATGTGCTCATCTTGTAATTGGACGTCTTTTAACCCTGTGACCCTCCAGGATATCACTGCTCACAGTAAAACCCTCCTCATCTCCTACTGATGTGCTCCCTACCAAGCTGCTTAAAACTGTCTTCAGTGCAATTGGTTCCTCTGTTGTCACTTTGATAAATCATTCACTTTCAACTGGTGTGGTTCCAAGCTTTTTTAAACATGCAGTTATGGAACCTACACTTAAAAAGCCAACTCTGTACCCATCACAGCTCAAAAATTATAGGCCAATTTCTAAGCTTCCTTTCTTGTACAAAATGCTAGAGAAAACAGTGGCAAAGGAAATTATAGGGCCTGATTTATTAAGATTGCAAATAACAGGCACAAATTTTCTTGCTTGTCCTAAAAAATACACGTGGTATTGATTTGCTTGTCACGGGTGATCAACGAAGATTGCCAGCGCAAATGACAACAGGTGCAAAGTCTTGAAGACTATGCTATTTAACTGAGGATTTTGCACTACAGGTTGTTGTCATGGAGACAGTATGCTGGAAAAACTGCTAGCACTAATGGCAATAGTGCACTGGAATGATTCAGACACAAGAAAATGTAACGTTGTGAGGAGTTTTTGATCGTTGTGAAGGCGTTGCATGACTCCTCCATGTGACTGGCCCCAAATCATCCCTTAGTTCATCTAGAAATTCTAAAATGGCTTTGCTGGGTAGGCGATACATCTCAATTATTTTTTCTTCTGTCATTCCAAAAATGTTGACGCGATCAGAAACAATTCATTCTCTGCGTTGCCTTTGGTTGTGCCTATGCCGACGCCCTCGCCACAACAACTGCAGCCAGTTTTGCATGAAGCTGTGCTAGTAAAAAACTGCCTTTCAGACATGCTAAATATAGCCACAAAGTCAGCCACCGCAATCAGTTTCAGGTTTGGTAAATCACATTCCGCATGCTAAATAAATATTTGCATCTACTCCTCCCAATAATTTTGTGCGGTCTAACAGAACTGCCCATATTGCATATTCATCAAGGCAAACACACTAAATAGGTTGCGTAAGCTATTTTGCCCATTGGAGAGATGTAACCCTCAGTGCGTCCTGTTAGTAAATAAGCCTCAACATGTTTTTGTGTGCGTAGTCAAGTTTGCGCACGTTTTTATGCGCGCAAACCTTTAGTAAATCAGACCAACAGTGTCCTTGGAGGAAAATAATGTCCTGGACAAATTCCAGTCAGAAACCTCTCCACTGAAACTGCCTTGATCCGAATTTCCAGTCACATTATGAAGACAGCTGACTCTGGCGAACACACAGTCCTTGTTTTATTGGATCTTTTGTCTGCTTTTGACAAAGTTGATGATAGTATTATGATTAACCAACTTCAGGAACTAGGGTTGTCTGCGTCTGTTTTCAAATGTTTTGTTTCTTACCTCACAGTCTAGAGGAAGAAGTCTAAAACAGAAGGATCTTCATCGTCTTCAGGCTGTTCAGAACTCTGCTGCAAGGCTTAACTCATACCAGTAAAAGAGCACATATCACACTGATTTTACAGATCTATCCTGCCTCCTAGTTCTTTTTAGGATACATTTTAAAATTCTAGTTCTTATCCTTAAAGCTTTAAATGGCCAAGCCCCTGTCGACATTTTAGAGTTGCTGGAATTGCAAAACCCTCCACGGGCTCTTAGATCCTTGAGTCAATGCCAGCTGGTTATCCTCCGCACTCGCTTTAAAAATAGAGGGGATCGAGCGTTCCAAGCTGTGGCCCCGAGACTTTGGAACGCCCTGCCACTAGCACTTTGCACCTTAAATTCAACTGAGTCTTTAAAAAAGCAACTGAAAACCCTCTTGTTTGGACAGGCTTCTAGTTGGGGGGGTGGGGGGGGGGTGTATCACCATTTACTTTAAAATTTTTATGCTTGTGTCTGTGTATGTAGCTGTATGTTTTTTATACCTGTATATTTATCTGTATGTGTTGTTGTCTATGCATTTTTGTATTTTACTTTTGCTATATTGTTAGAACTCCTTGACATATGAAAAGGTGAACTTAAATGCACGACTCAGAAAAACTGACGGTTTTAACAAAAGTATTTTAATGAAAAAGTGATTAACAAAATGTGCTCTCAAGGAGGATATATCAAACTAAAAAACAATCTCTATGATGAACAAAATCTCTTTCAGAAAACCTTGAAACAAAAGCCTGACAAACTTGGAAAACACCTGGTTGGCCTCTTGACGTGAATACAATGACAGAATCAGACAAACCGGCACAAGACAAAGGGAGACAGGACTATTTATACATGAGGTAGGGGAACACAGGTGACAACAATCAGGGGTGGGGCTAATAATCACACTGGTGGGAAAACACACAAAGGGAGGAAGTCAGGGTCTGAAACGAGAGGGAAGAGATGAGTACAAAATAAAGCAGGAAGTGCAAGACAGGACCCAATGTGAACAACTCTAACTTAACATAAAGTGACTAATCAAACAGAGACAAAACACTGAAAACCAAAGATGAGACACGAAACAATAAACATTAACATGATTAACATATCTGACGAGACATAACATATAGAAATAAATTGTATTATTATTATTTTATTATTATTCCCAAATGAATTTTTCTCCCTATTTAACCTTTCTTAAGTGATTTATCATAATTTATTTTAATATTATCCTCTGTATGTTGCATTTTTTCAGTGAAAATCATGTATTTTCCTGCATTTAATTCACTGATTAATTTACTGAAGCTCAGATTAAAAGCTCAAAGTTATTAAATTGGAAAAAGAGAAAACTGAAGAAAAAGTGACTTTTTCAGCAAAGGTAGCAATAACTCAACATAAAAACAAGTGTCTCCATCCACTGTCATTGATCCAACTCTATGGGTTTTACTGATGAATCAATGTTGTAGAAGATGATGGTGTTTCCATGTTCACTACAGAACCTCTGAACGTCCACATGGGTCATATCTGATGACTATGAAAAGATGATAAACTGCATTTTACATCAATTATTGATAGGATTAGTGGGTCAACAGGTATTAAACAGTTTAGATCAGTAGATGGTTGAGACTGATGGTAGCTGTTTGGGTTTTTATGGGTTAAAGCCAAGCTGTTGTAAACTCTTCTCACATATTTAAGGTTTTATTCATCACCTTAACTGAATAAGACTGCAGTGGTCATACACTGTTGCCTAAATATTATTTTCAGTTTTGTTTTCATTGTTTATACACATCAGTAATCAGGTGCAACGATTACATATTGAGACCCACTTACAATTTATCCATCAAGAATCAATCACATTGTCATAATCATCTCATAAGAGGTAAAAATATTTTGTTCCACCTTTATGTGCAGAGGTGTTTTATATGTTATATGTACTGTACTCACTTTTTGGATTGTTTCCCCAAATCATCAGTGAATTATAGTGTCAGTTTGTAGACTCCATAATTGCTTATTTTTTGTGGTTTTATATCATGTCAAATGACGACTTTAATTTATTACAGATAACATTTGTATGAGACAGCTTGAGAGGGCTGTGCCAAAATTTTGATGAAACACATGCTGGGTAATAGATTTTGACAAATCGCCAGTGCTCAGTTCTCAGAATATTAATTTGAGGGCAACTTCACCAAAGTTGTTGTGAGGCATCAAATATCCATCTGACATGAAGGTCAGGCGGCTCCAGTTCATTCTTTTTTTAAAAAGTTTCCTGTGCTGTCATCCCAATAACAGTAACAGTAACATAATCTAACTCACCTTTCTCCTGCTCTGGGAGTGCCAGGCTCTGTGTTTGGGTGTTTGATGGGATATTTGAGGCAGGTGTGTCTGTCCTGTAGTGTATTTAAAGGGGTCATATTTTGCTAAACCCACTTTTATTAGTCTTTGGTACATTTATTTGTGTATTTGGGGACCCTAACAGTTGAAAAAGTTTGCTGCAAAACTATCTTTATATTCATTCTGGCAAAAATTGAGTGGATTTCTACAACCAGTTTTAATTCCTGCTTAATTTGTAATGTCTATAACTAGTTAGGTCACGACATTTGCACATATAAGGTCAAGACTTCCGATGAATATTTCTCGGAGTACAACATAATTGTTTGTCAGCAGCAGCGGTTGTAGTCCATACTGAAAAGATGTCCAAACTTCAAAACGATTCCCTAAAATGTTCAGTTGTTGGCTGAACGGGACAGAACAGCACAGCCAACAACCTGGAGGAGGTGGGGCCTGAAGTGGCTCATTTGCATTTAAAGGGCCAATGCTCAAAACAACCTTTCTGGTGTCATTACTCAGAAATAGGGTTGAAGATGGACCTGTTGAGTTGAATTAATGAAGAATTCAGACCCAAGCAGAACATTTACAGTTTATGTAGACCACAAGGAAATGTTTAAGATACATAATTCCATTTAAAAAAGCAAAATATCACTCCTTTAAAGTGTAATTTTACTCACATTTTGAGTCTAACTCCAATCACTGTATGATTCAGAAAATTATTACAATGTAGATGTAAGACAGGATTAGTTCAGGGACATCAGGAAAACAGAAGAACTATATAGAACCATATTGTAGAAGCCAATAACATAATAACAACACATAATGTAATAAATGTGCCATTTTTAAAATGTAATAGGCCAAAAAGGTAATAAGTGGCCAATACAGTGATAATAATATATTATTACGTTATTGGCTCAATTATTACATTTGCAAAGAATTTTTTTTTTTTTTACCAGGCCAATAATGCAATAACCAACTGATAACTTAGTAAGTTATTACGTTATTGGCCAAAAGTTATTACGTTATCGGTTCAGGACTTTTATTACGTTATTGGCCAGTTATTACATTATTGGCCTATTACATTTTAAACATGGCAAAGTTATTATGTTAGGTTATGTTAGGTTGTTATTACGTTATGGGTCGTTATTACGTTAGTGGCTTCTACACATATCGTCACTGTCGGGTGGAAACTTCTTATGTCTAAAATTTCTTTTTCAGGAAACTGGAAAGACGATGTATACTCTAAATAAATTAATGGGGTAAAGCGATGTAGTCACAAGCCATTTTCAACACTTTTCATTGGTTGAATATTTCTAAAACTGTCAGGCTGACCAATGGAAAACTGACCTATAGAATTGTTTTATACCCAAAAAAAACTAAGTGCCAAAAATGGACTTATGAGGTTTCCACCCAACATCCATGAATATTTTTTCTTTTTTTATTCTTTTTTTTAGGGGTATTGTAATCGTTTTGTTGTCTGCCTGTCTGTCCATCCATCTGTCCATTCAACAACATTATCGCATTATCTGAAGAATGCGTTGAGATATCTGCACCAAATTCACAATGTAGATGCATCTTGGCATGGAGGAGAAGCCTATTGAAAATAGCTGACCTTGACCTACTTTTTCAAGGACAAATGATAATGATAATGAAATGATAATATCTGAGTACTTTCAAATATAAATATGTATGTAATAAGTTTGACACAAAGACAATCTAATCTAAATTATAGGGCAGTAACTTTCAACAGAATCTTACACTATAGTTGGCTGAAGGGTATTAAAAGCACACAGCATGTCACGTTTTTTTTTTTTTTTTATTACCAGTTTAACCATCTCATAAAGGCCCCCCTAAAAATCAGTATCCATTTACGTGTATATGCTATATTTAGAATATTTTTGCTGCTTTTTCTTCTCCATCATACAGGCTTTTCCTACAGGGAACTGAAGGGAACACAGATTTCTCACACAAAGAGACAAATTCTGCAGCTTTTGTTATCTTATTCACTTTGATATTATTCCAGATTCAGACAAACAGATTAACCAGTGTTTTTTTTTTTTTTTTTTTTTTTTTTTTTACGAAGCAAAAATCACCACCCCTGCATGAGTCTGGGGCTTTAGACATGAGAAATAAAAAGACTTCACTTCAACATGTCAGAAAATGAATGAGGTTTGACAGAATCTGTCTTGAGGAGAGAACACCTTTGAGTACAGAGGTGGGAAGGTGGGAAATCTCAAGAATATTTTTAATACATGAAATGTTGAGTCAAGTTATTTTCACCTATAAAGTACAGATTCTTACCTATGTGTTGATTCATCACCAGCACTGGTTTTGTCACAAATGAGTCATAATAACAATAGATAGACAGCAGTGTTTTATTATCACTTTACTGCGCTGCTCTAAGCACTGCATTCTCACAATCTTTTACTGTGAGCAGGTTAATACAAAACAATTTCTTCCCACATGGTGAAACTGTACTAAAGCCGAACACCTGCTGCATTTGCATTTCATTTATTTGAAGCACGTCTTATGCTGTACTACTTTAACTTATTGCTATTCTTAGTTTGTTTTGCTTTAACCCACAAACACCCAGTGCTAGTTTTGTGGCCATTCCCAAATGATTTTTTCTCTGTATTGAACCTTAAGTGATTTAGCACTTTTCTTTGTAATATCCTCTGAATTAAAGTTTTTTTTTTTCAGTAATTTTTTTTTTTCCCTATGTTTACTTCACTGATCATGTAAATGTTCATTAAAGCAACATCATAGAACTTTTGCTCGCGGGGTCCACCCTAAAGTCAAGAAATGGTATTGTCTGTAACAACTGTCGTAAAATCTCTATCTTGGTAGTACTTGTGCATTTGTTGACAAGTCACTGATGCTGACAAACTTTCTGAGGCCACAAAGGAGACATACTGATAGAAATTTGCTAGGGTCTTCCTCAGTGAGACATGGTTAAAATCACCCAATATAAAGTTCGGAGCCTCCGGTGAGATAGTCTGCAATCTCTGTACAACATCAAATACAGTGCGGGAGGCAGAATCGGCGTGAAAGTGAAACTTAAGATCCTTTACTAATTTCTCTAAGTCTCCCGCTGTTGTGAAGCTCATTTACCTTTTCCGTACCTCCTGAAACTGTTTGTTTTTTTCCAGAACTGGCACTGGAGGGAGCTCCTGGGGCTGGTAAATTGGGCCCAACGACACCGACAAAAGTTCAGTGTCTGGTGTCTGTCTGGTGTCCAGATTTGTTCTCTGGTAATAACAGAGCTGCAGTATTGTTCATTAATATACACATGTACCCCACCTCCCTGTGTTTGTACCCGTTACTTCAGTATTGCAGTTTAGCCTGAAGGGGGTCCTGAAGCCATCAATGGTGAGATCGGAGTTATGGTCCTGTTCGGTGAGACATGTCTCAGTCAAAGCTATGTTACAACAGTCCTTAAAATCCTTTTAAAAGCAAACGTTCTTCTGGAGCTCGTCTCCTTTATTCCGTAAAAACAAACATAAAAGCTCAAAAGCCAGGGCACCAAACTCCTTACTGCCGGTGACTGTGTGTGCATATATGCATCAATTGCATAACATATCAGTGATGTGTGCTGTAAAGCAGTCAAATTTTGTAGTACTTTTTGTGTCGGGGTCCAGACTTGAACCCAGAAGTTGCATAGTGCCAGTGCAGGCAAGACAGATGCTCTGGAGCAATAACAAAGTGTAACTGAATCTATTGTGAGGAGTTGTACCACCAAAATGACCTTGAAAATATAGTTTAAAGGCTGAAAAAGTCTGTTGTATTACTTGCTGAAAATAAAACAAATGTGTCCATCCACTGTCATTGATCCAACTCTATGGGTTTTACTGGTGAATCAATGTTGTAGAAGATGACAATGTTTCCATGTTCACTACGGAGCCTCTCAACGTCCAAATGAAAAGAAGACAAACTGCATTTTATACCAATTATTTACATGTATTGATAAGATGAGTGGATACATTTATTTAACACTTTACATGACTAGATATTTTTGGTCGCCAGTGGTTGTTTGGGTCTTTGTGGTTTAAATAACAGCTATTAGTTCAGTGTATTTATATGGATTTTGGTACTTTGCAGTGTGATCTTCCGTTGTCTGCTACGTCTCATTTCTTTTGTCGATTATGTGCGTGGTCAGGGTCCAGTTCAGGCATAAGTGTCTAAAGGCAATGTTTGGCCTCCCATGCTGAAATATGGCTGGCGGTTCATTCCACAGTGATCGTTGCTCAAAATCTCCTGACAATAATGGACAGAAGAAGCAACAATCATCACAGTGTGAACATTTGTTTGTTGGATGAAGCTCTTATCCATGCTTTGTGCAGGAAGATACTGGTTCCCCTCATTGTTCCTATTCGTACTACAACGCTACAAGAAATGGACCTATGATTTTTTTTTTTTTTAATTATTATGATCATTACTTTTTTATACAAGCAATAAATTACACTATAAGCCATACAAAGCACTCTGCACTCTCTCTTGTCTCTCTTGTCTTCTGCTGGATGGTCAAAGTGTCATGTCTGCTCCCAGACTGTGTCTGTCTTTTCTGTTTTCTCTGTCATTTCCTGTTTTATTTTGTTAAGTTTCCCTCTTGTGTCATGTCTGGTGTTTTTACTTCCCCTCCTTGATTGTTTCACCTGCTCCTGATTACCTGACTCCTCCCTGATTATCTCCACCTGTGTCCTATTGTCTTCCCTCCCTCTTGTGTATTTAAACCCTGTGTTTTCCCCTGTTCCTTTGCCAGTTTGGGTTCTACCTTTGTGTGCTCACTTACCAGCGTTTTTGGATACCTGTCAGTCTGTCTGCCCGTTCTTGACCCGTTTTGCCTTCCGACCACCGATCCTGCCTGTTCCTTGTCTGCCTGCTCGTCTGGTTCTGACCTGGTTCGTACTTCGACTTCTGATTCTGCCTATTCCCTGATTACCTCAGCCTCCAACGTGTTACCTTGTGTTTCGACCCTCGCCTGGACCCTGACCGTGAGTAGCCTTTCCCTCATGTCCCGTTGCCTCCTGAATTGCCCTCCTGTGTATGACCTGGCTTGTTTTTTGACTATCCTCTGTTTTGCCCTAGTCGGGGTGTTGACGGGAATCCTCCGGCTCGGCCGTGCTGACCATCCATATTCCCCGTTCACAGCCCGGACGAAGAGTCCAGAATCACACGCCTTCACAGACGTGTTAACTATTTTGTGCTGTGTTTTTACTACTGTAATTGTGTTTAATAAACACTCTCAATTGGTCATCTGCATTCTGGTCTTGCATTTGGGTTCAGCCTTTGTACTAGTCCCATTACAGTACAAACTGGCCAATAAGATGAACCCAGCAGACCTAGACCAGGTCCGGGAGGCAGTTCGGTCCCAGGGGCAACGCTTAGGGGGACATGAACAGATTTTGCACTCCCTAATGGATAAGATGACTCAGCTGTCCGTTCAGTTTTCCCAGTATTCTGGTAACCAGGCTTCTGCTCCGGTCCCGCCAGTCGAGAATATTAACTCTGTCTCACCCGTTAAAGCCTTGGAGGAACCTAACATCCCACCTCCATCTAAGTACACAGGTAACCCTGATACTTGCCGTAATTTTTGTACACAACTCCAGCTCATTTTTGATTCCCAGCCCCGCCGTTTTGCTAATGAGTTAGCTAAGGTTGCATACATTGCTAGTCTGTTGGAAGGCCCTCCTTTAAGCCTGTTCAACGCAGCCTATGAACAAGGGTCTCCCATCACTCAGTCAGCCTCGGGTTTGATGGCTGAGCTAAAAAGGATATATGACCATCCTATCCGTGGACCACAGGCCGGTCAAAGACTCATGAGGCTGAGGCAGGGAGATCGCCCCATTAGGCAGTATGTCAGTGAGTTTCGTTCTCTAGCAGCAGAATCTGAATGGAACGAGAAGTCTTTGATCTCTGCGTTCCAGAGCGGTCTCAACCGCACCGTTGGTCGTGAGATGGCGCTCCGGCAGGAACTCCATTCACTGGATGATGTCATCGAGGCTGCTATTTGGGTTACTGACCAGTCGGTGTTTTGGCAGCCAGAACCATCATGGAACCGCCAGCCCTCCGTGAGTAAGCCCCACTCAGAACCCCCTCACCCAGTACCTGAGTCCAGCGGGGGTTCGAAAGTGGAACCGATGCAAGTGGGTCGGACTCGTCTGTCGGCAGAGGAACGTCAACGCCGTCTGGTGGCTGGTCTGTGCCTATACTGTGGTCAGGAGGGGCACCGAGTCAGCAACTGCCCAGTGAAACCTAAAACGATGGCAGGTGAGGACTCTCTTTTGAGCAGAACGTTCTGTGTGTCCAGCGCCTCTCGTGTTCAGCCCTTGGTCTGTGTATGCTCTAGTTCTGTGTCTCTGCAGCTTCCAGTCCTGATAGACTCCGGGTCAGACGCTAATCTGATGGATGAAGAATTAGCTAAGCAGCTCCACCTCAGTCTGCTCCCGGTTCTGAAGCCCCTGGAGGCGAGGGCTTTAGACAATCACATTATCTGTAGAGTTACTCAACGGACTCAACCAGTTACTGTCCGGTTCAAAGATGGTCACTCTGAGGAAATCAGTTTTCATGTTTATCGTTCTGACTCTCACCCTCTCATATTAGGTCACCCCTGGCTATCTTTCCATAACCCCTGTATTAACTGGCAAACGGGGGAGGTCCAAGCTTGGGGAGAGGGGTGTGGTTCCTGTTGTGAGGGGGTCCGGAATCCTGATCCTCCGTCCAAGCCAGTTCAGGTCACTGTGGCACCTGTCATCTCTCCAGAGGAGCAGGAGACGGTGTTCCCTGCTCTTAGTAAGGTACCTGAGTGTTATCACGACCTTAAGGAGGTATTTAATAAGTCACGCGCTACTGCGCTACCCCCTCACAGACCGTATGACTGTGCTATTGATCTGCGTCCTGGTACCTGCCCCCCTAAGGGGAGGCTGTATTCTCTGTCTGGCCCAGAGACGGCCGCAATGAAAAAGTATATTGATGAGTCCCTGGCGGCCGGCCTGATTCGACCATCCTCATCTCCAGCTGGGGCAGGGTTTTTCTTCGTTGACAAGAAGGATAAGACGCTACGCCCCTGTATTGACTATCGTGGCCTTAATGACATTACCATCCGTAATAGATATCCATTACCCCTCATGTCTTCAGCATTCGAACTATTACACGGGGCCAAAGTATTCACCAAGTTAGACCTCCGTAACGCATATCACTTGGTGAGAATCAGAGAAGGGGACGAGTGGAAGACTGCCTTTAACACCCCAAGTGGACACTATGAGTACTTAGTGATGCCGTTTGGTCTCACTAACGCCCCCGCTGTTTTCCAAGCTTTAGTCAATGACGTGTTACGTGACATGCTCAATGTTTTTGTATTTGTGTATCTGGATGATATTCTTATTTTTTCCCCGGATGAGGAGTCACATGTCCAGCATGTCCGCCAGGTGCTCCAAAGACTTCTCCAAAACCAACTGTTTGTAAAAGCTGAGAAGTGTGAGTTTCACCGCCCATCTGTTTCCTTTCTGGGTTTTATCATCGCAGAGGGGAGTGTCCAGATGGACCCAGACAAGGTCAGTGCTGTCAGGGATTGGCCCACGCCCACCAGTCGTAAGGATGTCCAGAGATTCCTTGGATTCGCTAACTTCTACAGGAAGTTCATTAGGGGGTTCAGCAGTGTGGCTGCCCCTTTGCATGTTCTAACCTCTCCCAAGTCCGTTTTCAGATGGAACCCCGAAGCAGACGCAGCGTTTGTGAAGCTGAAAAGGGCGTTCACCTCGGCCCCCATTCTGTCGGTTCCGGATCCAGCTCGTCAGTTCGTCGTGGAGGTGGACGCCTCTGATCTGGGGGTCGGGGCAGTCATTTCCCAACGCTCTCCAAAGGACAACAGGCTTCACCCGTGCGCTTTCCTCTCCAGGAGACTGTCCAAAGCGGAAAGTAACTATGACATCGGCAACAGGGAGTTGCTAGCCATCAAGGTGGCCCTGGAGGAATGGCGCCACTGGCTGGAGGGAACCGAAATACCATTCATGATCTGGACGGATCACAAGAACCTAGAGTATCTGCGGTCTGCAAAGAGACTCAACTCCCGTCAGGCCAGGTGGGCTCTGTTCTTCACACGATTCAATTTTTCACTGTCATATCGGCCTGGTTCCAAAAATGTGAAACCTGACGCTCTGTCCAGACTCTTTATGCCCGTCAATTCAGATTCTGAACCAGGACCTATCCTCCCTGAGAACTGTGTGGTGGGGGCGGTACAGTGGGAGATTGAGAAATCTGTTATTAATGCATTACGTGATTGTGACATCCCGGCTGGCGTTCCGCCAGACCGCCTGTTTGTTCCTGATCACCTCCGCCCACAGGTCATCCACTGGGCTCACACATCCAGGCTGACATGTCACCCGGGAGTCCAGCGGACTGCATTCGTTATTAAACAGCGCTTCTGGTGGCCCGCTTTGGAGAAAGAAGTGGCGGAGTATGTCGCTGCCTGTCCTGTCTGTGCTGCGTGTAAGACCTCCAATAAACCTCCGGTTGGTCAATTACACCCTCTACCTGTTCCCAGTAGACCCTGGTCTAATGTGTCACTAGACTTTGTGACGGGGCTGCCCCCGTCAGATGGAAATACCACTGTGTTGACCATTGTTGACCGTTTTTCCAAGATGGCTCACTTTGTCCCACTACCTAAGCTCCCCTCTGCTAAGGAGACAGCAGAGGCCATGTTATGTCATGTCTGTCGATTACATGGTTTTCCCAGAGACATTGTTTCGGACAGAGGTCCTCAGTTTGTTGCACGTTTTTGGCGTGCTTTTTGTTCCCTTATTGGGGCGTCTGTTAGTCTGTCCTCGGGCTATCACCCACAGTCCAATGGTCAGACGGAGCGGCTCAATCAGGTGCTGGAGGCCGGTCTTAGAGTTTTGGCCTCCCACAACCCTGCTTCCTGGAGCCGCCAGCTGATCTGGGTCGAATACGCCCACAATTCGCTACCCTGTGCTTCTTCTGGTCTGTCTCCTTTTCATGTAGTTTGTGGTTATCAACCTCCTCTGTTCCCGGCCCTAGAGAAGGATGTCAGCGTCCCCTCAGCTCTGGCCTTGATAAGGAGATGCAAAAGGACCTGGATTCGCGCCAGACAAGCTCTGTTGAAGGCCTCGGGGGTCTACAAGGCAGCTGCGGACCGGCACAGGACTCCAGCCCCGGTCTACCAGCGCGACCAACGTGTGTGGCTGTCAACCCGTCATCTTCCCTTGAGGGTGGAGAGCCGCAAATTGGCACCCAGGTTCGTGGGCCCATTTCCTATCTCAAAAATTATTAATCCTGTCTCTGTTCGCCTGAAGCTACCTAGGACCATGAGGATACACCCAACCTTCCACGTGAGTCAAGTTAAACCGGCTAAGGAGAGCCGGTTAGTCCCTCCCACCCAGCCACCACCGCCACCCCGGATCATTGATGGAGGCCCAGCCTACACTGTTCGCCGGCTCCTAGCGGCCCGTCGCCGGGGAAGAGGATTTCAATACTTGGTGGATTGGGAAGGATACGGCCCTGAAGAGCGTTCCTGGGTGCCCGCCTCTTACATCCTGGACCCGGACCTGATCCGGGACTTTCATCGCCACCACCCGGAGGTTCCTGGGCCGTCCGGTGCCGTCCCCTAGAGGGGGGGTACTGTCATGTCTGCTCCCAGACTGTGTCTGTCTTTTCTGTTTTCTCTGTCATTTCCTGTTTTATTTTGTTAAGTTTCCCTCTTGTGTCATGTCTGGTGTTTTTACTTCCCCTCCTTGATTGTTTCACCTGCTCCTGATTACCTGACTCCTCCCTGATTATCTCCACCTGTGTCCTATTGTCTTCCCTCCCTCTTGTGTATTTAAACCCTGTGTTTTCCCCTGTTCCTTTGCCAGTTTGGGTTCTACCTTTGTGTGCTCACTTACCAGCGTTTTTGGATACCTGTCAGTCTGTCTGCCCGTTCTTGACCCGTTTTGCCTTCCGACCACCGATCCTGCCTGTTCCTTGTCTGCCTGCTCGTCTGGTTCTGACCTGGTTCGTACTTCGACTTCTGATTCTGCCTATTCCCTGATTACCTCAGCCTCCAACGTGTTACCTTGTGTTTCGACCCTCGCCTGGACCCTGACCGTGAGTAGCCTTTCCCTCATGTCCCGTTGCCTCCTGAATTGCCCTCCTGTGTATGACCTGGCTTGTTTTTTGACTATCCTCTGTTTTGCCCTAGTCGGGGTGTTGACGGGAATCCTCCGGCTCGGCCGTGCTGACCATCCATATTCCCCGTTCACAGCCCGGACGAAGAGTCCAGAATCACACGCCTTCACAGACGTGTTAACTATTTTGTGCTGTGTTTTTACTACTGTAATTGTGTTTAATAAACACTCTCAATTGGTCATCTGCATTCTGGTCTTGCATTTGGGTTCAGCCTTTGTACTAGTCCCATTACACAAAGCTGGGGTGTAGTGGCTGCTTTGCCAACATGTACTGACCCCCATCCCAACCAAATATGTTTAACCCATAAAGACACAAATAGCCACTGATGACCAAAACCCTCTACTGATGTAAAATGTTTAATATCTGTAGATCCATTCATTCTATCAATCCATATAAATAATTGGTGTAAAATACAGTTTATCATCTTTCATGGTCATCAGATATGACCCATTTGGATGTTCAGAGGCTCCGTAGTGAATGTGCAAAATACCGTCATCTTCTACAACATTGATTTACCAGTAAAACCTACAGAGTTTGATCAATGCTAGTGGATGGACACATTTGTTTTATGCTCAGTTATTGATATATTTGTGGAAAATGTCACTTTTTCTTCAGCTTTCTCTGTTTCTAATTTAATAACCTTTGGATTTACACTGAGCTTTAATGAACATTAACATGATCAGCGGATTAAATATAAGACAATATCAAAATTTACACTGAAAAACGCTAAATACAGAGGATAATATTATAATAAATGGTGATAAATCACTTAAAATAGGTTAAATAGAGAGGGAAATATATTTGGGAATTGCTACCAAAGTAGCGTTGGGTCATTATGGGTTAAGGAAAACATTATAAAAGAGCACCTGGATCCTTTAAAGTTGATAGATACCATCTCTAAAATCTTATGATGTATTTAGACTTCTACTTTACGAACAGTAGGGCGCCACATTAATTTTAATTACAGAAAACTCAGTCTGGTGTTCTTCTACCAAAGAAAGTGAATCATCCTCTTTTGTGATTTTCCCCTTTAGATCTCTGTGGGAAAATCATCTTTTTCATTAAGTATAAATATCCTTTTAACTGCTGTATCTACATCCATATCTTAAAGCAGAGAGCTTCAGGATTATAACAATTCAAGTAAGATTGGAATCTTTCTCACTAGCAAGAACTAAATTTTATGCATTTTTCATGAAGGCAGACCATCTGATTGCACCAAGATAAAGGAGCTAAATATCATAGAATAGAATTTAGGGTCTGTTATAAAACTAAATATATTTTTCTCATTAGAATTTGTCCAGAATTTCTTCAAACATAAGGGAATGATTCGTCTGCACATTGTCTCCAGCAATGTTGTAATGTCTGGATTAGTTTATTTTTAATATGAGGTGTAATAAAGAATTTTTGCTCCAGCCAAATTCTTTCCACTTCTGTGAGCTGGTGGATGAGTGTTTTCCACGTGAACATTTCCACATTGTGTTATTTTTGTGTGTATCTCCTTTTACATTTTGTTTTAATGTATTCTCTTTTTGTTTCTGAAGACTTGGAAATAATTTTTATGCTGCTTTTTTATACGCTTCAGTCAAAATATCTGCTTTGCCACACATAATCCTATTATAGTACAAAAGAGCTGTGTGACAGCGGTGGGCTTCCTCCCAAGATAAACAGAAGACGTTGGGACAGAGGTACACATAAGTAAGCAGCAGCTTATTGAGGGTACTTCTTGTCTGTGACATACAACTGTCAAAAATGGCCCTTATTATTATTATTATTATTATTATTATTATTATTATTATTATTATTATTATTATTATTATTATTATTATTATTATTATTAATAATAATTTTTTTTTCAATCTGTTTGTTCCAGTTCCTCAACACATTTCCAATGTGATCTCCTTAGACAAATACAGCTTATAACACCCACCTTTGTAATTAAAGCGCTTTGTACTATCACAGGTTCATTTTTCTGATGATATCCAGATGAGTATTTTATTGTGAGTCTTTTGCGTGTAATTGGAGCCTTGATATGCAACAGATTTTAATGCAGCTCCCACTTTTCTTAAGTACTTTAATGCAGGCACTCTCTGTGTGTTATTTGCTTTTTGTGTCAAGATGAAAAAAATGAAATAATTCTGTTAAAAACTACTATGTGAGTTGCCTAATTTATGAACAAGCAAATCTTACTGTGATTCCCATGACAGCAATTTTCTTATTTTTCTCTAGCATTTTTAGGACAATTTTTCACTTGTCTAAAATTAGTAATATTCCAGGCAAATGCTATTAACCCTTAAAGACCCAAATATAGAACATCAACCAAAAGCATCTACTGATGTAAATGTTCAATATCTGTTGATCCACTAATTCTATCAATACATGTAAAAAATTGGTGTAAAATACACTTTGTCATCTTTTCATGGTCATCAGATATGACCCATTTGGACGTTCAGAGGCTCCGTAGTGAACGTGGAAACACCGTCATCTTCTGTAACATTGATTCACCAGCAAATCCATGGAGTTGGATCAATGACAGTAGATGAACACAATGGGTTTACATTAAGTTAATGATATATGTTACTGGAAAAAATCTGTTTTTCTTTAGTTCTCTCTCTTTTTTGACAATACAACCATCATTGGCCTGATAAATTCAAATGACAAGTTACAGATCTGAGGTAAAAAATTTGTCAAGTGGAGTGAGAACGGCAATCTAATCTTAAATGCTACCAAAACGAAGGAAGTTGTTATTGACTTTGGCCGCAAGAAGAAATCCCATCTCCCTCTCACCATAAACAGCACAGAGGTTGAGGTGGTGGGTAGTTTTAAATTTCTTGGTGTCACTATCGCTGACAATCTTAGCAGGCACTTAAACACCAGCATCATTTTTAAAAAAAATCACTGCAATGGCTTTTCTTTCTGTAAGTAAATAAGTAAGTAAGTAAATTTTATTTATAGAGCACTTTTCACAGACAGAGTGACAAAGTGCTTTATCAATTCAAATCAGAATCAAATTAAGTTTACAGCAGTGGTTCTTAACCTGGGTTCGATCGAACCCTAGGGGTTCGGTGAGTCAGTCTCAGGGGTTCGGCGGAGGTCAAGACACACACTCGACTCATTAGTCGGGTGTGTGTGTCGGGCTAGGTCCGTGTAAACAAATGGCTTCGGAGACTCTTTCTCTGATTGACATCCAATATATGCGGTGTATTATTGTTGCTTATAGCACTACAACACATCCGGAAGTGTTTATAATCTCTTCCACTTGTCTGACGATGAATTATTTGAGTATTTTCCACATAGTTGTGATGACTTTTGCTACTTCCTGTTAACCACGGAGGCAGACATGTGTAGCGTTTGTTTACATTTTTCGGTCACCGCACTGGTCAGTTACAATCATGTGACAACCGACGCACCGTCGCGGACGGAGAAATCGTATTACGCTAAAGCCGAGCTAGTGCCATAATAAAACAACGATCACAAAAATACTGAAGGAGTAACAAGAACTTTTTTTGATACACTACATGCAATTATCTTTTTTTATGTCAAAATTGCGTGGTTCGGAAAGTTCGGGGCAAGATGAAACGAAAACCGGGTTGACCTGACGGCCTACACATACATATACACAACAGCAGAAGTCACACTGATTTGCAGTAAATATTCATTATAATTGTAGCCTGATGGAAATTAGGTGATGGGTGTGTGTTAAAATGTTAAAAATGATAAATAGCATAAATACAATAAGTTCATTATTGGAATACATAAGGTTAAAAATTAAAACCCTTTCAGTGTGGTAATATTAAAAAAGGTCATGTCTTTGTGAAAAGGTATGTAATTTGTTGTGAGTTCATGCACTGTATTGGTTTTGTTCTTTGAACACAGTGATGTTAATGCACGGTTCATTTTGTGCACCAGTAAAACATATACCTGTGTCTTGAATTTGAAAAAAATCATATTTTATTTTTTAATAAAGAGGGGTTCGGTGAATGCGCATATGAAACTGGTGGGGTTCAGTACCTCCAACAAGGTTAAGAACCACTGGTTTACAGAGACCCAACAGAATCCTTCAGGAGCAAACACTTGTGATTGGTGACAGTGGCGAGGAAAAACTTCCCTTTAACGGGCAGAAACCTTGAGCAGACCCAGACTCCTGAAGGATGGACGTCTGCCTTGACCAGTTGGGGTTAAAGAGAGAGAGAGTAAAGGAGGAGAAAAGAGAGAGCGATAGAGATATAGAGAGACTGGTGGGTGGGTGGGGGGGCGATATAGAACAGGGAGCCAGTGGAGAGATTTAAGGATGGGAGTGATGTGGGTTCTCCTGTTTGTGCGGGTCAGAAGCCTGGCAGCAGAGTTCTGGACAAACTGTAGACGGGCCAGCTCCTTCTTGTTTAAGCATGTAAACAGGCTGTTGCAGTAGTCTAAGCGAGAAGACACAAAAGCGTGAACAATCATCTCGAGCTCATTTATGGACACCATAGATCTGAGTTTGGAGATGTTGCGTAGTTGAAAGAAACAGTTTTTGACTAGGTGTTTGGAGTAGAATTCTAAAGACATGTCCTGGTCAAAGATGACACCCAGATTCCTCAGTTTGGTCTTTACCAAGGAACTCAGGTCTCCAAGGTGATGTTTGTTCTGCGCAAATTAAAGGAATTTACCTTAAACTGCCACATTTGATCAAATTTGCATGACTGAAAATATCCTTACCTTCTTGCTTACAGTGTGGTTTGGTAATCTAACTGTACAGGATTGAAAATCCCTAAATCCCCATTTTTTTTTCACCTTTTACCTTATTACTGTCTTTTATGTATTTTTATGCTGAGCGCTTGCAACTCATTTCCAATGCAGTTTTTCTGCAAATGGCAAATAAATGGATTCGGATTCTTTTTGTTATAATAACCCACAAATGTAATATCAGCATGATGATTACAGTGCATAATCAGTCAATTAAATATAAGAAAATACTTGATTTTCATAGAAAAAATGCAAAATACAGAGGAGAATATTATGATAAATGGTGTTAAATCACTTAATAGAGAGAAAAAATATATTTGGGAACTGACACAAAAGTAACACTGGGTCTCTGTGGGTTAAGAGACACATTTCCAGTCACCACTGTGCTGTATGTACAAACAAACACGCATAGGGACGGGAAGAAACCATGACATCCTATGGATTTCTACAGTGTAATCTGATCGTTGTGATAATCATCATGACTCACTGAGAGACACAGGAGGATTAGAGGCACTGTAGTCTTAGATTGCCTTTTGCTACATCAGACACCGTGACCTAAAGAAATAACCCTAGGACTGAGAAGATATAAAAACAGATGAGCACATACAGGCACATACAGAGATCTTTTTCTGAGAGACAGCCCACATCCTGCTCTCTATTGATTTCTTAGGTTGTGGATCATTTTATGCTTGACCAAAGACCGTTCTGTTTTTGGCTGCAGTCGTTAGCAGGCGTAATTCGTGATATTACGCAATTCAAATTCAGTACTGCATTATCAGGCAGAGCAACGAATGCAAGATATATACGAGAATTATTCATAAACATACAACCTCTGACTGAATAGACCGCCCTGACATTTTGACTGTGGCGTAAAACGCTGCCATTACAGGCCCTTAATCACTGAGGCGCTGACATCTACAATGCTGATGTCAAGAGCATTTCTAAGTGCTTGGCTAGAAGTCAACTGGAGCTTTCTTAGTGATTTCTACGTTCTAAATGATGGTGGAGACTTCCAGCTATTGGTTATACTTACAGGGTCATCATGGCTCACATGTGGGTCATTAACCACCTGAGGTTACATCCGTTTGGGAAGTCATTATAATCATATTATTTTGGTGACTGTGGTGCAGATAATTTTGATTAATGATTTAAACGTATAGTATGGGTTGTATGCTGTAAGGTGTCTCTTAATCAAAACAACAGCACGCACGTCAATTGCAGCACACTGCCAAAAATACTCTATTATAATGAAGCAATTTACTGCAGGCTGTATCAGTGGTTTGATTATATTTTGTAAAGGGTTGGAAACATCATCATGTAGATGGATGAAGGTAAATAATTAAGGGCTTAATAAAATACTGCACTAATATCACATCACAGTTGTAGTTTGGAATTCTCATTTTTTTATGTGGAATATTATTTTAACATAAATACTTCTGTTAGTTGTCATGACAAATGTTAAATCTCTTACAATTGAATTCCTCTATTTCTTTTAAGTTTAAAGAAAGATTTATCTTCCTGAGTGTGCGTTGTAGAAAGTAGGTGGGTCCTTAGGGTGTAAAATAATTATTTATGATCAAATTGTGGCAAATATTTCAGACACCTGGACACAGAACACTTAACACAATTATAATGACTAAAATACAACATTCAGAGTTGAGAAAAATTAAGTGAAAACATTCTTTGAATGTGACTCTTGTCATTATCATTTTGAAGCCCAGCCCACTGTTAGCAATAAAACACTCAAATTCAATATGTTCTAATACTTTTACCAACTGAGTGTATTTACTAGTAACTAACATTATTTTATTACAATTATTAGTCGACAATCCATCTACTATGTTCTTAATGTAATATAATAAATAGAACAGCACACACACACACACACACACACACACACACACACATATATATATATATATATATATACAAATATAAATATAAATATAAATATATATATATATATATATATATATATATATATATATATATATATATATATACAGGGTGGGGAAGCAAAATTTACAATATTTTGAGGCAGGGGTTGAAAGACAGTGTATGACCAATTAGTTTATTGAAAGTCATGAGAATTTATTTGCCACAAGAAAATTTACATAATAGAAAATGTTTTTATTCTATGTGTCCTCCTCCTTTCTCAATAACTGCCTTCACACGCTTCCTGAAACTTGCACAAGTGTTCCTCAAATATTCGGGTGACAACTTCTCCCATTCTTCTTTAACAGAATCCTCCAGACTTTCTCGTAATAGTTTTGCTCATAGTCATTCTCTTCTTTACATTATAAACAGTCTTTATGGACACTCCAACTATTTTTGAAATCTCCTTTGGTGTGACGAGTGCATTCAGCAAATCACACACTCTCTGACGTTTGCTTTCCTGATTACTCATATGGGCAAAAGTTTCTGAAAAGGTATGGATAATAGTGTTAGGTATGATAATGACATCAATATATGTTTGGTTTCAAAACAATTGATGTAGTGCCTGCTGAGAAAAACAACTAAATTTTCATTGTAAATTTTGCTTCCCCACCCTGTATATATATATATATATATATATATATATATATATATATATATATATATATATATATATATATATATATATATAAATTTTGTTACAGGACACTATGTATTGGCATTAGCTGCAAAAAAACCAGATGTATGCACCAGATTTAGCAGAAAAGCTAATTTCCATCTGTTGTCCTGGACAAATCACATATCATTGAATGTTGAATGTTCTTCATCGTTTGTTATAGATGGACTGCTTTAATAGTTACCTGAGGACCTGCTTCTACTGCGCTCTGCTGTGTGTGTTCAGTTATTGGATCTAACCTATATACAGTATCTGTGCAGTCCTCGCTGCACTGGACTGCATATAGGACATTGTTTATAATTGTCTTATAGTTCAGTGGAGATCAACCAGGATGGTCTGGGCTGAGGTTGTTCCTATTGTTTAATGAGCTGTCCTGCACTAGTCGTTTTGGTCTCCACTGGCTCAGGTGTAGGTCTGCATGTGAAAACCAAGGTCACATTGAATAGATCCATGGTCTGGGGCCACTTTCAATTTCTAAACGTTGTTGGTAAAGTCACTGGAAACAAATTATCCTCTGGATCTCCAGGGACATATTCCCAATGAGAGGAGCTAAGATAGTGAAGATGTGATTTGCATTACAGATAAGTTCACACTGCTAATTACGGGTCTTAATTGGGCTCTTTCTTTTGTATCTTTAAATAAATGGATCCTTCATAGTACATGGTATTCAAGGGTTTTCTCCTTGTCTAGCTGCTGAGTGTAATTTATGACATTCTTTCTGTGAGAGTTTTTTTTAGTTACCTCAGTCCCTCAATGGTTCGATTGTAACTGAGTAGTTACTTTTATCATTAGTTTAGCATGATAATTGATCATTTTGGTTTGAAGGAGTAGGATTAGATAAGTTTATACTTCTTCCTACTCCTTTTCGCACATGTAAATTTTGAGGCTTAAGACATTGCAGTTTTAAGTTACCGTCTTGTTTTGTTCTCATTGTCTTGATTGTCATTTATTTGCATTTCTGCTTTTAAATTGTCATTTACATGATCAAAATAAAGATAACGATCAATTAAGCAGGAAAGTATTGTCGTCCGTTTTGAAGCTAGTGTTTGGTCATCACAACATTGTCTCTTTGAAGTGACCGCATTTGGACAAAAGAGGTGGAACTACCACTAAAGGCTAGTTAACTGATTTACTAAAATGGTAAACTCCATCAAACATTGGATAACAAAGTCATTTTACAGTCTTACAGGGGAACCTATATATCACCACTACACTTGAGCTGTCTGTCAGGAAAAAAAATGTGATTTCTTGAGTAAACTGAAACTCAGAAAGTCCAGCTCAGCAGGCGAGAGAACTGTCATACAGACCTGTCAGTCAAAACCTGACACTGCTGATCTCAAAGCCTTCTATTGGACCTGAGATTTTATTGATGGAGCGATAATTTAAAGATGGAAAACCAGATCATTTCCACTCAACAGATGAGACTGGAATTACTCCTGGGGAAAAAAAATATATATTGATTTTGCATTTTTAGAGAGAGGTCTAGTATATGTCTACAGGAGCCATAGTACAACCTTAAGATACTTCCACCATGGCTTCACGTTGGAGCTGAGATTGTTGAGATCCTGGTCACAATCCAAGACGTTAGGAGGCGATATGACTCAACACCGCTCTGTTGCATAGTATCTTCATGTTTCTGGGTTTGTTCAGATGTTCTCACGTCATTGCTTGCAACTGTCATAATGTAGTAATGTATAATTCCTTGCCTTTTTGTTTAGTGATAGACTTTTCAATAATCTTGGTCATTTCCTATATGACTGCACTGAGTAGAAATGTCACCGTTTCCTAGAGGATATGATCTGCACTGACCTTAAATGCATTAATGGTTAACTGGACCTGTCACACTCTCACACTGGTTCTGTGCTTTCGATGGTATTTGTTCTGCTCTATGGACTCTTAACAATGGAGCTGAGCCTTCTGAATGAGACAAAATGTCTTCAAGAACAAAACAAAGTCAAATTGCTTTCGACTTAAGTGCACAGGATCACTTGATATGGATGACTGAGAATTAAGAGAGATGGAAACTCCAGTGTTTTACTATAACTTTAATATTTGTCCTGTTTTGACAGTGAGCAGCATTTTCGACTTTAAACTTCGCTGTATTTTCCTACATGAATGCCATTAATTAATTACTTACCCTTTTATTATTATTATTATTATTATTATTATTATTATTATTATTATTATTATTTTATTTTATTTTTGATTGTTTTCAGTATTTAACCCTGTAAAGCCTGAACCATTACATCATTAACAGAAAATTCCAGTTCTTTGAAACTGGAGCATTTATTGGTCCTTCTGAACAACCTTTTTTTTTTTTTTTTTTTCTAATATCAATTTCCATGTATGAGTTTCAATTTTGTATCATATTTGATACATCAGGTGTCAATGCTCAAATATTATTATTTTTGAGCAAACAGAAACATAATATAACATAAACCTGTCTGTCAAATTGGTAATTCCTTTTCAAAATTGTCAGAGTTCTGCCTCCCTCCTCATTAATGACAATCTTGTAGTGTCACTGGAAAGGCCTCTGGTGAACGAATTCCTCCCCCCTGGTGGATTATCTGTGTATTGCAGGTATCTAATTGTATACATCAGGATTTTCAAGACAAAACATATCAAACTGATCATATAGAGGGCTTCAAAACTCATATATCAAATATGATACATTTGACATCATAAGGTTAAGCGCCTAATTTTTTGGAATTTGCATGTGGGATATTGTTTACACTAAAGAAAAGAAGGAATTTTCTTATTGATGTTATGTTTTAACAGGGCTCTTTCTAATACTACAATAAATGGAGAGAGAAAGATATAAGGGAAGACATGGTATGTGAACCGCATAGGGCATGTCACTTTATCTTTACCTCTTGCATTATGTATAAAAAGCATACATGTGTGTAGATGGCGTGGGTGTGTGCATATCGTTGCCGTCCTACCTCCAAGTAGACGACCCAGGGCATAACCAGCGTGGCCACCAGAAGGTCAGCGACAGCCAGGCTGACAATCAGATAGTTGGTGGTGGTCTGCAGGGCCTTCTCTCTGGACACAGCCATGCACACCAGCACGTTGCCAAAGACAATGACGAAGATGAGAAGAGTAAGGAGCATGGCGTAGTAGTTGTAAGGATGCTTCTGCTCCTGATCCGTTTCGTTGAAGCTCCATGTTCCATTATCAAAGAAACTGTCATTGTAGGCATTCTGGGTAAAGACATCCATTAGCTGTGAGTGACAAAGGCCAAGAAGGGGCCCTGAAAAGTATCCAGACACAAAGAGGAAACATTAATGAGCATCTGCTGGCACATTCAAGTGAATATTAGCATGCTGGTTTTTTTTTTTTTCAGAAAAAAGAATATGTTTTGAAATCTTCACTTTGTATTCCTGCAATAAGTCGAGTATCTGTTAGAGGACTGAATCTATTTTTGAATGAATATGCATAAAAACTGTACACAAAGCTTCTATCATATTTACATTTGATAACAGTTTCATCAAATGCCAAGTGTTAAATCTACTTAAACGGTCAAATTAAGATCATTTGGAAAGCTGGTTGGAATACAATCAGATCCCGTAGTTTCTTGCCAAATTACTTCTGTATAAAATGTAAATGTATGAAGACTGCATTGATATGTATTCCCTTAAATCCACAAAGTTTGTTTTTTTTTTTCATCACTCTGCCTCATGTTTTATAATTACTCAGTCATGGCTGACAAAGCCATCTTTTGGAACAGGGATATGCAGAAAAATATGTTTGTCAAAGAAAAAGAGCTGCACTGATTTTTAGGAAATTTACATTTTACGAGGAAAGGTTAAAAGTGAGTGTAAAAACAGCTGTGTGCAGTGTTTTTTTGTGATAATGCATTTGTCTGCTATTGGAACTAACATGCATACTGGATGCCTTTCCTACCAAAGTCACATACACACACTGAGTTTGAAACAAAATGAAATGTCCAGATTTTTATTGTCATCCAATATTCTTCACCATTTGTTTCATCATTTGGCTGAATACTATTTAGCTTGCTCAGTTTGGTATTTTGCCTCCTGGCTGCAAAACACACTACTACAACTCACTAAGACGCCTGGACAGAAGTTAACTATCATTAATATTGCCAATTAAAATGTGTGTTTTAAAAAAGACCCCCCAAAAAAACCGCAGCTAATGTACTAAAAATGTGTACCTGGCAGAAGTAGAAATTATGATAGTGGTCAAAACCTGCAGAGAATGAGTTTAACAGTAAAACAGCTGAAGTATCTGCACCAGGAAGGCGACATTAAAACTGTCTCACCCTGACAGACAGAGTTCCTTATTATTTATATAGTGCTGGAAAAACACAATTTATTAAGGCATTAGATTAAATTGTATTTGTCTCCAACATAAGTAAGGAAGTTGGGTTATCATTATTTAGGAATAAGTGCCACAAATCATCTGAATCAACACAGAAAAGCCTTTAACCTATAACAGAATGCATTTTGTGCAAACAAGACAATGTTTTAGTGCTAAGGTTACATAAATCTAGTTAATTCTCCTTAGATTTTCCATTATATCCCTGTTTAATTTTTTTTTTTAGCGTATATTAAATTTGCTATATTGTGACACACTATGAAACCCACTATTCCACTGCACATAGTAAACAACTGCACACACAACATCCTATTTTACAAAACCATAGCCATGTATCTGTTCCAGCTGTCTGAAAAAAAAATGTTCGCTGTGTGTCTACTCTTTCCAGTTTTTCACCAACATCTTTAAAATTGTATCTCTGCACACGAGTTCATTTTCTAAACCTAACAATCTCTCTTGTGCCTGTTTTTTTGCATATCATTTGTAATTTTATCTGCAGTAGTATTCCGTTGGGGCAGTTATCTGCAATCATTACCACAGGCCTCTTAATTTAGTAAAAACTATCTAAATTGAAATTAAACGGAATTAATCACACAGACTGAAATCATTTTATTTTTTCAGATGTTTTTTTAAGTTTGAAATCATAGCTTCCTTAGGCTTAGAGTCAGTTGAACCAGCAGTTTTTGTTTTTTTTTTTCTTTTGTTACTATAAAACAGATGAGTACCAGGGATGCTTGCAAGATAAATCCACCAGTTTTTTTTATGACCCTTCTTGAATTTAATGGAGCCTTGACCTACGTTTTGCAGCTGGGTTGATTTTTCCACATCTGTTTAAATATATCTTCCTGTGACTTGTGAAGGCTAAACTTTCTGGACTTGTTTGATTTTTTCCGGTCTTGAGCATAAAATGTTCTCCTCACTAGTGAAGGGCACGCCGTGTGCCCCATTAAAAATCTGTGAATTTTTAATAAGGTCATGTACATGTAACCTATAGTGCATCTGAATGTCACTGATGTGATTAGATTAACTTAAACTGTCACAGGGTTCACTCACGGCACTTGTTCTGGCCTTGACGATGACTGTAAAAATGGAAAAACTTGACTGCGGAGTGTATTAATAAATCATTTCTAAAATCATTACACCATATTCTAGGAGAAACTAAAAGCAAATACCAGTTATTTCAGAGTGCATGAACATTTGACATATATGCATTAAGGCTAAAGTACAAAATATAATTATATAAGCTGCATTTAATTATGTATTCGTGTAGAGGGGACATTATGTCCATGTTAGGTATGGATTTTGTACGACTATGTGAACAATATGATGTAGAACAACAATTAAGAATTAAAGCTTTTTGGAGTCATTTAAATTAATAACAGCACAGAAAAAACCGGCAAAGACCCAGTTTAGAGGAAAGAAGGATTTAGAAACAGACAGAGAAGAAAGCAGACAGTAAAGGAGTGAGAGAGGGAAGAGTGTTCCTGTTAGGATGTGTAAGCATTGCTCAGGGGCACCAGTCCCTGTGTGTACCCTGCAGATGCCCTGTGCTGTCTCATCTTATTTATTTGCCCACTCTACTTCCTTACTTACAGTATGTGAGACTGTTCTCACTGCTGGTCTGATAGCAGGTTCCTGCTCATAAACAAAAACCTCTCCTCTCTCCCTTTTGGCTTTAAAACCCTACATATAGTACTCTAAATGACAACCTTTGACCTCTGTCTGATAATAATTACTGGGTTCTTCTCCTCAAGGAAGTTAAGGGTCACAGTCAATGACCCACAAGATATTCAGTGTGTTGCAAATAGCAGTCTATAGGAAAAAGCAGATACTAACTGAATACTAATTCATGCATATAGTGCCATTAAGACATCCCATTTCCCTGCAGGTACGGGTTGTCATTTACATTTATTGAAACATTGATTTGACCTGGTTTAAACAGCAACCAAATGCTACTAAGTCTTTATCGAAGCAATGACACATCTTATGCTCTCCCCCTACCAAATATTTGACTTGCTAAACATCTAATCAACCATCATTATTGTAATTGTAGTAATCTCTTATGCATACACAGGACCAGTGATAACCTTTGTACTACTAACCCGTAGATTGTACTGGTTAGCTACTGAAGCCGGTGTTCTACTGTTGCAGAAACAAAATCCCTCACTGGCTTCACGCTTGCAAACATAGCCGGGTACATGACACAAGAGCGCACAGTAAAGCAAAGGACTGAACCCCCTCATCTACACTTAATTATTTCCTTTGTTTATCCAAATTAATGCAAATCAGTAGATTTAACCCCATTGATTGCACTTGATTGACTGTGACAAATCCCACACTACTGTTGAATTTTTTGTTTCTGACAAAGCAATTATATCTAATGGTGAGGTGATCAAGTAGTGAATCGGCAATTAGATTAATTCAAGTGTTATTTCAGCTCAGAATAGATTGAGGCAGACATCTCATTTACCAAGTAGCTGAGTAAAAAACACAAATGAGAAACAACAGTGATAAAAACAAAAAGGCAATTCTGTTCAATCATAAAGCCTTGAGAATAATTGAAGCAATTCTAATAGAAAGCCCATTAATCACCTAAACTGAAACCAACTTTAACTGAAATATAATGACATTAAAACTTTAAAAGATTAAAACAACATCAACGTTGAGTTGGTTTGCATGTTATTTTAAGTTGTATTTAGAAAGTGAAAATATTGGCTTTTCCAAACCAATCCACCAAGTGAAGCATCGTTGAATGTGTGTGTTAAAGGGTCATGTTAAAAGAAAAGTCACATGATTATGACAAGAGTAAAAAAATAGTAAGGTTTTTATACATAAATGAAAATATCATAGTCACAGTGTGGGAGGGCCACCCAACCTTGGCATGTATGAAGTCCTTCACCTCAAATCTGTGCATGCATAAAATCCAACCTAAACTGAAAGGACAATTACATCAGTAAACATCCCCTAATGTAGAGGAATACATATTTAATTCCTATAAATCTCAGCCAATTGGCCTCATGATATTAACAGGTTATGTTCTACGTACTTTCCAGTTGTAGAGATTAAATATTTTTTGGCTTTGAAGAAAAAACATGAATTTACTTTTACATTTGATCTACATTTAAAACCACTTGGGTTTGACGTAAATATCTATGGCAACCAATGGGAAATCTATTCATTTCATTCTCTGCTAAGGTTGCAGCTAAATAAGCAAAAATAAAAGCTTTGTCCTGTTGGTATGTGATTATTGTTGAAATATATTGTATTATAAATTATGCAGACTATCATTTAGATAGCTACTTCGTGTAGTCTAATATACATCAGTTTTCCTAATCTTTTTATTATCGGTTATTTACATTATTAGGACTCAAAACAGATGTTACTATATCATTAAGGAAGCAAAAGTAATGTGTTAGGTTGTATAAATGTGAGATGGGGATGGGATTAATAAGTTTTCGTCTTCCCACTCCTTTTTGAGCAATACATATTGAATTTATTTTGTCATTACTGGTGTACATGGCAATTGCTATATTGTCTTGATCAGTGGCAGCTGCTCATCTTTCAGAGAGGGGAAGCTCACTGTTGGCTTGCATAAAAAAAAAAAAAAAAGTGAAGTTATTTAAACATAAATTTGGCCCTCCGTTCCTTTTTAAGAAAATGGTCAGGGACCTTGTCGTACCAACTAAACAAGAAAACGTCGAAATTAGGTTAAATTGAAATAAGGAAGTACAATGAGTGTGTTTTATTTACAGTGCAGGAAATGAACAAGTAATTTTGTAGTGGTTTCTCTCTCCATTTCACAAGCAGAATGTGCGACGGTATTAAACTGAACAGTGAAGGAGTATATCTCAAAATAGCTGTCAATCAAATGGGATTCAGCCTTTCGACTGATCCTCCAATCAGCACGTGGAAGCCTGGCGTCCAGCCCAGCCGAGCTCCACCCACAGCTCCATTCACCTCCAGAGATGCTGAGCGTCTGGGGGCGGGACAACATCGTGGCATTTATCTAATTACCGTCCAGTTTTGAGGCAATGAAAAAAACTGTTCCATTCAGTCCCATTGAACCCCATGGACGCCGAGCGTCTACGGGCAAATGTATTGACCATAGATTGTATGAGAAAATAGTGCAACAGGAATGTATGAGAAGTGAACAACATCGAGTCCGTTGATTTGAGATAAAGCTGATTCTGAAAGAACTTGTCTCTGAGATGAACATGTTCTAACACATTTGTAGTCAATGAAATGTCGACACAACCGTACGTATTTAACCATTTAATTTTTGTAATTTTAGGGGAAGCTGAGCTTCCCTTGCAGTCTTTGAGAAATCGCCTCTGGTCTTGATCATCTTTATTTATTAATGTATTTGCTCTGATATTAACTCCTTGTACACATAAAAATGTTTGTTTTTTCTTCTGCTCAAAACAAATAAATAAATTTCCAAAAAAAACAAAAAAAGCACCTGGGATTGGGTTGTCTTGGCCAATGGTAGAATAACTTTGGTTGCTATAACCACCATAAAACAGATCAAACAACTCCACTATGAGCTACTCTGTAAACATGGTGGTGCAACATGGTGGACTCTTATTTTCAGGTGATATATACTAATGGAAACATAATTATTAATATTAACAGATCCTCATACATACACACCTTTAAAACTAGTCAAAGAATTTAACAGACAAATGCGCTGTATGTTCTACAATGTGATATCATCAGTATAAAAATTCTTAAGTTTAATCACATATTTATCAGTATTAGTAAGGATTTCTTTGTGTCACTAGATTTCTTTGTGTTACTGGTTAGTGATAAAGTTCTTAGGATAGGTCACATCTTGGTCAACATAATAAACTGACAGATTTATGAACACAGGACTTAGGATTTACCTTAGGCACACTTTTAAATACACATGTCCACATAGGACAGTGGTTCTTAACCTTGTTGGAGGTACTGAACCCCACCAGTTTCATATGCGCATTCACCGAACCCTTCTTTATTAAAAAATATAATATGATTTTTTTCAAATTCAAGACACAGGTATGTGTTTTACTGGTGCACAAAATGAACCGTGCATTAACATCACTGTGTTCAAAGAACGAAACCAATACAGTGCATGAACTCACAACAAATTACATACCTTTTCACAAAGACATGACCTTTTTTAATACTACCACACTGAAATGGTTTTAATTTTTAACCTTATGTATTCCAATAATGAACTTATTGTATTTATACTATTTATCATTTTTAACATTTTAACACACCCATCACCTAATTTCCATCAGGCTAGAATAATAATGAATATTTACTGCAAATCAGTGTGACTTCTGCTGTTGCCTTTGAGAGACCAGTTCAGAAATGCGTGGCTTCACCTTGGCAAGTGCCACTCTCTTTCTCCATCCGCGACGGTGCGTCGGTTGTCACATGATTGTAACTGACCAGTGCGGTGACCGAAAATGTAAACAAACGCCACACATGGCTGCCTCCGTGGTTAACAGGAAGTAGCAAAAGTCATAACAACGATGTGGAAAATAATTCATTGTCAGACTAGTGGAAGAGATTATAAACACTTCCGGATGTGTTGTAGTGCTATAAGCAACAACAATACATGGCGTATATTGAATGTCAATCAGAGAAAGAGTCTCCGAAGCCGTTTGTTTACATACACGGACCTAGCCTGACACACACACCCGACTAATGAGTCGAGTGTGTGTCCTGACCTCCGCAGAACCTCTGAGACTGACTCACCGAACCCCTAGGGTTCGATCGAACCCAGGTTAAGAACCACTGACATAGGATCATAAATTTCAGGAGATAAGAGGTAAACACACTGTCAATATGGGGTTTTACATAGAGTTGAGATATTACATCTGCTTGACTTCAAAGAGTCAGATGACACCAGTCCATTTTCTATGACCCAACCCAACTAGCACAAGGGGGTCAGCCCATAGTTTGAAGATCAGTTTACAAGAATTATAAAAGTGATGTGCATTGAAATGTCTGGGTCCATTTCCCTGCTTGGGGTGTGGACCCTCAGCTGAGTTACATTTTGTTTGTGATCAGATCAAGTCAACAATAAATTCATAAAAAATGAAACCTAAAAGTATCCGGACTTATTCTTGGAGCTTCCAACAAAAGAAGACGCTAACAAATTGTACTACATTACTCCAGTTACAGAAGAAATTATTTCAGGGTTAAAAAAAACAACAAAAAACAGGCCCCTGGATTGCAGTTCCTTTGCATATTTCTCAGATTTAACATTTCAAATAGAGTGCTGTCTGTCTTTAAAGGCAACAGTGCTTCTGAACAATTTCCTCAAATCCAATACTCTGAAGGCAATATTAAAAAGCAATGCATGGTCATCTGTACTGAATGTGTTTGGAGATCAATAACAAGAGCCTCACAGTGTTTCCTCCTTCCCAAAGCTTTAATAGTATCATTTAAGACAAGAGAGGCAGCAGCACTAGTGCAATGTTTTTCTCTATTGCCTAGGTGGTGTATGTTGAAAATAGGATGTGCGGAAAGGAGCAATTCAAGCTGACAGTTAACCAGTATGTTCTAGACAAGACCATTTAAATAGTGGTCTATAATTCCTGTGGTAGGTTGTTCACACAGCTGTTGCATAAAACTTCCTTAAATTGTCCAGAATTATACACCAAGAAACAAAGGCTTCATTTAGAGAATATGATGATTTAAGAAGAACTGATTTTGCTGCAAGAACTATAAAGTGCATCACATCTGTTCAGGATAACAAAGAACAATCATCATGGAGCTCAGTAAAAATCCACATACAAATCTCACATTTGTTCAAACAAAATCTGAACAAGAAGTTGTATCTTTTGTATCATTTACAAAGATATGTCGTTAGTTCTGACCAATTTACCTACCTTTAGTACATAAAATTTGCCAATTCTGTGAGTGTAAATCTACGTGATATGTTAGCAATTCCTCTCAAAGCTTTTTCTGATTATATGAAATTGACTTGCACTTGAAATTGTTTTTCTTAAACGTCATCGCCTGCTTCAAAACAGTGTTAGGAAGACGAACGCAGCTCCATGGTTGAATTAATCCACACGCTGTATTTGGATAGACTGCCAAAAAGAAAAGCGTAAGTGGATAAAAGACAGACTGCATGTTGCCTATGGAATGGATTAGAAGATTCTGATGAAACGCAGACACTCTTTAAAAGTAACATTTCAAAGTAAACTTCTCCGATATCATCACCGACTGCAGTCATAACTCTAGGATTCTGTTTAACACTATAAACTGTGGTCACCCTGCTTATACCGTTAAATCCCACCCTAATCAGCTGTATCCTGGATTTCTCGACAGTATTAGGTGAAATGTTTCACATCCTGTATTTCTTTCAGTATCTGTGGAGGACTCATCAGTTTTTAATCATTTTAGCCCAGTGACATTACACCAGCTTAGTCACATAATTGCAGGCATGAGACCCGCTAGCTGTCAGCTTGATATAAATCCTACCAAGCTCCTAAACAGTCAGTCGGTCCCATCATTGCTGACATCTTCTAACAAATCCCTAGCAGGTACAGTCTCATTTGGTTTTGACCCATCTACTGCATATAATTTTAGGTCACTACCTCCACCAAGGAGGTTATGTTTTTTTGGTTGGTTCGTTGGTTTTTCTGTCTGTTTGTCTGTCTGTGTGGAAGATAACTCAAAAAGTTAAGGACCGATTTGGATGAAAATTTCAGGAAATGTTGATACTGGCACAAGGAACAAATTATTAAATTTTGGTGGTGATTGGGGTGGAGAGGCCACGGGGGCCCATGGGGGTCCACTGACCTGCCTTGGCGGAGGTCTGTGCTCTTCAAGTGCTTTTCTAGTTGTTAAAACTTTGTTTTTTTTTATCCAGGGTTTTAGAAAAGATTGCGTTTATTCAGACCCAGTCCTACCTAAACCAGAGTAGAGACTTGAAAAAAATTCCAGTCATGTTTCCCAGAACCCCACAGCATAGAGACAGCTCTCAAAGGAGTGACAAATGCCCTGCTCTCTGCTTTGGATGCGGTAAAGGCTCCATCTTAATTCCTCTTGATCTCAGTACAGCTTTTGAACTGTCGATCACAACATTCTCCTGAGCCGCTTCGCACACCAAGTTTGCATTTCTGGGTTTCCTCTTGACTGGATCCACTCTTACATTTACAATAGATTCCCCCGTCGGCAGCTCATCGTCCACAACCTGCAAAAATTTTATGCGGTGTACCACAAGGCTCTATTTTGGACCCACTTCTTATCTGTTTATATGTCAGCAGATAATACATGGATCTACCTCACCTTCAATTGTCAATATCAAACCAATTTAACCCAACAATGTTTTTTTAGAACCATCATGTGACCTCTATTCTTGCATGTCCTCTCTGGTGCCCTGTTCATGTGATTATACATTTCTTAAATGTCCATCGATCACTCCATGGTCTTGCCACAGATCTCCTCACCATATATTGTTGACTGTGCTCTGTTCGAAAAAAAAAAAAGAAAAAAAAAGAAAACAAGACCTTTTCTACAACTGCTATTCAGTCCTAGAATGATCTCAGACAGGATAATTTTCTTGAAGCTTTTAGAGAAGCAAGACCCTCTTCAGACTGTAGGCAAGTGTGGCCAAAATCTGATTTTTTTGCCCATATGTGACCGGTATCCAATCTGTTAAAAACAGTTTGAACAGCACAAATCCGATTTTTTCAAATCCGACCCAGGCCACTTTCACATGTGGTCTTAAATCTGATACATACTGACACCGATAAGCAGGGGTAAACATGATAAATTCATGGCGCCCAGCATTTGTGGGGGGCCCGTAGAGCAGAGGAGGGGGTTCAGTGGATACAGGCTAGAAGTTGTGAAAATTTCATGTTAGATTTGCTGTGTAAGAGAGGCATAGAAGTTAGAAATCGGACGTTGAAAATATGTTCAGTTTCAGTTCATACAGTTGACTGTATGTGCCCCCCACCCCATCCCGCTCCGACAGATTGACAAGATGCTGAATTTTATAAAGGGTCCACAAAGTTTACCTTTAATGAGGCCCACAGTTGGTAGTGGCGGCTCCTGGGTACATATCTGATATTTTACAATGCGACTTCAGTCTGAACAGCCAGCTCGCATTTATCCGACCTTTACATAATTGAAATGCGATGAACATCACAATTCTGCAGCCCAGGAGGAGGAGTGGGGGGAAAAATATATTTACTTCCGTAAACACAGTGTGTGCCTGTGTGGTCTCGTATTACGTCAGGACTTCTTTCGCACCTGTGGATCACTTCAGGGTCACATTCGGTTCATACTCAAAACTGATAGGAGTCGCATTTAATGTACAATATAAATAAGCATACAAAAATATTGGATTTCACCAGAAAATCCAAATTATGCATTAACACCTGTTGTCTGAATGTGGTCTTATTCTGTAGCCCCTGGTGGTTTTAAACCTGTTTGTTAATGTTGTTTTTAATTTGTCATGCTCATACTGTACATGAAGTCACTATGGCTACGTGTAAGTAAATGAGCTGGTCTTCTCTGTCTATTTAAAGTGCTATATAAATGAATTAAGCATAAAACCTCAAAGTAACCATTTCAATGATTTTCATTATGTTACTAATTCTCCACCATGCAACTATTTAAAACTGTTGAGCTTGACAATATCATGTGCGAGTCCTTCTATTTGCAGCTTTGTAATCTAGGTGTCTGTGACGATTTTCCCGCAAAAAAATCATCACCTGCGAACAGTAGTGACGTGTGTTCCATCACCATAGCGACCAGTGACATGTCATTGCTACAACATAAGGCCTGAACACACACACACACACACACACACACAGAGGCAGCTGTCACATAGAGGTGAGGGAGTCAGTGTGTCCCAGCATTTCACTCAAATAGACTTTACTGAGCCTTGCTGATATTAATGACCTGCAAAAGTATATTTAGTGCATAGTGAGTATTTCAGCTTTTTTACCCACCGCTCCACTACTCACCGGCCACTGATAATAAGCCAAAAATACCATGGAAATGGAAATAGTGACAAAATTTACATCTCTTTCCACTCAGCTTTTAGTTAACATGAGGACAGTCTCCTATTTTCTGTCTTGCTTAGTGGGAAGGGAGGCGAGCCCCGTGCCACCTTGAAGTCCTGGTAACAACAGTGACACGTGAGGAGCTTGAGTGAGAAGGGGTGAGGTGAGGAGCTACTTGTCACATTGTAACAGGGGCATCCTAAGGCGACCCCTGGAGGAGTATGCACATCATCTACAGCCAAACGTTGTTAGAGCAAATCAATCCTTCCTATGCTTTAACCAATCATATACTGGCATTACCAATCCTTCCCTTGGCCTTAGAAACTGGGAGATTTACCCAAACCCCAGAAGAAAACAGACTTTGTGGACTGTGTGATTTGGGGGAAGTGGAAAATGAATCACATTTTCTTTTGTATTGTCCTCTATAGGATGAACTGAGAGTCTCTTTGTTTGATGACATGTTTATCCGAAATCCTGATATGTTTTGGAGCACTGATGATGACAACATGAAATGGTTGTTTGGTTCAAATGTATTTAAATTAGCATTATTTGTTTATAAAGCCTGGAAAAAGCGGCAGATATGTTTGTTTAAATAGGTCAGTATTTTGTTTTGTTTATATACTGTGTTTATTGTCTGGTATTTGATCTTTGGTTTGTATTTATGGTGTCTTATAAGCCCATGTAAGGGCTGGGCATGTCTGTATGCAAGACAAAATAATTAAAACATTCATTCATTCATTCATTCATACCAATCATACCCTATTTAATCAGCGCTAATCACAAAACCATCTCTAAATTCTACATGTTTCAAGAACGTGATTTTTGCACACTCCAGTTAATCTCTAAAAAGAAGAGTTTAGCAGCACCCATATGTGCTACAAAACAGTAATCTTTATGCGTCTTACTGAAACCATCTATGTGCATCCTGTGCTGGAGGATGGGCATCCTGCTTATCTCACCATGTATCTTCTGTTCACAACTATGGAAGTTGACACTCCTCACATTACTCTGTGTTCTGTGTGACCAAGCTCCTCTTGCTCCAAGACACAATAAACCAACCAAAAACCAATTTCAGGCTCTTGAATCTTTATTTCTGCTTCTCCTCAGACAACATAGGAATTTCCACAATGATGTTTAATGAGACCTGAACGCTACAGGTCTTAATTAATTGATCCAAATTGCCCTGGACAACAGCTTCAGTCAGAAGAGTGCAGCCTTTTGTTCCAACACTACATACATTATTCATTGTGAAATGCTTAAAAAAAATGTTCCCATACTGATTTTTCACCTGCATCTGATTCAACTGGCAAAATTATGAGTCAGGGGCAGCTGTAGTAACTTAAAAGCAATATACTGAAGCAGAGGAATTCTAATTCTCTATTAAACACTGTCCTTTATGTAAAATATGGATGCTGGAAGTAGAGAAACCACCTATAATCCTGACAGATTGGGTGAACATCCACAGATAAACTGTAATTCCATGGGAATCAGTGAAATCGCTATGGGGGTGTGGCCACAGGATCAATCTGTCATCTATCAGGTGACAAATAACAGACGAAAACCCACAATTACCATTCATTACCAACAGGATCAGACAAGGAGAACAAACCTGAAATCTCCCAGATTGCTATTTTAGTTTTACATATAAAATGTATAGGAAAATTGCGAAACTCTAAAACTATTTTCATGCTCCTTTGATAGAAAAGGTTCATGCATGTAATGGGACATGGAAACACTCCTTTTAAATTATTTTAAACTCATGACCGATCAGGTGACAGATCCCTGACATGATCCTGATTGCTCTCATTAAGCCTTGAACCATCACTTTGAGGCATGTGTGGACCGATGTGGAACGAGGTGATCGACATACACATCCAAAGAATAAGAGGTGTGCAGGATCCCAAAAAAACGATGAAAAAAATTAAGGAAGGTCCGCACAACCTGTGAGCTCCCAAAACATTTGGTTTAATAAATGTTTTTTAAACATTTAATTTTTTTGGACTGATATGGAAAACAAATTATTCCTCTGTTCATCTAAGAAAAAACACTCAAATCCATTTTAAGTGAATATTCTCTTTATTTTCTGTTAATTCCAGCCATGTATTACATAAACTGCAATATGCCACAAGCTTCTGATGATTTGCACAAATTACTCACTTCAATCCATTTCCTTTTGTGGCTTTTCAAAAGTTTATTTTAAATTCACCAAATGATCCTTTATTCAGAGCAAAACACAACGTTTGCACTGAAGGCTTTGCTTCAAAAACAAAATTTGTTGAAAGTTGAATTCATTATCTGGTCTCTGTGGAAACAGTTTGAGAGGGCTCAGTGCACACAGTTCTTTTTGTACTTTGATGGAAGATCAAGTAAAATGAAATGATTAAAAGAAGAATTTCAGTTTAACAGACACTGTCAACAGTGAGGACAATTACAGAAGAGCTACATGGATATTTAACTATTTACTCCATTGACATCTATTATAAAGCTGATTGTTGATGCTAAATAAACCACATGAGTGGTTCTGATCTGTGACCTGCAGTTACCATTTACCACCAATAGGGGCTGCCAAGGAGACCAAAGCTGAAATCTGGAAAATTTGAAACTTTGACAACATATGCAATTTGGAAAATTTGGAAGAAAAAAACCAACTATTTAGGGCTAGGGATGGGAATCAATAAGAATTTAACAATTCCGATTCCATTATTGATTTTGCTTATCGATCCGATTCCTTATTGATTCTCTTATTGATTCTCATTGGGTGAGGGAATAAAAGAGTACAAACAGGTTTGTTTGCATTAACTGTCTTTTATATTTCCATCTCTGCACAGAAAATATAACATATACAGCATGTACAAATAATAATAACACATGACACCGGGCCCAGTTCGGTGTCATCATCATACAACCATACAAAGTGAAAGTGAAACTTAACACACTTTACTAATTCCTCTCTCTCTCCCACTGTTGTGCACCTCATTTTCCTTTTCCCTAACTTTGGAAACTTTTATTCAACGGGGCAGAACATTTGTTGCCCCTCCAAGAACCAGACCCGGATGACGCCCTGGTATTTGCTCTGCCGCTAGATTCACAAGCGTCGCTAAGTAGCGTATCAAACATGTGACATTCCTGCAAATGATCTGCATGCTGTGTGGACAAATGTTTTAACATATTGGAGGTATTTCACCCCTTTGAAGAAATGGAAGCTTCGCAAGTGTTACAAGGGGACCTGGTGTCATCTTTTTCATGTGAAATATAGTCATACTTTGGAGCGTTTCTGCCTCAACGCCATGTTGGCTACATTCAAAACCAAAACAATGCAGCGTACATGTGACATCATCACGCATGCGTAATGAAGGCAGAATTGCTAAACAGAATTGTTAAGCAGGCAGGCAAACGATTCCAAGGAATTGAGTTACTGGGAACCAGTTCTCAAAAAGATCCCTATTTATGGCCAATCTTATACTACCATTTAAGATCTCACAATTTCATCTCCTAATATTTCATTTGATCTTATTTTAGAGGAAGAACCTTTGTCAATACATTATACATGAGGACATGACTACATGGACTGAAAATGACCCCGCCCCCGACCACATGCTGCAGACTAAGAGCAATGATCTGCCATATCAGGCAGGTGAGAAGCAAATGGGGGCAGTGCCTTGCTCAAGGGCACATCAAGCAGCAATTTAGCTGCTGGTCCTGGGAATTGAACCGGCAACCCTTTGACCACAAGCCGCCCTTCTAACCCTCTAGGTCATGACTTCCCCATCTGGTTTTCAAACGGATTGTCCAGAAAATGAAACACAACACTGTCAGAACTTTTCTAATCAGCTAACACTCATTGTAAGGCACCTGTTTACTAATGTGATCAGGGAAATGGTTTGTAGAATTAATGTTGCTACTGAGTTTACTTGAGTCTGTTTACAGTGGTACTTTAGTGTTTGTGTTGAACAGATGTGGTTTTATTCTGCTTTACCTTGCAGAGTTTGTGGTACAAACTGTTTTGCTGCTGTTGGAAAAGGAGATGATGACTTCAAACGGTGAGTAATTAGTGAGTGCCTGTCAAAATAATGTAATAAAGTTATTTCAAAGCGATGCCAAAACAGATTTTGTAGTCAAAATAATAAAAAGCCATCACTCACACCCAAATCCTCCAGAAACCAGCAAAACCCTGGGGAAAATCTATTATAGTTTGGTTTTACATAGATTGGATTGTAATGTCAGATGATCTTTTAGTCACATTCCTGGGTCCAACCTCCACCTGCACTGAAAAAGACATTAGTAATATGTAGAAACTAAACGTCTCTGTTTCCCTTTCCATTGACTCAACCCTTGAAATAATGTCCCTCTAGCATTCTTCGTTTTCCTTTGATGTTCAGGATTCACAACCATTATCTTGACATGCTGCCCTCTCTGACATTTTCATCCACACCACCATGGTTGAGAGTAGCAGAAATGAATTGTGATAAAAATGCATATGAACTGATAAGTCAAGCAGTAACATGGATGTGAAATGAAAAATATATCAAAAAGTGATTTGTTCACTCTTTTTTTCATTCATCTTTGGGAGTGAAATGAATGAGATAATATAAATTGACAATAAAAGAGTTTCTAGGCAGTCCCACCCTTCATATTTCCCAATACTCAACTGATATTATTGTTATATATGCACTCAGCAAACCACGCTTTTTCCAACTTTTACTGTCTCCATTCATTTTACAGGCATTGTTACTATTCCATTTGTCATATCACATGCTTTTCAATCATTAGAAACCTTAATTTCAATGTTAAAAACCCTCTTCATATTCCTCCTCAGCCTGAATTATACCTGCATCTTTTGCTACTGATGTAAAGCCATATGAACACCACTGTGGTTTAGCAGGAGACCCATCTTCCATTCATCACCACACAAATCCGATTCCACCATCTTTGCCAGCTTTTGGACAGGGGACACATTTCCCATAGAGCTTATGTCCCATTAAGAGAACACAACAATGACCTAGTTTTAGCCTGGTCCTTGAATAATGTACATTTATTCACGATTATATGTGTAGAAAACAGCAACAACATCAGATACCCATCCTACCTCATTAAAGTCTTTGGGGGAACATCAAGCTTAAACTCCCTCAGGTGACCACCAACCCCATCCCCCAACCCCCAGTCTAAATCTCACACCACGGGTTCCTCCACACCTGACAATCCATCTTCTATCTTTGCTCTCACCCCTCATCATTTCTTTATTTGACATTGTGTTGACCTTCCTCATCACAGCCCCATCCCTTATTCTGGTCTCCCCACAGAGCCTCCCATTAAAAATAAACCACTTCACATCTGTTATGGTGTAGCCTTTCTTAGTGAAAAAGGAATCTACATTCAATTATTTTGGTGTACAATATTTACAGTGAAATCTTATATAACATACTTAATTAATGTAATAAGATATATGAATTTATTGACACTTTCAAACTGTTTTAATCAATGACTGTAGACAATTATGGTTTGCGATGTTCATTTAGCATTATGCACTAAATAAAAGGGTAAATTAATTAAAGATGACTTGATACCCATGACAAATGAAGTCTTTTTAATTAACTTATAATGTCATAGGTACAATCAGCACGCTGACACTTTTTGTGAGCACAAATGAGCCATTATCTTTGCTGCTGATCAAGCTTCTCTGTGATTCATTTTGCAGGTGCTGAGATTTTTTAATTTTCTTAAACGTCTTTGCGGATATTTTCTCCCTCCATTTGTAAAAAAAACAAAAACAAAAACATCTACACAACCTTCATCTTACAGAATATCTCCATCCACGTGTCAAGGCAAAAATGATAACAAACTGGTTGGACAAACCAGTGTTTCTACTGGACTCAAAAGTGCGGACATCATGTGTAATACTGAACAAAGACAGAGGATTTCATTTGTCGAAGGTGAAGGAAGGTGAGCACTGACGTTCTTAATTCAAGTACTGGTTCACATGGTCAAATCAAATTTCTTCTCCCAAAGCTGCTGACCTGGATCTGCAAGTCATTTACTGATTTATACACCTGGATTTGATATGTCAGGGGAAGGTTCATTACACAAAGCAATAACATGCACAAAATGTAGTGTGACAGTATCGATTTCCAATCTTTCCATTTTTCCTGTCCACATGGATACACACACACACCCGAGTTTTTAAAAATCCTCAAATTGTTTTTAAAAATCATTGTTTTTGTGACCAACAATACTGTGTATGTGTGGACAAAAGGCCCAAACGAAGAGAAAAATATCTGTTCTACAAAATATATGCATTAAAGTGGACAGGGCATACATCTTTGACCTGTGCTTTAGAATAAATACTACAAAAGTAGAAACAAACCCAACAAGAAAACAAACACTGCCACAACACAGTCATAGTAGTCGCTTTTCCATTGACCCTCAAATTGTGCAAATATAACCTGCGCATAAAAATTTACCAAATGGAGAAACGTCCATTTGCCAAAACTCTCGTTTTTCGATTAAAAGTTTTTGCGCTGGCAAGAGGTGCTTTTTTGGGCGTAGTGCAAATGGTACATCATGCAAAACTGCAATGGAAAGACCTTTTAACACAACTAGAGTCACGTAAATTTAAAAAAAAAAGGATGTTGACAGACATTACAGCAAGCGAAGAAGAAGAGTTTTAAAAGAAACATGGCGCGGTATGTGTGGACACACCAGGAAATGGAAGAATTTTTTAAATTTAGTATGAGATAGAGGAGTAATATATAATGATAATAAATATGTCTGTAAATCAACACAACATTTACGTTCGGCACCATGTTTATGGCATGACTTCTCATGTCTTCTCATGACAATAAATAAAAAAATCATTGCATTTGTGATTTAATGGAAAAACCAACAGTATGCACTTCTGTTTTTTAGACATTTAGTAAATATCGGTAAAGTTTTGCGCATATTTCCAATGGAAAAGCCACTAGTATATATTAGGGCATTACTGACTTCAGGTTTTTTCAGATCGACTTATCTGTCAATAATGTCAAAGTCGAGTCAAGTCGTATGATGATGTCATCACACAGACAGCAGCACAACAGAACAACACAGACACACAGCTGTTCAACAATGAGCCACTTGTATTAAAGTTCACTGTAACATTAACAATGTACAGGAAAGAGCAGAATGAAAAACTTGCAAGACACAAGCATCAACAGTCCTTCACAGACCTTTTAACCAAAACAAAACATTGGCTAACCCCTTGAATTTTCTTTTAATTTTAAGTGCACAATATAAAGTGGCAAAAGCTTAATACAGCGGCAGTCTAGACGCACAGCATGTTTGAGAAAAGAGCGCATTGTCTTAATGAAATGAATTAACAGACTAATCAAAACACTTTGGCTGTCCAAATTATTGGTTTGCTTTCATGGTTCACAGAACATTACTTAGACGATAATTTTCTTAAATAAATGGAAATTATAAAGCCTTCAGAACTGCAAACTAGCATCACTCAGAAACCAACTTCAGCTTGCAACAAAAGTAAAATAAAATTCGAAACTCACCAGCCTTTAAAAATAAAATGTAAATCATTTAATCCTTCTTGCTGTAATATTCTTAGTAAACAACTGCACAGGGAGAGAGAATAACACAGGACTTGTTGACTCCTCCAAATCTACGTCAACTTGTGCCACAGATGTCGACAAACCGGCTTTTCTGCCAGTATATATACCTCTTAAAGTTTTGCTTAGCTGCTTGCTTATTTTGCAAAACCGTGTTTATTTTGTGCTTATTGCTTAAGTCATGTATACTTGAGGACACAGTGTGTTGTCAGTGGTGTTGTTTTCCTCTTATCTTTTCAGCTCAGCAGTAGCTCTGTGTCATATAGAGTATGGAGTCATTAAGAACAGTGGTCAGCATGCCACTGGTAAGAAAACTCGTACACAGAAACTCAAATATTATAGAAACCAACTAAGTGGATGCTTTAACTACAAAGTACAGTTTACCATCTCAGGTGGAAGCTAAAGTAACCTAGTGGGTGTTCTTTGTGTCCTCTTAAACAACCTGACAACCTGCAAAGTGATCCTAAATTGTTAAAAAAAAAAAAAAAGAAAGAAAGAAAGACAGAAAGCAGAGAATGAAGTATTGTAAAGTCTATAATAGATGAAACTGTATGAAAATTGTTGCACCAGTTGCATCAGTTATTCGTTGTGTAAAACAAGCATACGGGGCTGTTTTAATTATGTTGGCTTCAATTGCAGGACCCATTCTGCATTAAAACGTGTGACCAAATATAATGCAACAGAAGAAAATAATTTGGCTTGCCTTTTGTCGCATCAAACAATAGGCAATTATCATTCTGCAGGAGTAAACTTTTGGCTTAGTGTGAGTCCAACTTAATTTTATGTCAGCCAAAAAAGAGGTTGTGGGCAACTCCAAGATCAACCATTTTTATCTCAAACCCAAGTAGAACCACAGTGTTTGAAACCTTATTCCTCCAACCATGACAACAATCACCTCCAGCGCAGTTCCCAATTTATATTCCAAGTTCTCTTCCAAAAATCAATTAAAGGAACATCATTAAAACATACGGCAGTGCTTAAATTAACATTTTAAGTTTTTAATTTGCTGCAAAAATAAATCCTATGTTACAATACTATGGTGTTTCGGTTTTAAATGCTTCAGTTGCTGCTACGTAACATTCAGCTGTGGTCTATAAAGTGTTTTAAATGGTGCTTTGTAGGCTATAAAATGATTATTCCTTTTAACATGCGTGTTTCTCATCTTACTCACAGTAAATGAAGGCCATTGATCAGTTTCAACACAGTGTATATGACAGAATACCAAACCGTGGACATCATTTCATATACTGGAAAACAGTCAGCGGCCTTCAAAAGTCAAACACATCGACATCCGTCTTATCATGTTCTTATTCACTAACATCATGACATTTCATCATAATCGTAGTACAATTACAAAACAGTACATTCTGCTGTGAATAATGTATAAATATCAAAAACTGATTGTACAGAGGCAAATGTGAATGAGTCAAATCATTTGTGTGCCTTCACCGAAGTACAACAGTATGAAAAGATATAGTGGTTTTGCGAATGACAACACGCCATACTAAAGCATTCTTACTAAGAGATATTTTAGAGAATATTTTTTCCTTCAGACACACGTTCAGATTAAATATTTCAGAATGATAAGAATAAGAAGTCTAAACTATTGTCATGGAGCAGCAGTTCTCATCATTAAACTGGGTAAAAAGTGCCATATCCAAGCTAGTGACCCCTGAATCGTGAGCAGTTGACCGGTCCTGCATGCAATCCTTAAATAGCCTGACCTCACATTCTACCCACAATCCCTGTCTCACATCTAACCACATCCTATTATTCCCAGGTGACCCCAGCACTGATCTATGAAAGCAGGAGGTATTATCTGACTACTGTGGATTTCCACGGTAGTGACAAGGCTTTTTTTTCGGCAGACTGGTGAGCTCTGTGGCCTCGCCTGCCCAACAAAAACAGATAAGAACCACAAGAGAGGATGTTTGTCTTGTTACCAATAACTACATGCCTTCTGTGCAGGGTGAAGAATTTCAGTGTAAGAGGATGTCACCACTGTCTGCAATATCTGACAAAACAAACAACACAACTGAAGCATTACATTATAGTGTATATATGAACATGTACTTTGTTATAGTTTACTAGCTGTCATGATTTTCTTTCACGTTATCATCTGTAAATTATAAAGGAATTACTTTGTAATAATGATGCACTTCAAAATAATTACAATACCTATATAATTTAATTATAAGGCAGCAAATACTTCTCTGTGTGCTTTCACATATCTCCTAATTATGAATAATTTACCCAACATTAATTTATGATTCTGTTGTAATTTCCCTGGGGGCATTGCAAAACAATAACTTTCAATAACACAATAATTTGTATAAAATAATTTGTATTCTAAATTAGTTTCTCATTTGTTCTCTTGTTCATGGTGCCTCTATTTGGTGATACTATTTTTAATTTGAGCTTCAACAGGACTGCAGTGGAGTTTCCAGTAACAATAACAAATGACAAATAGTTTTTAAATTGGCATTTATTCCTTGCTATGAGTACTAATCCCATTCAATAATGCAGCAGCGATGCAGTCATCACTTCATTAAACTGTGCAATAAACTGCACCGTTGGTCTTATCTTACGCTCCATTTATTCAGCAACTATTGCAGAAGTCCTGAAATGTGATATTATAAAAAATACAATTCTGGTTCTCGGTACTGATTAGCCGACATTCTTTTGAAGCTGTGTTAAAATATTCTACAAACACACATGTGGGACAACATCTCTTCAGTATTGCTGAGCTTTGCACATTTTAAAATGTCAGGTTTTGATGGGAATTTTGACTGACTGGTTGAAGTAAAGTGTGGATGAGTTGATGAAAGAGATGGACAGGGAGATAAAAAGAAAAGAGACACACCAAGATGAATGAGAGAGAAAGAGATAAAGATGTGAAGCTGTGATTGTTAAACAGACTGTGTGGTCCGCACATGGTGAGAGAGAACCAAACTAAAACCCTCTGATGGCAGAGAGACCGCATACGGAATTTGATTGTTGTGCAGTGTTAACTCTTCATAGGACACTCATAGAAATACACTGTGTGTTATTGGAGGACATACAAAAATGTATTACTTTTGAGAAATTTTTCAAACATTTTTATTGTTATGTAGAAAATCAAGGTCAGTGACGTTACCCTATTTGGTTCCTTACCCATAAGTGGCCAAAAAAAAAAAAAATCCAAGAAGTATATACAGTTGCGGAAAACAATATTTAACTGTCAAAAGTCATCAAAAACAATGGTTATGCAATCAAGTACTAACTCCTGTGTGTATCATGTGACTAAAACAGACAGAAAAGAAAACATGGAATGCCTAAAAGCACTGTTTTCACCAGTACAATGCCATAGCTATTGATGTAAGATCTTCAGTGATTTTGGTTATTATCAAGAAAACATGGAAAATGGATAGATATCAGCTCTGAAATTAAACTATTATGAATTATTTTTGTTGTAATCATATTTGTCCAAACAAATGTACCTTTAGTTGTACCAGGCATTAAAATGAACAAGAAACTGAAGAAAACCAGGGGTGGTCTAATAATTTTTTCCGTGACTGTATGAAAATACTAGAAAAACACATTTAATGTGAAAGGGCAAGCCCGGATTAACCATATAGGCAACTGGGCAATTGCCCAGGGGCCCGCGACCTCTGAAGGGCCCTGCGTAGCTCGGGCATAACGAAAATATCTGGTTATCTTTTGCTTATAAATGAAACTGTCCGCAAAAAGTGTTCTTAAATAAATACTGGATACTTTGGAAATGGTTTCTTATTTATTTTTTGTGAAAATGGAGGACACTTCCCTCTCTTTCTAATGTAGTGGATCAATTTTAGATTATACTGATGCTAATGTGTTTTGTTTTCATATCATCATATGCAAGTGAGCGGCCTTGACAAGAGGCTATAGTGGTGCACTTGTAGTTCTACGAGCATTTACACATTTGTACATCAAAATGCATTTGATGATAGTTAGATATTGAAGTATGGGGTATATTTACATATATTCCTGGAACTTATTCTGTATTTTGCCAGATTATAGGGATCCTGGGGTTGTGATGATGGGGCCCTTGAATATTGTTGCCCAGGGTACAGTGAAGTGTTAATTAATCTGGCCCTGTGAAAGGGACATGTATTTTAGAACATTAGAACATCACTTTTAGAGTATTAGAACAACATAAGTGCAGATCCAGACACCTGTCAACATACACATGATCCCTTTGAATGTCATTATTTACTAGGGGTATAACGGTGCACTTGTTTGTAATGAATGGTTTCAGTTTGGGGCCTTTGATACAATACAGTGGTGTACCGAACAACTACATGTAGCCTATGTGAAGAACGCAAACACTTGCCTTGAGTTTCCACACAAACCTTGAAGCAGAACGCACACAGTATGAGCATGGTGGCTGCAAGGAGAATCAATGTACAGGGTTTCCCCATATACATTCTGAAGTAGCGCCACTGCTGAATTCTCAGCACCGCTGCAAAGAAACACCCTTTATTCTGGAGTTGGGGTGCCAATAAGGGGGATGGGGAGTAAACATGACGACAGAGCGTATGACAGAGGCACAAAAGCCGGGTCAGATGTTCGAAGCTGTTAAGTTTCACTTTCAGATTTCAGTAGTTATGGAGCACACCCCTCCCTATCACCCCCCCCACACACACACAAACACACACACTTGTCTCCTTCACTGTACCGAAAATGTATCGAAAATGTATTGAACCAAACCAAAGACCCCTGTACTGAAAACACACCGAACCAAAATTCTTCTGTACCATTACACTCCTATTCCTTACATTAGTACCATTACTTCATGGTACCAGTTCCACTTAGTACTCTTCATGCAGAGGTGGACCTTACAGACCCTGTAGACCACATTTGATCTGAGATTATTGCCTCACTGTCTTCATCGTAACCGTTGCTGTAACTGTCTAAATTCAGAAAGTAACAAAAATAATCACTTTCCCGATAAAGGGTTAAGTCATTCAAGCTAAATTGTAATTTCCTCACCTCTGGCATTGTACAATTAATCATCTTTACACAAGGTATGTCTCAGTCCGTCTTAAAGATGATTCTTCACCATCTGGGGATAGCGTACTTTTTGACACTTGTCAAATTCTCCAAAATCCAGGGAGCTACTGCTCTAGGACAAACAGAAAAAACATGTTCCATGACAATATCTATCAATGCCATAAATGTCTTGCTGATCCATCACACAAATGTGAACTGATAGTAGATTTATTCAGCGTGGTGGATGTGATCTTAGGGGACAAGAGTCTGTCTTAGTGTAATGTTCGAACTGAAATCTACTCTAATTCATGTCTGCTACAAATGGTTTCAATTGGTGTGGATAATGTGATGAAATAATTACTAGGGCTTAAATGATTGTCAATTACTCACATCAAATTTGCCTCATAAAACTCTTCATGGAGTGAGGTGGACTGAACTGTGTAGACTCGCTGCAAGGCCTGACTCCTCACCAGCTGCAGAAGCATTAAATCCTTCCCTAATTCCCACTTTCAACCCATGAGCAAAACCTCAAGCTGATACCACTCTGTCAATACTGTCAAAATGTTTGATTCTACTCTGCGATAGTCCTCATCCTAATTAGTTTTCTGTTTGCAAAAGCCCTTTTAGTTGCCAGGTCAAAATGATTGATTCTGGTAAAGTCAATGACTATCTAGTGAATTCTCTCTTTCTCTCTCTTTTTTTTTGCAAGAGAACAGCTCCTTTCCTTGTGTGTGCACGAAGAGAAGCCAGTCTTCAAAACTGCGTACCCCTTTTCCACAATCTGTGGAGGAGGTGGTAGCTATGACTTTTACTGTGCTGAAAATAAACCTGCCTCTTCAGAGAAGCAATTATGGTGTTATTATCTTGATGTTGCAATTATGTCCCTTTTCTCTCTGCACTTATCATCACTACATATTGTCTTGTAACATCCAGGAGGGCAAATAGATTTTGTTTGGAACCTTTCTCAAATAGAAGCAGTAAATGGTTAAAGAAAGTGCAAATGCTACAATTATACATTAACCATCATTTAAGGTATGTAAAGCAATTGGTTTCAGGTTGCCAAAAACTACCTGACTCAACTTTAAAAAAAAAAATCCCAAGTGAGATTGCTCATTCATTTATTTGACTGACAAAAGCAATAACCTGTATCACTAGAAATGGCAGTCAGTGTGCACATATCCAAGGGACTATTAGCTGTACTGATGCTGTCGGAAAGAGGTGAAAACAAATGTATTATTGGACACAATCCAGCAAGCCCCGAGACAAGTCACATTGAGCAAAAGGCAGACAGGGACATAAAAAGCAAAACAAAAGAGACCTATGTATCATTCATGAAAACAAAAGTCCTCTGGGTAGAAATTTCAGCCATGCATCAAATTTATTGATATAATAAGACGTTAAGGTTATTGTAGTGGTGATTTTAGCCATTACTTACTCAAATGAAGTCGTAAAGAATGATAGAGCATTCACACATTCACACTTTGGAAAGAGAGGAGAGGGAGGTTGGTAACAAGCCTCCATTGACCTCATTAGATTGTAGTGAAGCTCCAACCTAACAACTGGGCCTGTCTCTTGTGAGGTTTCGTACACACACCCCTCGCCACCTTTCCATAACATATCATGAAACACACCGACTATACGTAGGAAGAAATACATGTGTGTACACACATCCGCAAACGGGATCTAATTTTTTTTAAATTTTTTTTTTCCTGGCACATGTTTCCTGCTTAACAGTTGCTTGTAAGTCTCAGGTAAATCACATGATGCTGTCAGCTTCACTGTAAACAGTGGTGTTGTATAGAAAATCAGTGAGGTTAATAAAACTTTTACCTGCACTGTATACGCACTTGAACTGAACGGTGGTGGGAGTGCAGACACTGAGAGGCAGGTACAGACTTATACTGACCAGAAGATCATAAGCAAAAATACAGCAGCATAACTCATTCATTCATTTCATTTATTTGTTTATTTCGAGCATTTACAGAATACATGCAAGCTCAAAAATTCCAAAATCATTCATTTACACTCGAAAAGGACTGGGAAGAAGAAAAACATATTTAATCCCACCCCCATTGTCATCGTCAAATAATTTAACATAATACCGTTACTCACTCCTGTCACACATGATACAGTGCATTCTGTAATTAAATGCACAGACTCTGACTTCTCAATTTATCAAATTTTGCAGTTTTTTTTCCTGCTAAACTGTACCTCAACACAGGTTCTTAATAAATGTCACATAATAGAGTAACTGTCACCTAGTCACACTTGTAAATAGGAAAAAAAAATACTTTTAATAGTTTGTTTTAATCACCTTGGTGTAAAATGTAAACTATGAATGTATTTTTTGAGAAAGATCTTATGAATTCTGCGCTGAATTAAGTATTTCGCCCTATTCACACAGGACCACTTTAACCTGCGGACCTCGAAGATTAATGGCCACCGTCTGTGTTTCATTTGGTATATTAGCACAATACAAGCGAAGTCTGTTTTTTACTCAAATTTCCTGACATTATTCATCTGTTCTGATGTCAAGGACATTTTCAACTCTTACAGGTAAGTCTTGAAAGACAGAAAGATGTTCCGCACTGTACCTGTCACGCTTGTCATCCATCCATCTTTTCACATGTCGCTTCCTCTGAAGGATTTAAGTTTTCTCTTTCAGTGAACATCCTTGCTATATTGCAACATGAGCCTCCTGGATCTACACCATGTATTAAGGCAACATTTATGCATTCTGTGCCAACAACCTACATGCTAACATGAGTAATCCAACTGATTTCTGAATGAGAATGAGATGCTTATATGGCATTTATATATTTACAGTCTAATCAATATGTTATCTAACTTTTTAAAATCTGTTTTTGAGCAGGTGCTTCAGCCATTTCTGCAACCACAATAATTATAAGTCTGCCAAAAGGTCACGCCAAGATGGATTCGATTTAACAAAATCCACAATCACTTCTTGTGGTTGTCATATTTACCAGGTAGAGATTTTATTTCACCCTGCACTGTGATTATAGAGATAGGTATGCAATAAAGCGAGGTATCTATGGATTTAACTGCAGGTTTTTTTTAAGGGTGTAACCAGATAAAATATGATGCAATAATTCATTTTTCCAAATAAATAATAGTTTGCAGGGTCTTAGTATGTACTGTAGGAGCTTTCTCTAAAATGTTTAGGTGATTTGTAACTCAGCCTGTTTTATGTATTATGTGTGGAATGGAATTAACTTACTTTTTTCTATTTATTTTAGGTTCAAAATGTCCACAACTCAATCTCACCAGAAAAAATCCCTCAATCGATCAAGTTGTTTCTGCACCCCTGACAAATAGAAAGCCATTTTTTTTTCTGTTTGAGCTACACACCCATCAGAAACATCTATAATTACTTGGTGCTCAATAGAAGGATAACCTCTTTCACCAGCTACTACTTCATTTCTCTGTTCTCTGTTGTTTTGCTGGGCCTCGTATAGTGTATCCTTGGCTAATCTGAGTTTGTCTACAGTTTTGTGTAGGAGTTTGTGTGGTTAGATGCTGTGCCAACATCTTACTTCGTGTTTTACATAGTACATGTACAAATAATGAAAACGGCTTCTAGAAAATAGAAGCTGTGGGAATTTTTACCACAATACCTTCCCGACTGTGATACTACAAGTAATCATTGATTAATTATTCATCGCCACAAAAATGACTTAATTGGTTTGTAATTGTATAATTTGATGACAATATATGTTTGATAATATGTTAATATCAGTGCCAAACAGATACAGTCATTATATTATTATATTTAACTTGACCAGTAACATGTTTAATGTATTGAAGGCCTAAAGGCTGATTATTTAAAGACTGGGATATTTGCAAGCTTCACTATCTTTAGAGATTAGGTTAGAGAAGATTGGATTGCAGAATAATATATCAAAGCTAAAATCTAAAGGTCATTCAGACATGAGGATATATGCTTGTTTTGTTCACCAAAAAGAGAGCCAGCCTCTGGTGGGAAATGTCAAGGAAGCTGTCACTGGAATGCTGTTTAGTGCAACACACCAGCTTTATTTGGCACTTGACACAAGCCTGAAAGAAAATTGTTCAAAGTGACATATGAACCATGTCATGCCAATCACCCCTCTTCATCCCGTGTTTACCTTTTAATTCTTGTCTTTAAAAGGCTGCAGCAACAAACAAAATTGAAAGCGTCACACTGAGGTTCTGAGTGAACCTTTTAATAATGTTTCTTTTCACACCTTGAGGGTGTGTGTTAGGCACCATCTGCTGGAGTTTGAATGATCTGGAATTAGTGTGACTATATTGAATTCTGAAGCGTCTAGCATGGACACATGTAAGTGTCATTGTATTAGGACCAAAGAGAACACAGCGAGACCATTTCTCCGGGGGACTTTTGTTCTTTCTTTGTGTATTTCCTATTAATCCTCATTCCTCTTTCTGTCTTCTAATATTTGACCTGTCAATTGTTGGACCCGACTGAATCCTGCGTGAATTTCCCTGCGGGGCTGGGAGTAATTTTTGAGCCATCTACCTCTGATATTTTATCCAACTCCACAGGAGCCTCAACCATTTAAGATATTCCCTGTCCACTGATGTACCTTTAGCATGTGTGTATCATATGTGCATTCAAGCACATCTATCTGTGGATGTAGAAGTGGCTGTCTGATATCCTCTGACTTTATAGCTAAAACACAGTTACGCCTCTCTGGAGAATATAACGGCTGTGTGTATAACCATGTATTTAGAATGTCAAGTATGTTATTGGTATTATAAATCTGGTTCCACTGCTACCTGTTTGCCCTTGACTCCTGCATGATAACAGAATGCAAGTCCACATATCATAAATAGTTAAATGCCATTTTAAAGATTATTGGTTTGAAAAGTAGTGGATGGGGTCATGTTAAGTCAATGTGGTATTGCTTCTAAGTGATGAAGACAAAGATTTATATGTGTGGAGGGGTGCTTTTTTATATTTGTAGGGTCTAACAACTGGGAGTCATCTACATTTATGTGTAAAACTAAGGGGTGAAGAGTGCATCATATGTACCCATAAACAGATAAACACCAGGAGAAATATGCATGTGTTTTGTTCTGTAGCCAGTCATTATGATAGATACCCATGGAAAGGATTAATAATCCTTCTGCATACCCACAGTTATGACTGTCCGTTGCTAATGCTTCAAGACACCAGGACTAATGATACTGATGCTGTGTCACAAAATAAAAATGGAAGTGATTCAGTCGGTCAGAGCATTAGGTGTGACCAAGTTATTTTTGGTCTGTTTTTCGCAGCAGAGCAGTCACTTTAGCAAGCTGAATATTTTCAATGCACAGTCAAATTAGCAAAGATGTGAAAGATATACATTATCAACCACAGTATAAGGTGAAAAATGTCAAAGAATTGTATAATATCATGGAATAGATATATCTATGTTAGGGCTGCATGATATTGGAAAAAACTGATACTGCGATTTTTTTTACTCTGTGTATATTGCGATACGAAAAAATACTTAGGAGGATATAATAGCTGCGTGGTGCTGATGTAAATGATCAAACAAATTAGTTGTGTTTCTTCTCGTTGTGGCAATAAGTGCAATGCACTGTCGACACAGAACACATGTTTCAGTATAATCCTTCTTGTAGCTGAAATAATTCCAGATAACTGACGTTGCTTTTCTTTTTGGCACCAAGTCTCTGTTTTCAGTGATTTTCTGTTGTTTGTTGCTCATTTTTCAATGTTGTTTCCAGCGACTCAGTCAATGTGCAGGGGTGTGGTCTGCTTCGGCAAACTGATTAAGAACGATTATGATTGGTGGATGGCTGCGTGCAGTGTGTGTCAGGTACCCAGGCTGAAATTAGAAGAGAAAACGTTGAGTTCATTTGCCTCCTACATTGCAGGACCTGCGATGTGACTATTTCGCACACGATGACGATGCTCAAACAATATATTGTGCACCTCTAATCTATGTGCATACTAGGGATGTAACCATATGAAAATTTCATATCACAGTTATTGTGACCATAATTATCACGGTTATCATTATTATCAGGGTATTATTGAAATTGTGCTCAAAATGTTCAAAAAGTACTGATACACACACTGAAATAAATTACCCTTGTTGTATTTTGAAAAATAAATAAATAAATAAAATAAAATAATAGTCACAATGTACCCTCTGTTGGCAGAAACATTAACCAGTATTAACCCTTAGTGGTCTGAGCCTATTTTGTCCGTTTTTCAGTACTTTTCATTTTGCCTTTATATACTATATAAACAAATGTTTACTATACCCATGCTTGGGATTTTTTTTTCGGCACAACTTCATCTATATCATCTGTCTATTTTTTTTTCACTTTAACCTACTATAAAAACAAAAGCACAAAACACACAAAAAATATATATAAAATCCAATTTGAAAAATGTACATAATTTATTGCATAAATAACACACACATGCTTAATGAACCTTTTCAAAGACTTTAAAAGTGAATATTGGTTCCAAATATTAGTTATATCCAACTAAAATTGTAATAAATTAAAACTATACTCAAATATTTGACATAAAAGCAAATCTTTACATAGGGTTTTTTCCTCTAAAAGCGCGGTAATCAAACACGGTTATCACAATTATTAGAATTTAAACGGTAATACTAACCGTCTGCAATTTTACCGCGGTTTATCGTTATACCGGTAATAGTTACATCCCTAGTACATACACTTCTATATAAAAATCAAAACAAATGTAAACAGTGTTAAAATGACTAATTCTGTCACATGACTGTCATTCTGCTTCTGCTGAGTGAAACACAACGCTACAATTGTTTCCCATAACTAATGGACTATGGAGTTCATAACCGCTGTGTAGATCAATATGGCATGTAGACACGCCATTAACATACAGTCGACCAAGCTGACACAACTTTCTCAGCTTATAACATATATGTAACCTGAAGCATAACCACATCATGGTGGCTCTCCTATTGGCTTTCAGAGTTAATTGGCTCCTCCATCCACTCAGTGATGGTGCATGTCCCTAGAGTGCTGACGTATTTGACATGCAGGGGAATGGGTTTCAGGAGTGAGAGAATGTAAGCCAGTTGGATACGTTCACACAGATCCAATACAATTAAATGATTTGCTTGTCAAAGTACAATGGGGCTGCCTGAACCACATGACCACCAAACAGACTCACTAAGGCATGGAGCGAAACTACTGCACGGGATTTTTACGTTAATGGGCTGCTGTGTGAGCCTTACACATTCTTTGAGATGTATAAGAAAACTACTGTCAGCCAGATGATCTGTGTTTATATCATCTGTAATGTTGGTTCAATTTGAGCATTAAGTACATCTGAGATTCCGCTGAAAAGGAAAGCTATTTATATTTCATCTTAGCCTGCTTTCATTTCAACCAGAAGTACACGCAAAGGTCAGTGAAACTTTTGCATCAATTTCCCTGAATATTCCACTTCTCGTTTGTCTTTTATTCATAACTATAAGATATATCCGCCACTGTAAAAGTATGGCAGACACCAATTAACCTGCATTAATACTAACATGTGGGACTTAATTAGTGGTAGACTTTTACTTTCTGAGTGAAGTTACACAGCTTTCCCAAATGAGTAATGTCCCACAGCTGTCTGCAGTAATAGTGGCATATTGCAGTTTCCTTCTCGAACACTCTGTACAGTACAGTCTTGTAAAGCTAGAAATAATGATTACTTCTTCAAAAACAGCACTGAGGCGCTGACAGGATCCAGCTTTCATAAATCTTGATCGCAATTAGACCCCAACAGTTTAGTGCTATGGCAGTGATTTCTCTAGAGAATGCCCTTCAGATCTTTCTGTAAAACTGTGATATAGGACACTTGATCAAATTTGGGTGTCAGACGCCCTGTCATTGTTTAGGTGTGTAATTGAATTTAATAAGCAGAGGCTAAATCGGTGTTGTCTTAGTGTTAAAGCCGCGTCAACTGTCTTGGGAGTATTGTGTTGAATAAATATCGATACTGGCTGCATCAAGTGATTTGGCTTGAAACCCTTTAACTACTGCTAATACAGGGATTCTACTCTTCACCTCCTTTTCAATATCCTGATGGTGGCCCGTCTCTTACTTATGCAACGCTCTGGAATCCGGGAGTCCTTATTTGTTTGCATTTTCATATTTGTTTTCTTTTTTTCTTTCAAGATAATATCTAATTTAAATATACAATGTTATGGACCCGCTAGGAGATTTCATTCAATTAAGCTGTGTATGTCACACAGCTGGTCCTGACAACTACTGCACCAGGCTGCACAACCGGTCTGTTTTTTCCACAAACGAGGTGCGACGGATCAGTCATGAAGATGCATTATCCATATGGATGAACAGCATGTCTGAAGGCGGTCACTGAGTAGACAGTAAATGGTCACAACATCCAGTCTCAGCAGATATACTGGTATTTAACTTAACATGTTTTCACTTGGAGTTAACTGGTCATGCTACTCTGTCCCTCTTAAGCATTCAGATCATTCCTTCTGCTCTAGTGGAATTGACATAACCAATTTCCCCTGAAGAAAGGTTGACAGTGTCCTTTTTAATGACATCACCAGTTTAGTAAGATGTCATTGACCAAGGTGCATGTGTTTAACTAGATGTCTATTTTCAGGGTTGAACCTGCTGACTGGCACAACAAATGTATATAATGTACACATTTTATATTGTGGAAATTTTCTCGGTGTTGTGCATATTCGGCTGTTTTACTGTTTCCCACTTTCTGGTGACAGTTGTCAAAAAGTGACAAAGTGGCAGCAGATATGCGCATCACCTCCTATTATATAAACCCCAAATGACCCAAGAGAATAAAGGTGTAGAATACTGTGTGAGTGTAATAAAATAATAACCAGGGAGGGGATATTGAATATATCAACAAAAATGAGTCACTCCACTATTTTAATCTATGCAGGGTGAATTTAAACAGAGCAGGTCAACAGTAATACAACAATGGTTTTTCACAGGAACTGCTTCATTCATTATCTTCTGTTGTTAAGTGTTGTTAAAGCAGATAGGAAACAGAAGCAGTGATAGGGCTAATGCCAAAGCAGCACCAGTCACCTGCCCCGCACAAAACACTGTGACGAAGGATGTAAAGCCTCTGGAGAAAACAGCATTAAAAACAAACTGAGAGTCTCAAACAGATCTGAAATCAGCCCTGCGAGACAATTACATATCAAGAAATTAAGTCATTTAACTAGAGTGGATTGATATCAAATATTTGCTTTTATTTTGTCACTTTAACCTAATAGTGAGTGGATAAATATTGTGGATGTTTGAGGGGGAAAAAATATTCATATATGTATATTTATTCCCATGTTGCATAGCAGTGTGGGTGACAAACAGTCGCTCATTCACAGAAAAGTGTTCGTTAAAAATAAAATAAAAATTGAATAAAAATAAATACATAAATAAATAAATATAATAGTGGCGACACATAGTAAGGCAACAGCAGTGGCAAATTCACCTTGAAAGTTAATATCTCAGGAATCAGACCCAATAAATCACTTTATATCACCAAGAATCCCTCATTAGTAAGGCTGGTCTGGACCCCAATCCCTGCTGAATTGTAATGTTTTTACACTAATATCATCTAAAGCCATTATTTTGTGGTACACATAGATGGATTCCTGTGGTCTATAGATTATTTTTTGCTCGTTTTCTAAGTTTTGTACATGACCCAAAAAAAAAAAAAGAAAAAAAGAAAAAAAAAAGATATACCTTACCTTCACGCCATAAGTTTGACTGGATCTTTGTTTTTTACAGGCACTGACTGTTAAATCCAAGAGTATCCACACTTAGCTTCCACTGTATCCTTCATTGATTTTGCACATTATTTTATTCTTCGTGGATTACCGAGCTGGTACATCTGCACCGGTGCGAAGCATTTATCAAGGTGTTCAGAGAAGAAAAAAAAAAACAAAACAAAAACGCACCACAGAGAGCCAACAAATCATACAAATAAAAACGTGAAAAAAGAAAAGCCAGTGTTTTCTTTTTCTGTCTTTCTCAGTTTTCTGAAAAATACGACTGTTTTATGTAGTTTCGGTCTTCACAGGAATGACGCGGTGGCTGGAACTGTGCGTCGTCCGCCTGCTGTTGAGGAGCTTTACGCACGGAGTTACCTTCAGTACTGACGGAGGCAGGAGCGCAGCGACTGTGAAGAAGTGTGCAAAATCAAGGCGGGGTTACATCTACTTAAACATTGCCAGGGACGTATGTATCCTTTAATGTCACCACCGGCAGGCTTGGACCGTCAAACCTATTTTACCTTCTACGCCTGCGGACTGAATCCTATTTTTCATCCTGTTCTCTCCATTTTGCGCCACGGGCTGCGCTTTTTAGGAATTTGCAAGTAATTGAGGGAGATATAAAAGGGCTAAATGTGAGGGTTTATTTAATTACTTGGAGATGCACTGTGATAATTAGACCTGAACAGTGGATCTAGACATGAAATCCGTTAGTGGTGTGGAAAAAAAAGGCATTTGCGCAATAAAACACAATCACTATAACAAATCCGTTTCACTCATATCACAAGCTGTTACCTTCTGTAGAGTTATGTTGTACTCAAAAATATGCAGACTCAGCCTCCTCACTCCAGGAGTTTGATGAATATTAATAGTTTTGGACCCACTCAGGACCTTAGTACACAGTATGTGTTTTTACTGAGTGGAAAGGGCATGGAGTTTAACAATATTCCAGGTGTGAAAAGAACAGAGTGGTTTATAAAACAGGACTTTTGTGTCAAGTGCATCAGAAATGGACAAGGAAATGTTCAACTGAGGATTTTTCCCTTTTGTTTGTTAGCATACACTGTAAAAAAAAAAAAAAAAAAAAAAAAAATCCTGTTGTTTTTACAGAAAAAAAAAACTGGCAGCTGTGGTTTCCAGAGCAATACTGTAAAAAATACATCCAACTGTACACATATTTACGGAGTAACATGTAGATTTAACATTTTAAACATGTATATTTAACATTAGACTTAAATGGTAAATGGACTGCACTTATTTAGTGCATTTTCTACACCTTCATGGTGTCCAAAGCACTTTCCAAAGCCATCAGGTCCAACTGGAAGCAATTTAAGGTTCAGTGTCTTCAATGGACACTTTGACATATGGACAGTCGGAGCCAGGATTTGAACCTCCAACCCTTTGATTATTGGACAAGCCACTCTACCAACTCTACCAACCCATTTATTTACAAGATTAAAATGTTAAATTGTTAAATGTTTATTTTTTTTGTTATAACTTATATATATATATATATATATATATATATATATATATATATATATATATATATATATATATATATATATATATATATATATATATATACAGGGTGGGGAAGCAAAATTTACAATGAACATTTAGTTGTTTTTCTCAGCAGGCACTACGTCAATTGTTTTGAAACCAAACATATATTGATGTCATAATCATACCTAACACTATTATCCATACCTTTTCAGAAACTTTTGCCCATATGAGTAATCAGGAAAGCAAACGTCAAAGAGTGTGTGATTTGCTGAATGCACTCATCACACCAAAGGAGATTTCAAAAATAGTTGGAGTGTCCATAAAGACTGTTTATAATGGAAAGAAGAGAATGACTATGAGCAAAACTATTACGAGAAAGTCTGGAAGATACTATTAAAGAAGAATGGGAGAAGTTGTCACCCGAATATTTGAGGAACACCTGCGCAAGTTTCAGGAAGCGTGTGAAGGCAGTTATTGAGAAAGAAGGAGGACACATAGAATAAAAACATTTTCTATTATGTAAATTTTCTTGTGGCAAATAAATTCTCCTGACTTTCAATAAACTAATATGTCATACACTGTCTTTCAATCCCTGCCTCAAAATATTGTAAATTTTGCTTCCCCACGCTGTATATAAAAGCAAATATGCCGTTATTTCAACATTATAGTTTTGCAATTTAAACGGCACCACATTCTATTTCAAAGTACAGTTTTATTTTCTAAAAACAATAGAAATACATAATTTCTACATACAAATCTGGTTTTGTTCACATACTCTTCCTGTAAGAACTACAGCTATATTTGATTTAATCGTTAACACAAAAATCTTTTCAAATAAACAACTTTGCATCGTATTGTCACTTACAGTTTTTTTATGTTGCAGTTTTACAAGTTTGTGGTGTTAATTCTACAGTCATTTTTTACAGTATAGATGTTTGTTCTGTATATAGTCAGTGTTGTTGGTTGTGCTCACGCTCCTGGGATTAGTTATCTATGCAAATGTAATCCACTGGAGTCTATTTATTAAGTAATTAATATGGATATACAGTTTTGCATGTAGTGTATTTATGCCCAACAAGTGCAAATGGAGTGAGAATAATATGTGGTGAAATCTACAGCAAATCACTTTGGTTTACACATCTTCACACATGTGAAATTAGAAACTATTTCTTTAAAGGTTCAATGTGTAATATTTAATGACGCCTAGAAGTGAAATTGTAGATTGTAACCAACTGATGTAGACTTTTTAGGTAGAAGAACAGTAACCTTTGTCCACATTCAAGCATAGCAGGTGATGGTAAAACACCTTAATGCTGGGTGTCATCCCCATTAAAATGCAAAAAGCAAGAGACGAACATAAAAATATGGCAGCCCATTATGATGGACTCCTTAAACAGCATCTCACTCCTTTTTATATGAAATTAAAACAGTATGTTCAATGTTACAATCATTTCTTGGAATCAGAACCTTCTAAATTCACCTAAATCTTATATTCACTGCATCGTTAAAGTGCTTCCTGTCTGTTATGGTCTTCATACATCACTCACTACAATAAACATTCTTACACAAGTGGTGCCAGGCACAATGTACCCCACCCCTCGCATGTATTGTAGCTTATTTTGGCATTGCCTCTATATAGGTGCCAAGTTTGAAGTAAAGTAAAACAAAATTTTATAGTTGTGAAATATCGCTCATTATAAATAAATGGGAGAAAACTAGATATAAAAAACTCATAAAAAATTGGAACTTTGACCTGCTTTTCCCACAATGTAATCACATCTATTCTGGGTCACTGGGAATCTATAAACCCAATTTGGTATGAATTCAACCAATAGTTTTGCTGCTACAGACATTTGAAATTTCACCCATTATAAGTAAATGGGGGGAAAAAAAGATTTCAAAAATTCATAAAACATTTAAACTTCGACCTATTTTTCCCAAAATGTAATGACTTATATTCTGGGTCACTGGCAATCTGTAAACCCAGTTTGATATGAATTCAACCAATAGTTTTGCTGCTACAGACATTTGAACTTTGAACACCCATTATAGGTAAATGGGAAAAAAAATAAAATAAAATTTATAAAAAATTTGAACGTTGACCTACTGTTCCCAAAATATAATCAGATCTATTCTGGGTCACTGGCAATCTATAACCCCAATTTGGTATGAATTCAACCAATAGTTTTGCTGCTAGGATGTTAACAAACAAACAAAAACAATACCCCTTGCCTCCCCTTTGGGGGGGTGGATTAACAACAAGAACAATCACTGGCAGAGACATAAACTACACTACACACATTTACTCAACTACTGTGCTTTAAAGCAACACATTTTGAGCTATTACATTATATCCAACCTACATCTTGCTAAACGTTAAAGAGAAAAAGCACAGTATTATATTCATCTAATTATTTGTATTTTTTGTACATAATGTCTCCTTTCTGACCAAAAGATGACGTCATGAAGTCTATTAAATTGCTATTGTTTCAACTACCTGTGGGTGGTGAAAGCTAACAAACCTGTTTCATTAATATTTTTGCATATAATTATTGTCTTTGGGTGTTTCAAAAGTATTTCTGGTTCAGAAGGAAGAGGAGCTTAAGAAGGTAATTAAACTTTTGAATATCAAATTTTATCATTAGCAGCGCAGTATTATTTTTTTTTCTTGCTTTACTTTGTATTCACAGTAAAAAGCACTGAGGAGAAAATCCCCTCCTTCAGAAGAACAGCTTAGGTACATCACTGCACCAAGAACAGTGCTTTAAATATCCTCTTTTCTGCTATCGCTGTCTAAAGAGCTAACATTACCTGGTGATATTGCCGTTTCATGCCCATGAAAAGTCTGGCAGGATGCAACAAGTGTACAGATTTTCTGTATGGCTGCAGAAGGGTTTCCTGTGAAATGGAGAGAACATGTCACTGAAACGAGTCAGCAGCACTGACTGAGTGAACACAGATGCAGATAAAGAAGAAGCTAAATTACAACACCCCAAATCTTTTCAATAATAACTGAGAATGGATGAAATTACACAGACTAGTGATATAGCCTATGCGTGGATTTTATTCTCTGTGGGAAGAATTCCTGACAAAAAAATAGCTATTCTCAATTATGTGCTTTTGTGAGGACATCTGGACTCCAGAAGATAGCCGGTTTCCACTTTCTCACTTATTCCCACACTCGTACAGTACACACACTCCTGCACAGTCCCCAGGCTTGCTGTGGGAGGCACAGACACATCTTGTTGCTGACTGCCATAAGGCAACATTGCATCCTGGTGCTGCCTGATATGGCCTCTATTAACTTACACTGATGAGTGGATGATGGCAGAATGCTAAATAAATCACAGCAACTTTGATGATATTGCTCAGTTCATGCTATTTTAGATGCCATTTTCACCCGTCGTTTCATGCAGATGAAACGCTTCAAAATCCATCCCAGAATTTTTTCCAGTCAAGAGCCACAATATAATGTTAGTACAGGGCGTTACTTCACATAGATTGTGATTGTGGATTCTAGACACAGACTGTACTGTCAGCCAGGCAGATGCACAGTGCCACCGTCAGGGAGCGGATGCCGACTTGAGGTGAGCTGAGGAAAGGCACAGACCTGCAGTGACATTACCTAACATCATATAACATACGCTCCAACTCCAAGCCATAAACTAAGGTCCTGAAATTGAATCATATTTTATGCACCACCACTCACCTGATCATATAAAAAATTTATGAGATTACAACTGGGTAGCACTAAAAAAAGACATATGTGACAACTCATGTTTGACTCTTGAAGCTCATTTCACATAGTTGACATGTGATCACCTGACATAGAGTTACCATGAGGGAATTCAACTCAGTTTATGAATATATAACCAGCCGGAAAATAATACTCTTGTTCATGTAACACAGTCTAAATTTGTACTGAGATTGTACCCGATGTTTCTCACTTTGTGCTTGATCTTCTGCACATTAACACATTAATGAGACTAAGTAGTCTATGTTTAACCCTCCTCTTGTGCTAGCTTATTGTTACCATCTCTTATGTGAACGGGTCAGTTTTGACCCATGTCTTAAATCAGCTGTAAAATACACTAAAAACAATTATCTATCATCCAATTTGTTTCTCATCTCTTGGTTACTTTGTTAGGCTTCCTTATTCATGAAAATATTGGTTTTAATATTTTTGGTGGGAGCCTCTGGACCTTTTTTCGTCATTATACCCCTCCATGTGCACTCTACAAGTCACCAACTCTATACTGGACATCTTCTTTGCTTGTTTTGTTTTTGTGCAGGTATACTGGATAAGAAGGCAAAATAAGATATCCTGAAAGCTCACATGATTGGGACAGGAGCTGGCTGTCAGTGTGTTGGCTGACAGTGCACTTATGATTTCAGTTTTGGCTCTAATTATTACTTTAAAATCTTGTTTTTATAGCTGGGTTGAAACTGACCCTAACAACACAAAGGTCATAATTTCAACCAGAGCATGTCATAATTTAGTGGAAAAAAAGTTTTTGTATTATTTTTGTTGAAATAGAGGTTCCTGACAAAGTCAAAAAGCCTTGATGCAATAAATACATTTTATGTGGTTCATTTATGCATTTAAAACCTAAAAAGGGTCGGTGCTGACTCTAACACAAGAGGAAGGTTAAACTGTATTTGTGTGTTTGTAGTGTTTGTATTTCTTGTTTATACAGCTCTATTGTCCACGCCTCCCTTTAAAAGGAGATTTCAACCTCACAGGGGCTTTTACATGGATAAAAAAATAATGTAATAATGAAAAATAGAAAAATAATAGTTCGTGCTGAGTGACACAGAAGTAAAAAGACACTAAGAGTTTCTGCATGACTGCCAGTTTGGCAGATAATGTTGACAGTTAAGCTGTAGCCAACTCTGAAAGCCATGAAGGAGAGATAAAAAAGGAGAGGGGTGAGGGCCAGAAACAGGTATCTAGTTATATGCAATTTTTCTAACACTAAGAAAGCATGTTTGAGGAGAAAGTCTCACTATAGGGCTGTATTTTCTCATTTTTTCTTGGGTTTCATGAAAAAAACAAACAATAATTCCATCCAACAAGTAACAATACAATACTCTGCCAAAGCATGATAAATTTCTCCATTTCTGTGTCACACACCTTTGTCCACACACCTATCACTGAGCCAGCCATGCTACGCCTGATTTGTTCTCTTATGGAATGGGCAATCTCATTTATTAGCAGATGCTGGCTGGCCTAGAAAAAATATATACTGTGTACAGCTGAAAGAGGTTCACAAAGGGGATGGAGGAGAGAATGACAGAAAATCAAATTAATCCCATGTTAAATAGTGGGAGTTAAGATTAGAAAATACAAATGTATCATGAAAAAAAGCCCAGAAATGCATACAAAGCTGAGTGCCAACATAATAACCTAATATGTGTTTGGTTTAAGAGAAGAAAAGAAGCTGAAAGATAAGCTGGGAGAGTGAAAGACCAAAGAGAGTAGCGATGCTAATTAATTAGAAGCAAAAACCATCCAGCCCGCCTCACAATTTGACTGCAGAGCTGCTCAAATTTTTATTTCTTTTGCAGATAGTGAATGTACATCTCCAAAGAAGCAGAGTAACTCTGCATTTTAAAGGACAATATGAGGAAAAGATGTAGCCAGCTTCAACACACACAGTGGCAGCTTTCAGCAGTCGGGACTTATGTTTATTTCATAAGCCTTTTTAATTGTAACATTCCCTGAGAGATGTGTGATTGAACTCTGCTCATTACAGCTGAGCTGAGCTGAGCTTTACAGTGATTATGGCAACGTTCCATCTTGTTTCATTGTAACATTTTATCAGATGCTACACTATAGCAGGTGGAAGAGAAATGAGAAACGTCCTGAATGAAATACAAGTGTGAAAGAAGTAGGAAGAGCTGTAAGGTAAATAATTAATGCTGGAAAATGTTGAAATCTTATCACTTCCAGTTACATCTCATTATGATAACCAGGCAGTAAATCTTTGTCCACAAATAGATTTTAATGCAAATTGGTGTTTTGTCGGAACAGTGAAACAGTCGAGAATTTAATGCAAAGAGAACAGAAAATAGTCTGGTACTTGTAAAGCTGAAGGTCACTCTGTGCTCAAGCTGCCAAGGCGAGCAGCATGCGGACAATATGATGGGGAACTGTGGAGTTGGCTTTGCAATCACAAACAAGCTTGTTAGCCTTATGGTTGCCCATGACTGAGTACAAAGACTGTTTGCCTGCACTGAATTTGTTAAGATGCTTTCATCTGTCCTGCTTCCTCTACGTGGAACTGGCTGTAGACTGATTTAAACTGGAAAAAGCTTTTCCCTGACTATGGTGAGATTACCCACTATTGAAAGGCCAAATGGAGAAGTAACTATGTACAATTTATTTAATCCAAAATCAATTTGAATTTTTGTCTTTGCTTGTACTTGCACGTGTGTGTGTGTGTATTTCATTTTTTTCTATTTTGTATTTTCCTCAAAAGCAGAGGTTTCTAGTTGTATGGCTTTTGTTTACATGCGGCTTTGAACTTACATTGTTAGACACAAAGTGATATGAAAAGTACATAACCAAAGTTAAAATTGGAAAAATGGTTTGTCCTTTTCTTCAAGATTCATTAAATCTGGCAAAAACCCCCACAAGTTCTATATTAATTTTTTCCACAAATGTCACCAGAAAGCGCAGTATTCACAGAATAAATGTTTGTTCCTCTTAAAATTATTGCAGTCACTCGTCTGTTGGTGAAAAATAATGCACAATGGAAAGTGACTGTTGGAAAGTTCCACTATTTGTTATAGAGAGGAAAGGTGCATGCATATGGTATTCCTCCTGAAATGATTTAATTTGGGTCTTTTAACCCTCGTAGTGTGCTGCATGCAACTTCCCTATCTCCATGCTAATGAAATCATTATTTTCAGCTATGGCCACAAATAGCTTCATTATCTTTTGTTGCTGCAATGATTGAGGGAAATAAATCTGTTGCATAAATATTTGAAATACAATTTCCAACTCCAGTTGCAACTAAATTAAATGTGTAATCTAAAATCTTAATATTTTACTGAATCTCTCAGATCTCAGTCTGTGACCAGGTTTATTATCATTTGAATGAGTTGGCTGTTATAGCACAGAGTGTCAGCAAATCCTGGTTCATTTAATGCAACATCCTGCTGTTAGTAAAAAATAAAGTTAAATTCAAAAGAAGTAATTTTATCCCTGTTCTGCTTGAGAAAGTGTTTCCACTGTGGCTGTCTTCAACAAAAGTTACACTTTCAGTTCATTCACTGGGCATCACTTGACGAAGAAAAACTGCAAGTGAAGCAAAGTTTCAATCTATCTCTGCTTCTTTGAGAAAGTTTGGTGTTGTCCATTAAAGAAAGAAAGAAAGAAACAACAAAGGAAATAAATAAGAGGAGATAAAGGAACGACAGGCTCATAGTTGAAGGGTAAACAGAACCGAAATATAGGGAGGATGGATGAAGGGAGACAGACAGAAAGATAGACAGTCTTCAGTAATGAAGGCGGAAACAGCTGAAGTGCCCTCTGTAGCAGGAGGATAAGGATCTTTATTTTAAAAAAGAAAACTCTTGACTATAATTGGGATGTAGTGAGAGCCGAGAAGTGGATCTATGATGTGATCATTAGCCCAAGTGTGGCGGTTCCCCCCTGAGTGTGAAAGGAGAGCGATAGAGCACGAGGGGACGCTGAGCTGAGACAAGGGCGGAGGAATAAAGATTTTTTTTAGGCCAACTTCAAGCTGCAAAAGTGCAAATAAGCACCTGACTGGAGAGATGGAGAAAGTAGGAGGATAACAGTTAGAGTGGACAGGGGGCTGGGAAATACCCAAAATAATCAGATTCATCCAGGACACCCACTGACAGTCGGTCCACGCTGCTGCTGCGAGGTGTAAAGGTGGAGTACAACGATTTATCTATGTCAGAAAGAGCTGCGAGGAACATATGGTGCTGAGGCAATGTGAGAAATGGGGCCGCTGGACACAACAGCCCAAAAATCCTGGTTACTCTGTATCAGCCTGATTCATTGCTATCTATCTCCTACATCAGGAGCTTTTGCCCTTTACCGCTGGGCAGAGTCACAGACTGCTACATCCTGTCACCTGACCACTCTGGCCTCCTCTAATTAGTTACAAGTGGATCCACTGCTCCAGTTAAATATTTTATTCAGTAGTGAAGGTCAGAGCAGAACTTAGTATAGGTTGTTATTTAAGAAAATAATTTAATTTATGCCTGCAATTATCAAAGCCAGGCACTGTGACCATTTTGTGACCTAATTCTGCATTACTCAAGAAAAAATAATGAAGTGTAAGGCACGGGAGCAAAAGCCTATATGAATATGTCAGCAAACAAGAAACGCATGAAAGACAGAGAAATGAATGATGTCTAAAACATGGTTCCACAGAGACATTTCATCTAGTATACTGCACCTACATCACAGTGAGTGTAACTGAAGCATGCACAGCCCGAGTCAAAGGCCAAGCATTGATTTTTATGATGCTGTAATGGTTGCATACACTGGTTTAGACTTACCTGCTTACATTACAACATTGCTCTTTTCTGTCTTTGTTCAGTCTCATAGTCTAACACAAGGAACAATTTACGGTTCAAACAACCCCCTTTTGCATTTTTAGGATTATTCATAACCCCTAAACACTGAAGCTGTGATCTGTATTTACATGTGTCTGGACCAGGCAAGAGGTCTCCTTGCCCAGGGTATGTTAGTGTTCCTGGGTGCTGTCTTCTCTGACTTTAGACACACATCTTGAGGCAACTTATGTACTTCTTGTATTCATCCATGGAGCCTGTCAACTTCAAAACTGTCATGCCATCTCTCTTTCTTTGTCATCTTTCTCTTTCTTTCTGTATTCCTTTCTTCTGATCTCCCTTTTGCCCCTCGCTCACTGCATCATGTGGTACCTTCAGTCACTGTCATCTTTGAGCAGAGTCGTCTTTTTATTGCTGCTTTTTCTATTTTCTGTCTCTTCCCCCTCCTCACTCTCATTTTCTCTCTTTTATATTGGTGTATTTTGAGTAGTTTACGTCTTTCTCGAACGTCAGCATTTTTTGTCAGGAATTTCATATTGCATTGAATGCACTGAAGTCAGAAACTCCATTGGGAAAATTTGGAGCAGGAGCACATCAAAAACTGCTATTGTGTTTGTCATTTGCTTGTGCAAGAAAATTCTTTTTGACTATAAACCTGTTTGTGCATACGTATGCAGCTTGTGTGTTAATGAGTCTTCAGTGTCCTTTGTGCTGTCTTGATTGAAAAGGAATGGCGTTGAACAGCCACAGTTCTGCTGCTGCCATATGAATGCTCTGAGGCAGGAGGAGAGTGGGGGGTGCACAAAGTGGAATCAAAGAGATAGAAGGAGGAGAAGAGGAAAAAGGAGCGATAAGAAGATGGAATGGTAGGGGGGCAAGAGAGGAATGAAAAAGAGACACATATGCAGGCTGGGGGAAGGCTATGAATAATGTGAAATGACACCACAAAGGAAAGATCTGAAGTACCCTGCTGTCTAAAAACCTAAAGGGGAAAGAGTAGTTAAAAAAAAAAAAAAAAAAAAAGGTTTGGAGTTACACATACATTTTTATTTAGCATTGCAATCAAGTACCAGAAAACTCCATGGGGTCTTCTAACCATAGATGTGATACAGCATGTGCATAAACAAACTTTGTGTTTTGTTATTCTGCAGCAGGTTCAGTCATTGGATCTGGGCAACCAGTGCCTTTGAAATATTTACCAGAGCAGTCTTTAAAGGGAGATGTACAGTACAGTGTACTGCTGTCTCACAGGTCTCCAGGGCATAATGGGATTTGGAGTGTTTGTGGCATCGCCTGCTCTCTCTGTCCCTCTGTGATAGTGCCTTTTGATTGGCATGTGTGTGAGTGCATGTGCTATGCTAGAGTTTCTATATATATATGTTTGTGTGCTGGTGTGCACTGCATGTGTATGCACTGGTGTATCTGGTGGAATGACTGGTGACAGAAGTCCTCACTACTAATGTGCTCTTGACTGTCAGACAGTAGGACCTTCAGAACCATCACAATCAATTAATGTCTCATCACATAGCTGAGAAGTGGACAGAGGTGTCTCTGTGTGGGTTGATTTCAAGGGCCAACATAAATAAACAGACTCCCACAGTTTATTATACTACACTGGACAGCACAAGGAGGAAATCAGGTTAAAAGTTTGAGCGAAGGAAAGTAAACATGATTGGAAGAACAGCTGCATAATCATGTTGTCAAATGCAGCAGAAAATCTAAGCAGTGGAAAGAATCCACAGTGACGTCCGTTACTGTAAATAGAAAATGTACCATCAAATTGGCCTGAAAAACAAGGCAGCAAGAATCATATATTTCACATACAGGACAAAACTCTGAGGATCACTTAGGGATACTGAATCTGCAATATATAACAGCAATCAACTGTACCTCACCACTCATTAGTGGTCTTTCCTTCCCTCCTGAAGCCAAAACATTGAGTACTACACAGCACAAGTTCTGCAACTAATGAGTTCAAATGTTGTGAAGGTGCTGGCTACGTTTAAAGTCACACTTAATTAGACTGAAAATATCTGTATAGTTTTTTACTTTTAAAGTCCCAATGCAAATTCATTTTAAAATTCTGTGTGTGGGAATGATTAAAGGACTGTGAGGTAGTCAGCCTTTTCCTCAATGCATTTTGTGTTCTTGAAGACTAACATAATGACGAACAGAGATAAAATGAGAGTTTTAAATGTACTATAAAAATACATTTTAATGCTAAATATTACTAGAAGTAGGTGCAACTTGCTCAACTCTTATTTAGTTTTAAGTTATGCATATTTTAGACTACAGCAGGAATAAAAATAACCATCAGGCAGGGTAAAGCCTGTTTTATTGGTATGGGATGTCATACAGGGACTAAACGCTCATCTAAACTGTATTATGATGCTTTTTTCTTGCATATGTCTTTGCTTTCTATATACAACTCTAAAAAAAAAAAAAAAAAAAGAGTAGTTTCCTACTGTGTCATTTAGGGTTTTCCAAGATGAAAGTTTTCCAACTGTGAGAGCATATTTAATCACTACAAGCAAACATTGGATTTACATTATACTGTGAGGCATTTCCATTTATAGATTAGTCAGACTATATGTTGCTGCATCATGAGTGTGGGACCAAACTACATAACTCTATGAAGATTTCTGACCAATCTATTTCATTCGGTGTAATACTCTAACTTTGAGGATTGCTGTTATTCTGTGGAGCAGCTCTATATCTGTGGGAATTAAGTTTTATCTCAGTTAATCTCATGTGAGGGAATGCAGCTCAGGCACACATTGCTGAAACCGGTCTCCGTCCTCTGTGCTGTGCTGAGCTGTGTGGAGTAATAATGACTAGGAGGCTTGTGTCTACAAACCTATGTCAGCCATTTATAGTCCAGAGAGAAGCAGAGTATACTGGTCTGTGATGCTTTTGGCTGTGTATATTTCTGATCCAGCAAATCATAAAATATAAACAAGATACAGTCTTTTTTTTTATGTCAAATGAGTGTGATACTGAAAAATAAATTCTGCTGACACGTTACAATTTATTCTCATTTCATCAAGGGGCTTATGTGTAGTATTGATGATGCAATCCTTCAAAAGTGGGGGGGGAGGGTGTCAGGTACCAAAACCACCAGCAAATCAGTGGTATGTGTCCATCGACTGTATCACTCATTGAATAAAGCATACACACATCTGTATAAGAGCATCATCAAGCTTTTTTTCTTCCAACAACAACAAAAACATAGCCAGTTATTTTGAAAGTCAGCCAAAATATAATATATAATATCATCTTCATGTGCTTTGTCAACTGATAGTTTACATTATAGCTCTGTTAGCGTAGCTCTATTAGCTTAGCTCTGTTTTTAGACAGAAAACAGCCACAGTAAAACTACAAATCACCTCCAATTTTTTTGTGTCGTTTTTTTGTGTTTGCGTTTTCAGTACCTGCACAAAAGATCTGTTTGGAATTCTCCAAACAAGGTCAGAACTGTCACAGTTTAGTCTGAGCCGTGAATCAACAAATGGCAGCTTAGCAAATATAACAACATAACATAATAACTTTCCATCTTCATAAACCTCATACCAAACTCACAATGTAGAAGAAGCGCTGCAATTTCATGGTTAGACTCCATTCTTTTCATTTAGAGCTGTGTCCAGTGGTGAAAATGACAACAGTAGCTGGGTTTCCATTACAGTTTTCTGCAAAATAAAAGTGATATTTCTGCAATTTCAACAAAGTACAACTTATTGGTGTTTCCTTTGAATAGTGTTGGATGCGTGATTCAAGTAAAGTCCCATCTTGAGACATGTTGTAATTTTCATAAAATACTGTATAGTTCTCGCAAGACGCTCATTTAAGGAAGATGGACACACTGAGTTTCCTTCCAAACCTCCACAGTGTTGGCGCTGTAGTGTGGGTTCATCTACTGCTATTGCAGTGACTGTCATAAAATAAAGAAGACGGATATGTATAATCGTCCCAAGGCAAAGCCCTTATTTATGGCAGCGGCAGAGTGGATTTCTGGGAGAGAATTGTACATCAGGAATTCACCGAGTTGTGGATCCAGAATTTCCGAATGACCCGCAAAACGTTTAATGAACTGTGTGATGTTATTGAACCTCTCGTGGCACCAGACTTGTCATGCCCTTGGGAAGCAGTTCCTACACAAAAGTGAGTGGCCCAAAACAAACTAGAACCACCTGATCTGCGTCCAGGGTCATAGGTGAGACGTTTGGCCTTTGCACAGATGTGTGAAAATGCGCAAAATGTGTTTCCATTACACTTTTGTGCTATACTTCTATATTGAAACATCTCAAAAACCACCTATTGAAAGCGTAAAAACTTTTTTGCAATCTTTGACAGTTTTTGCAACATTTCAATGTTTGCATTACTAGTTTTCTATTGCGCAATTTACATTTTGCGCATTTCTGTGGGTAATGGAAACCCAGTTAGTGATTCTAGATTTGACACTAAAATTTGTTTATTATCAGTTCTCATCCCATCTGGTCATTTTCTGATGTTTTGGTCAAAGACTACATGACATTAGTTTTCCTCACCATTGGAGACTGACATAGTGACTCATTACTCCCTCCAGTGGTCGTATAAATCCAACACAACATTGAAGAGATTAAGAGCATACCTCTACAATCCAAAACATATCTCTAACATAACTTCAGAACTGTTTAATGATTTTAGGATATGTTTTAGTATCTGGAAGCTGAAATACTACATATCGTTCCTGAAGTTGAAACCCTGACATGTTAAAGTAAAAGACCTATTGGCATGTTCAACCACTTCATCTATGAGGCCCTTGATGGCAACATATGGCAGACTCACAGACTTTAACCATTACATGCTGTTTATTTCTACACTATGTTGTCTAGGTCACTAATATAGGCAAAGTTCTGAACTACAGACCTACTTAGAGTGCATAAATAATCAATATAGCATTAATAAATAGTGAGTGTGCCTTTGTTAATGCTTCTGAGAGCAGGGAGTGTGTATGTTCTTGGGTTTTACACCAGGCCTTCATGGAGAAAAGACATTACCTGTGACATAAAAACAAGAAGATTTTTATTAAAAGTGAGAATAGCAAGGACAATCTGGATCTGGAGGACATTTACAACCATCAAAAAAGATTCAGTAAGTTAATTTGACCTGAATCAGCCTCAATAAACCATCATTTTAGGTACATGTACAAAAAATGTATTTCATTTCATTTTGACATTTTTGGGGAAAGGTCAGCAAATTTTATGGTTTAAAAAATGACATTTAGGGTTGGTTTTTTATTAATGTCAAATAGTCAAATTTACATACTGAACAGCATGTAAGGTACAGAAACTATTACCATCTCATAAAATACAAAATGGCTTGGTGTTATGCTTCCAAGAAAGCAAAAATATGAGTAAGATGGGAATATAATCAGGTGCTGTGGTTAACTATTTATTGTCCTGGTCTGCTTTTGAGCAGTTTTATTTCCCAGTTGCTGAATGGTTCCATTTAAGCAGCTGGAGTTGCATGTATAATACTTTATACATTGTCACCTAATCATTTCTTGTGCTTGTTGACAGAGAAGTTATAAGCATTGCGTTAGTTCTATCACATTAGGGGAGCACCGATACCAGTATCGGGTATCAGGTCCGATACTCTGCTTGTGAATTCATACTCGTAAAAGTACTCCGATACAACTGCACCATAGTGTGACATTCGCAGTTAAGTGCAGCAGGTACGCGGCGGAGAAGTAATGTCAGCAGTGTGGAGATTTTCAAAATAAATGACGGTGACAAAAGTAATGCTGACTGCAATTAACGTTAAAGACACTGACAGATATGAACAGAGCGTTCTGTCCGTCCTCTGCGTACATTCCATCTATTTTCCAGGTACTTGCAGATGCGTACCCAGACAGAGAATACCAGCAGGACCCGTGGAGGTAGAGGATCTGTTCAAAGAGCGACTGTGTGAGTTAGAGAAAAACTACTGACATATGTATGACAACTACCCTCATCAATATCAACATTGATATCCACATTAGTATAACCTCTGTCATCACCTTGTTTGTTATTACTGACTTTCTTCTTCTTCTTCTCAAAAATCTTTACTCTTTTTCATGGTATTTCTCCAATATGGTTAATTAATAGCGGCGCCCCATGGTGGATTGATTGACAAACGCTCATTCCAATGCATTAAATGTCAGTAGCAGCACTTTGTTCCTGTCAGACTAATGACAACAGCAATAAAGCACATTTTCAAAAGTAACGAAGAACTGTAATGGGATTATTAAGTACTCGTATCAGTACTCTGCATCGTCAAGTACTCAAATGTAAGTACTTGTACTTGTACTCGGTCAGGAAAAAAGTGGTATTGGTGCATCTCTAATCACACTAATTCCATTTGCAGACAAAAACAAGTACCAACTTAATGTTTTCTCACTCACTGAATGTTCGATAATTTGAATCCTAAGGTCTTATTATCTGTATCCTTTATCTGGTTTATTTCCAGCTTCTTCTAATTTCTACATGGCGTAGTTTTCAACTTACCATTAGTGTGTATTTGCACACTGTTGTAAGATAAATATCCCTAGGAGCAGCCCATTTTGCATGCTGATGATGATATTTACGCACCATATTTAGAAATTAATGGTTCAGGGAATGTAAGAATGTTTCAAGTGTGTCATTGAGCAAGAATAACACGGTAAGAGGTTTTGCAAGGGTGAGAGCACAGAGTGTGTGCTTTTGATATAAAAAGGACTTAAATGCCAAGAGACAATTGGCAATTTACTCCTAAATTAGAGATGGTAATACATGGCACACAAACAAAGCGAGTCTCACAGACACACACAGAAATAGACACAGTAATAAACTGAAATGTGACTTTGTGCTCTAGATCAGTTCATTCCCGATGAGTAAGAGGTCACCAGAGAAGCTGTCTCATTGCAGTAGAGTTGGTTTTCTGAAAGGTGTGCAGCTACATGACAAATATATCTGTGTTATTCATTTTTACTTCAGAATTTCCCATCTCTCTGCTTAGAAAAAATACCCTGTATAATTCAATATGTGACTGGGACAGCTAATATATTCAGCCTGGCTGTTAAGACAAGATTGAAACAAGAAATTCTCCGGCATAACTCCTTTTTTCTCAGGAAATTAATTTACTGCGGGACAAATACCTGTCATGCAGAGTGTGTGCATGTGAGTATCTGTGTGTGTGCGTGTGTGTGTGTGTGTGTGTGTGTGTGTGTGCGTGTGCATTTATTTAATTAAGGAAGCCACTCACAACGAAGAAAAACAAGCCAGAAAGTGGAATTACAACAAGAAAACCTGGAAAACTCAATTGTTCTAAGACCTTTGGTTGTATTGTATGCACCTATGTCTGTGAGTACAGATCAGTCACAGTCAGTGTGAATGATGTGCATCATTAGGAGACCTTTAGCAGAACAACTGCTCTTATGAAAAACAAAAACAAAACAAAACAAAACAAAACAAAACAGAGACACTTGTAGCGTTTAAACTAATTCTGCCTTAAATCACGATTGACGGGATAATCAGCTTTGTTTCTTTCATATTAATCACCTGCACACAAGCAGTACTAGTTGGCGTTGATCATATTTTGATTCTTTTTTTTGTTTGGAGTAGAACTCAGGCTCTGCAATAATTTGTGGCATTGAGTCACATTTCATTGTCTTTTATTTATTATCTTCAGGTAAGTCATTACACACTTGCTTTTATGTTGTCTTGCGTTTTCAACAGAAGTGTGAAATTCACATATGAGAGCATCCAAAGGTTAATTAGTTCAGGACACCTGCCAAGAAGCAATTTGTCCACACTATTATGAAACAAAGCCTTGTGTCAATCAAGCTCTCTTCTAGTATTCTACTATCCAATCACAGCTTGTTGTTGCAGGTTTTCACAAGTACATGTAACCTTATCCAAATTAAGATCACATTCATTCTGTTAAGTGATTTGTGTGGTGCAGTGTGGATCAAATTCACCAGGGGAAGAGAATTTGATCTACACAGCGCAGAGGTGAACCAGAAAAGAGCTCTGAAGGAAAATATATTATGTTGGCTGAACAGACTGTGGTAACAATGTCTGTCTCTTTGTCTCCATTTTTAATGCAGTTTACACTTACTTGTTTTCACACTTTCTGCCACTCTGACAGTTTCATACAAATCTTATTGCCATTTTTCACAAGTTTTTGAAAGGGTGATAAATTCTAACACAAACTTTTATAGTATCATGTTGTAGTTTCATTCTCAAGCTATTCAGTGACAGAATGTATTGTGCTGTGTGACACAAAAGTTGATTTGATTTGTGATGATTTGTGATTAGGGATGGGAAACGATAAGAATTTAATGATTCTGATTTCATTATCGATTTTGCTAATTGATCTGATCCCTTATTGATTATTCTCTTATGGATTCTCATTGGGTAAGGGAATAAAAGAGTACAAACAGGTTTGTTTGAATTAATGAATTAACCGTCTTTTATATTTCCATCTCTGCACAGAAAATATAACATATACAGTATGTAGAGGGTCCAGTTCGGGGGGGGTGGGGGGTCACCGTACAGTGAAATTGAAACTTAAAATGCTTTACTAATTCCTCTATGGGTCTATTCGTACTAATCTGCATTACATTTTGGTGTCCCTGTTACGCGGTAACATGTATTTTGTACCTGTTACCGCGTAATGGGGACACCAAATGTAATGCACATTAGTATGGATAGACCCCTATGTCTCCCATTGTTTTGCACCTTCTTTTAGCTTTTCTTTTTCCCTACCTTTGGAAACTTTTAATTGTGTGTTGGGGGGGGGGGGGGCAGGACATTTGTTGCCCGTGCCAGGACCAGGCCCGGATGATGCCCTGGCATTCGCTCTGCCACTAGACTCACAGGCGTCGCTAAGTAGCGTATCAAATACCTGACATTCCTGCAAATGAAATGCATGCTGTGTGGACAATTGTTTTAACGTATTGGAGGGATTTCCCCCTTTTGAAGAAATGGAAGCTTTGTAAGTTTTACAAGTGGACCTGGTGTCATCTTTTTGGAGTGTTTCTGCCTCAACACCATGTTGGCTACGTTCTGACCAAAACAATGCAGCATGCATGTGACATCATTACGCATCTGCAACGAAGGCAGAATCGATAAGCAGAATCGTTAAGCAGGCAGGCAAACGATTCCAAGGAATCGAGCTAATAGGAACTGGTTCTCAAAAAGAACCGGTTCTCAATTCCCATCCTTATTTGATGATTTGCTTTCTTTTTAATCATATGATGATGACAGTAGACATTCCACAAAGACCCCTCATCTCCACTGACATTACTCCCTGAGTCGCACTAACATTTCCTCCTCATTTCCGTGTCTTTTTAGCCCGTTTTGTGTGGCAGTTAAGGTCAACTCTTCCCACTGGTAGTCAACCGCTGCAGGGATGTGAAAGCAATACTCCAGTAACTGTCTACACTGTGTGGTTTTAGTATTGATTCCACACATTCATTAGTTGCTGCTGAAAATTATTAGTTAAGTCACAAAGGATGGGAGCATTCATCTCTGCCCGATAAGCTTGAAGGCTAAATCAAAGAGGCCAAGGTGAGAATTACGTTAATAATACTACATCGCACAGGAAATAATCTGGCAGTTTCCTAACATTTATGTTGTGGATAAAGCTGTATATTTTCTGTGCGTAGCTCAAGTTAATTGATCCCAGGGGATTTGAGAAAAGGAGTTTTGGCTGAGTCTGTTTTGCAGGCTTCGGATTTGCTGTTCAAATAAGAGTCAACACCTTGCATGAGGTATCGGCAAAGAAAAGCAGCTGTTATTCTTCACCTCTCATCTGTAACTTTATCCTCCACAGACTGAACGCGGAAGTGCATGAAGGAATTTAAGAGTTTAATTAATTGGATTTTAATTCACAGCAGGAGAGATAGAAGTCCGCCTTTGTGAGACATAAGTTATTATTTCTAATGACTGAAGTATGCAGGTGTGCATCCTAATAGAGTGTGTGTATATTATAGAAACAGAGTAGAAAATGTATGTAACTACCACTGTTAAAAAGAACCTTAGCCAACAGAGAAGTAATAAAGCAGAAAATTTGTCAGAGATGTGGCATTATGTTAAACCTTTCCCCCGTTCCCTTATCGATTTTGGAAGTAATTCTGTTTCCTCATCACCAGATTAACCCATAAAGACCCAGTGCTACTTTTATGTCAGTTCCCTAATGAATTTTTCTCTCCATTTAACCTTTCCTAAGTAATTTGTCACCATTTATTATAATGTTATCCTCTGTATTTTGCCTTTTTTTGGTGTAAATCATGAATTTTCCAAAATTTAATTAACTAATTATATAGACCAGTGGTTCCCAACCTTTTTTAACTCATGACCCCATTTTAACATCACAAATTTCTGGCAACCCCAGACATTCAAAACGGAGACATTTGTTTTGCTAAAATTAATTTGTTTTTGATCACGTAACAGTTTGCTATACTATGTTGCAAATAAACATTAATTTTAGTTGATATTTAGGCTATATAATGTGTATTATTATGGACGGAGGCAGAAAAGCCAGGATGAGATTACTGCACAAAGTGAGAATTTTATTTTCCTTGGTCAGGATATGTACAGTCAGTCCAGCTTGGATTTACAAGGCTGACAATTAATACTGAACAAACAAGAACTCAAACTATGAATTATGAAAGAGCGGCAGCATCTGAAACTGACCACAATGAAGATTTGAAAGATAAACAGTACCACAGTGCTTCAGTTTCAGCTTTAGAGCTTGTCATGTCTTTTATGTATTGTGATTGTCTCTCTAAACTCACCATATATTATTAAGTTTTTTGGGGGGGGTTTTGTATTATTTTTTATCAATTACATGTCATTCCAGGCGACCCCACGTGGGGTCCTGACTCCAAGGTTGAAAAACACTGATGTAGACATTCATGAAAGCTCTAATTAAAGTTTATGGTTATTATATCAGAAACAGAGAAAACTGAAGAAAAAGTGACTTTTTTCAGCAAATCTATCATTAACCCTTTATAGGCCACTCACTGAAATTCAAAATTTCAATCTTTGTATGTTATTGGACATCATCAACTCCCTCCTCTTGCCATAAAACACCTGTGCAGCACTTGCTAAAAAACAAAGACATGCAATAAAACAACTTTTTTAAGGTAATAAACTGACAAAAATCACTCATATTCACTATTTACAGCTTCAAAATGTCTATAAAATCTCTCTGAATCACTGTATAACATACTTCTTAATGTAACTGAGGCACAAGATTGGCCCCATATTTAATGTTTGTGGAAATTACCAAAAATAGTCACTTGCCTGATAAAGGTTTAACCAGTGCGTCCATCCACTGTCACTGATCCAACTCCATGGGTTTTACTGGTGAATCAGTGTTGTAGAAGATGATGGTGTTTCCACAGTAACTATGAAGCCTCTATGAAGCATCCATATCTGATGGCCATGAAAAGATGACAAACTGTATTTTACACCTATTATTTATATGTTTCAATAGGATTAGTGGATCAGAAGTTATTAAACATTATAAATAAGTAGATACTTTTGGTTGCGAGCGGCTGTTTAGGTCTTTATGGGTTAAATCAGGTTTGGTGGTGTTTCGGTCCTCTCCCTGGAAATCAAATACATTTCCTTCTTACAAACAGACCTGCTGTTGAATGTTGCTGCCGACAGATGAAAAACTGACATCTCATGCAGGTTTACCTTTAAATTCATCTGGCGTGCGATGTAATGTTCTGCTTTGTGTCACTTTGTGTGGAGGGCCTCAGGTGTGGCTAAACACACAGCAGTGATTTAGCACTTCTCTGGCAGCCAGGTGTTCATTTCACTAACAATAGAGCTGCAACGTCATTGTGCTACAGGCCAGCTCCATCCTCTCATCACAAATTAGAAAGCAGGGCCCCGTCACTGCCTCGCTTCTGAGTCTGACTTGTAAATGGTCTTTTTATTTAAGGCATCCTCTTTGTCTCGCTAATCAAAGATGCCTCTTGTTTGAAATGCGGGTGAATGAAATGGAGGATGGGATGATGGATGGGAGAGATGCACGGGAGTGAGGAAAGGTTAAGTTAGACGGCAAAAGGGTTCCTGTTTAATTCATGGACTTTGTTTTGATTGGGACTTTTAAACAGCTGGGGTTTTGGATATGTTATCTGTTTTTTCAGTATCAGCCCCTTAGTGACAATCCTTATCGTGTGATGACTAACAAAGACAATGGGAAGGCTGAGTGCAGTGATTTATTTGGGAACAAACTGAAGATAAAGCAAACAACCTGTATCTGCTCCGTTTGACTAAGGCTACTGAACTGTGAAAACAAACACATACCTGTTTTCTCTAATGCTCATTGTAGGTGAGCTAAGGTACGATAATACTTGATCCAGAAAGGACAATGACTGAATCTGCATTTATTTATCTCCAACGGTTGCACCACATCTCTTGCTGCATTTACTAGACCTAAAAGAGAAACTAATAAAACCAAGAGAGGTTATTGTATGAAAAGCCTTATATGTATATTTGAAAAAGAATTACTAGTTTCCAAAATATTGCTTTTTAAATGCCACATACCTGTATCTAGTGGTGAGATGATTAATGTCAGTTATATATAGTATGTGCAATAAAAATGTGCTGGAGACGAAATGTGAAAAAAGCAAAATTTCCCAATAGACAACTTATATAAAGGTGGATTGATGGATTGCGTGGCAGAAAATTAATATTCCTTCGAAGATAGTGTCCTCATTCAGTAGTCAGGAGCAGCTCTGTATTTGTAAAATATCTCTTCCTCACCTTTACGCCAATGACACCACAGGAGGATGATAACAGGTCTATAACGGCAAGGTTGATACAATTATACACACACTCAGGAATAATTCACAGAGAGCGTGCACACTGTCCAAAGTCAGACTATGCAAAACTTAAGTGGAAAGGTTCTCCAGAGGTGCTTTAAAGATGTACAAATTCAGCTGAGTGGCTGACAAACGCATACCATATATAAACACTTGAGCGATGAGTTGTGTCAGTCTGTTTCTGTTTCCTTAAAGAGCAATGACTTTGAGGGATGAACAACTGTCTCTAAGGGGAAAGGTTCATCCCTGATCAAACAGTGCCGATTTGGGCAAAAAAAGACAGTATAACTGGGCTGACTGAGCATCTTGTTGGAAAAAAAAAAATCAGTTATCAGATATTTTTTGCTCATTTGTGAATAACGGTCTCTGAGATCGAGCCGGTGATGAGAAGTGGATCTAATGCAAAAATGATAAAATGGCGTAGTCTAATAGCTACTAACCTTGAATATTCCATTCCATGTCTCTTTCTGTAGGTACAAAACCTTCCATTTAGTCTATGAAAGACTGCCAGAGCAGCTCATGACATTTGTTGCAGTGTATTTAATTCGACGACACCAGTGGAGCAAGAAGTATTGTTACATTTACTTATGAGTCTTAAATTAAATAATAGCTCTGTGGAGATATTCTCCCTTAGAGGCAAAGGTCTTGCATTCACAACTTTACTTAAAAGTGCAGATTTTTTAGAATTATGTTTAATTATAAAGAACCACAAGTATAAGTACAGAATTATCTATAATAATATAACTTTATTATAATTGTACTATATTGATGAATTGCTACAGAATGAACTACAGGCCAAAAGTTTGGAAGCAAGATAAGATTTGTAAAAAAATAAAGATGCTTTACTTCACAACACAATAAACTTAATTATTATATAAAGAGTCACTTATTAGAATACATCCATCCATTATCCACCGCTTATCCGGGGCCGGGTCGCGGGGGCAACAGTCTAAGCAGGGACGCCCAGACTTCCCTCTCCCCAGACACCTCCTCCAGCTCTTCCGGGGGGACCCCGAGGCGTTCCCAGGCCAGCCGAGAGACATAGTCTCTCCAAAGTGTCCTTGGTCTTCCCCGAGGTCTCCTCCCGGCGGGACATGCCTGGAACACCTCCCCAGGGAGGCGTCCAGGAGGCATCCGAAACAGATGCCACATCAGCTGGCCCCTCTCGATGTGGAGGAGCAGCGGCTCTACTCCGAGCTCCTCCCTGGTGGCTGAGCTCCTCACCCTATCCCTAAGGGTAGGGTGAGGACTATTATTATTATTATTATGATTATTAGAATACATGGTTACTATAATTATCATTATAAAAATAATGATAATTATATACTATAATTATCAGGAATATAATTTTTTTGCTCAAACTTTTATTTCTTCAAAGTAACCTCCTTTAACCCCTCTATGCCTGAATTTATAGTGTATAAGTGTATATATATATGAGTTTTTGTGCTTTCAAGCAGATGCTAAATCAAGTGGATTGTTATTTTGGCTGTAGCACATGAAATTGATGAACAAAATTGGGTATGATGCAAAATTGTGACAATAGGCTTAAAAAAATCTTTAAATGCATGCCAAAGGTTCCTATGTGTTGAATATGCCTGAACCAGTATTAGGGGAAAACATACGCTATCTCAGCTGATTCCATAATGCAAAAAGTTTGATACAAAGTTGTAACAGTTGACGTTAACAACAGCACTTCATACACAAGACATTTGTTCTACTAATTTTTTAAAGAACAATATGTGCCAGGAATTTAATTCCAAGCTTTCTTAAGTTTATCAATGACAGACTGCTGATTCATTGCACTTTTCTGACATCTGAAATTCCTCCCACATAAGCTCAGTTGGACAGAAGTCTGCAGGCTCATCTTTCGAAGTACACTTTGTGACTCTTGCAGATCTCAGTCTTGAAACTAAGCCCTTCTTTTTTGACCTTTGTTAACATTTGGCCAGTAGTGGTCTGATAACATCAATATACCTACAAGTAAATTGAGGAAAACGGTGCATATCAATGAAAGCAAAGTCTGACCATGCAGTAAATACATCCCAAAAATCCAAAGAATTAATTCTGATTGTTAAGAAAAACATTGTGAACAGAAACTGAAGTTGCTTCCAGACCTCTGGCCTGTTGTGTATATTTTAAAACTAAAGTAAAACAATGGCTAAAACAATACAAAATACAAAGCTATTCTGTCTCAGCATCTGGTCTGTGGTCTGCATGAGCCCACATATTGTCATTAGTGACTCAGGTGATATTGGGGAACAGATGACCATGTCCCTTCACTCACTGAATTAGAAGAACACGCTAAACTAGATTTAGATGAAGCTCATCAGGTACTTTTTCTCTACCTCCTCTTCCTCTGTACTCTTCATTCTTCTGTTCCTCATTCTGCTGAAACAGACCTTCTCCTCATTTATCTGTCGACGCTGAGGCTTTGAGAACAAATTTGACTCGTATTGTTCCTCATGGGAGGCTGTGGTTCAGTTGTGTTTGAGTTGTAATGACTTGAATTGATATTATCAAGGGTGAGTACTTTGTAAATGAGCATGTGTGAACAGTGATCTATGAAAAGACTTGTGTGTGGAGTTTTGAAGCAGTAGTTCAACAATCTGATTCATGTAAGATCGTTTATTTTACAGTTTTTCACAATTGCTAAGACACATTTTTCCAGAGCTGCTCTCCTTTTTTCAAAACTGTCAAAAACCAAAATTCAAAATACAATCACAAAATCTCTCACTCTTCTTGCAAAACCAAACAATCGCCTTAAATTGCCTTTTACCTGCACTCAAAAGCAAACACTACTTTCAGATCACACACACACACACACACACAACCAGGCAACACGTAAACACAACAGAGCAGTCGTCACACACTACACAGCAAAATGGAAAACACTGCATCCAGCGCACACACAACATGTTTATTATACATTTAGCATTTCTTAAAAGACCAAAGAAAACTATAAATAAAAGTGCATTATAAAGCACTCAAAAATCTTGTATATCTTCAAATCAAACTGATGACAGATTCCTTCTGCATCAGCATCATGTCTTTGAGGACTTCATCCACATCACAGCCAATATTGTCCCTTTCCAGGCAACAGGGGGGAAAAACCCTCTGGCGTGTCAGATCCAGCCTTAACAACACTCCACACGTACGTCACCACAGACTCCACTGCTTCTAAAAGACTTTCCCTGGTACATGGGTTCAGTCCTAGACCTTCCACTGCCATCGACAGAAACAGTCTCCTGTTGGTTTCAGGAAAGGACTGTGTAGTGAAAGACAAACATCTGTGAAACTCTGTCTGACATTGATATTTATATTTATCTCCTTGACTTTCAAAACCATATGAGATGTTTGAATGTATTATTTTTATTCTATTGTTTTATTTGGTATTGGTTTATTGTTCTTATTACCTCCGCCAAGTGCAACAGCAGAGGTTATGTTTTCATTGGGATTTGTCTGTATGTCTGTTAGCAAGATAACTCCAAAAGTTATGGACAGATTTGGATGAAATTTTCAGGAAGTGTTGATATGGGCATAAAGAACAAATGATAAAATTTTGGTGGTGATCGGGGGGGGGGGGGGGGGGGGGGGGGGGGGGGGGCAGAGGTTGGCGCTCTCTGAGTGCTTTTCTAGTCTTGTTTTGTTTTATGCATATTTATGGTATTTGACTAAACTGTTTCTATCTTATAATTTAATCATGCTTTTAGATGCAAAGCACTTTGGTCTTCTTCATGTTGTTGTAAAGTGCTATTTATTTATTTATTTATTTATTTATTTATTTATTTATTTATTTGACAGAGACAATGCAGTCAAATATAGTTACAAGTTTGCAGATGATGTGATGCCTAGAGCGTTTGTAGCTAGTGCTAATTCTCAACTCCAGTCCCCAGTTGGGCTCTTCCACAACATTGCAGTACAATATAAAATATACATCATTTAAAATGATCATACAATGCATAAAATATAATATATATCTAAAATATACATCATTTAAAAGGGTCATACCATACAATTTGATAAATAAGCTTTGATTGATTGATTGATTGATTGATTGATTGATTGATTTTTTAAATTGTTGTTAATTGTACAGCCTTTTATGTTTTTTAATCTATTCTTGTATTTTATTTTTTCATTTAGGTTTTATTTATCCTTCTGTATAGCACTGTTTTTTGTTTTGTTTTGTTTTTTGTACTGTTGTTCTATGTCTATTACAGTTTTTCTCGATTGTTTACACACATTTTCGGAAAGCCTTCCTCATACTCGCAGAACTTTAAACACAAATAAAACACACTCAAAACCCCTCAAAAACCCCTCAATCATCCTGCAAAATGAAACTTTACTTTCAAAAAATGTTTATTTCTTCTCAAAATGGTATTTTGTTTTCAAATGACCCACACAAACATCGTACGAATAGACATTTATAAGAACCAATTGGACACTGATGTGCTCAATGTAAAACACTGTGAATGGAAAACACTTCTTCTCCATTCATCGTAATGACGTAGGCCTTTTTTCGTTCAGTGTTACACTTACTACAGACAGTACATACATAAGTGTGTGTAAAATATTTAGAATATTGTTTTATACTCAGAACACACAGATACATGGTAGCAATTTCTGTAATATTCTAAATAAAACAATGTGCACAGTGTACATCCCAGCCAAAACACAGTTGCACATACATTAGTCTACATCAACAGAAGAGCTCACCTGTTGTCCTTTTATGCTAAAGCTCTGATTGCTAATTGTAGAGCTGTGACAGGTGTTTGCCCATGTGATTTGTCAGTGTGCATAGTAGGGCAATTAACTTTAGAATTTTGAATAACAGTGTGTTGTTTGTGAAAATGAGAGATTTTCTCCATGAAAATTGTGCCAAATGCAGAGAACTTTGTGTAGTGTTTTGAAAAAAGTGTGTTTTAGAACTGCAATTTGAGTGTAAAGCAGGAAATGTGCTTGTAGTTTAACAGAATTGGTTTCGGGGGATTGGTGCATGAGTTACATGTTGTGGTCATTGTGTGTCAAGTACCAGAATTTATGTGTAAACAAATGAGAAAAACTGTATTTGGTATTGGTTTATTGTTCTTATTTTTTTATATATATTATTTTTAATTGTACAGCTTTTTATGTGTTTTAATCTGTTCTTGTATTTGATTCTTTTATTTGGGTTTTATTTATTCTTCTCTACAGCACTGTTTTTATTTTGTTATGTTTTATGTACAGTTGTTTGTCTATTAATGTATTCTTGTATTTTATTGTTTCATTTTAGTTTTTATTTATTCTTCTGTACAGCACTTTGGTCCACTGCGGTTGTTTTACAGTGCTTTACAAATAAAATTGAATTGAATTGAATTGAATTGAATTGAATTGAATTGAACTGAACTGAATTGGATTGGACTGGATTGGATTGGATTGAACCACTCCCGTATTGCAACATTGTTCCAAACCAGAACATAGACAGAACCCTCTTCCTCTCAGGTTGTTTCCATCCATTGCTGGTGTCTGGTAAACTGCCTTATATCATGTGCAGTTGGTTTGAAAAAAGTGTGTTCAGTTTTGAGTAGTTGTGTGTAAAAGGTGACATCTGTGTTTGAGTTGTGTTCACATTTTGCTGCCAGTGTTTACAGTTTTGCAACACAAGTGAATCACAGTGTGAAATGTATTTAGTGACTGAGAATGTATTTAAGGTTTATCAAAAAAAGAGCAGATGAGTTTGACAAATTGTGTCCAAGTACCTGGACAGTGTTTAAGGTTTGGCCAAAATAGTGTTTGATTTGAAAACTGCATTTAGGCCACTGAGAATTAGCTCCAGAGAATGGGGTTTAGTGAGAAAAACTGAGAAAAACTGTAAAAAGCACAGTATTTGGAAAGTAGACAAAACTGAAAAACTCAAGGGTGAATCTAATTATAACTGATTTATTGATGAGATTTGAGGCTTTGAATCCCAATGTAATTTACCTCTACTACAAGAAAAAAGAAGTGTTTACACTCCAAAAATTCTTTTCATTTCTCCCTGGCTACAAGTCAAGTAATCAAGCTGAAAAGTTCACATTCCAGAAAATGAATTAATAAACCAGCCTTTCTGCATGGCAGTCAACAGTCGCAAACAGTCTTGAAGCATAAGCCATGAAATGTGTGAAGATTTCTAATTATGAGTGGGCTGTCCAATGATTCAATTTATGCGCCTTAAACTGAAATGTGGGCATTCATACTCAGCGCCTGAAAGAAATGTAAATCAGAAGGAAGGAGACTCAGGGTAGAAACATCTTCTAAGCCTCATCATGGTCTAATAGAAGGTTTTGAAAGCCCTTTAAAGACCACACAGAGGAGAGGAGAGGAGAGGAGAGGAGGGAGGGGAGGGGGGAGGAGGAGAGGGGAGGGGAGAGGAGAGGAGAGGAGGAGAGGAGGGGGGAGGAGAGGAGTAGAGGAGAGGAGAGGAGAGGAGGAGAGGGGAGGGGAGAGGAGAGGAGGAGAGGAGGGGAGGGGGGAGGAGAGGAGGGGAGGAGAGGGGGAGGGGAGGAGGAGAGGGGAGGAGAGGAGAGGAGAAGAGAGGAGAGGAGGAGAGGAGAGGAGGGGAGGAGAGGGGGAGGAGAGGAGGGGAGGAGAGGGGGAGGAGAGGAGAGTTGATAAAAGGGGAAGTGAACAGTAATGCGGAGAGGAGAAATGAAAAATGGAAAATCTCTTATAAACTAAACATTTACAAAAAAGTCCTAATGATTCCCTCGGTGTTTCATCAATATGCTCCTGTCCATCATAAGTCTCCAACGCTAACACAGATGAAACACAGCTCGGGAAAAGTGAGTATTGATTTCCAATCAATAACCTGTATTTCTGGGTGACTGCAGTACCAGACAGCATGCTAAGAGTTTATGATCAGCACCAAATGAACATCTCAATTTACTCCAGATGAATCTAAAAACCGTGTGGTGGAAAAACATTTCTATTTCAATTTTTTTTTTTCAGTGTTGACATGTGGAAGATGTTTCACAGAGAGAGGAACCAATTTTGATATTGATAATTTGCTTTTGATTGCTTGTCAATATTTGATGACATAATCTGCTTTACACTAGAGGGAGACAAGACCCTCCATAGATGGACAGGGATTTTATGCAGAAATGACATGATTAATGATTTAAGATCAGATGAAAAATGTCAGAATGAAAAATAGCTTCAACTCTGAACATTATCTACTGTAGCAGGGAACGTGGTGACTACACTCAGCAAACAGATTCACCTATAGATGAACTTCAGAGTGTTCCAACAGTGTCCATATGATTCTTCTTTCTGACAGAACTGACCCTATTTCCACAGTTATAAGATGCCCATATTCATATACTCTGTACTCCTGGAGTGACGTGGCTAGAAATGTACATCAACGTGCCAACGCATTTGGCCCGGTGGTTTTATTAAAATGTATTTTAGTAGAATGTGGGCCATATTACTGGGTTGTATCCTCAGGGAAGTGCGTTGTTACAGTGCAGAGAGTGAACCAGGAGAGAGGCAGCGAGGCAAAGGCAGGAGATGGGGGAGGGTGGCACTTTCACAATGTATCTCAAAGCCATAATGCCATATTGTTACAGAGTTTACAGGATGTGTCTCACAATCAATAACCAATTTATGTGAACTTGATGGATGGATAAAAGCTCCTCTTGTTACATAACCTTTTTGCCCTTCTGACTATCCACCTGCCCCTGATAGATTCGTAAAGGCCTTCTTATTATTTTTTCCCGGTCAAGGTAAGTCTATCAGACCTTATCCCCACTTCTTACAGCAAAGCATGCTGGGTAATCAGTGGCCTTTAATTGTGTCTTTAGCAAATAATCAACCTGTAGGATTTTATGGTTGTGCATAAATGAATGTGTCTCACACAGTATCCCACAGTAATATCTTCACCAGGCAATCTGCCTTGCTAGAGGCATGCCTGGGTTGCTATAACAACAGCTGCTGCTATATCTGTCACCGCTGTGGGTCATGGCTAGTTAAAAGAGCAACATACATCACATCCCTCTAACTGCCAGTCTCGTCCTTTCTCTGTAGCCTCTACCCCAACCTTTTGCTGTCGTTCTTTGTCTTCTTGAACCTCCCTGGCCATACTTACCTTAACCAGCTGAATTCCACTTCAATAAAACTCCTGCTGTACTTCACAATGTCTTCCTGCTCTATGAAGACTGGCAATTACAGTAGAAGAGTTGAAGTGCAAAAGATAAAAAAAAAAACAACATCTTTTTTCATTCTTTTTACTGGCTGCCATTCTGCGGTGTTAATGAGTGCTGGAAACACCAGAGTGGTTAATTGTGATTTCTTAAAGCTTGCAGTTTCCTTTCGGTTCTGCCACAAAGCAGATAATAGGAAGAGGGAGGCTCTTGATCAATATTACATTTTTCTGTCAATTTCATGGTGAAAGAATGTGAATTCCTCTTAATGTGGGGGTTCAATAGCCACTGGGAAATGAACGTGTTTTCAGTGAATAGAAACGACAGGACATGGAATGCATTGTATTTAATACTTCAAAAGCAGCTCACTCACACAGGAGATAATGTATCAGCAACAAACAGTGAATCACAATTTTATACATTTCTACAGTATTGAACTATAGAGATAGGCACACATTTAGTGTCAATAGCAGTGCTACTGTAGAACACCAGCAACAGTCAAAGCTTTAAAGTAAGGGTATGACAGTGTAACTGTTGAAGATTAAAAATGTATGAACAGAAAATAATAAAAAGTAGGTCTAGGTGATTGAAAACAGTGTCGGGTGTAATTGTTCTATATATTTAGGTTAGAGTACACTGGAACTTGCACTGATGAAAATAGCAAAAACAGAGAGAAACACCCAACCAGTATGTCCATGTGGGCCCCAGAAGGGTTACATTTGGGCTGCATATAAGGGTCCCATTTGGGTTTGTCTGCAGTTTCCATGGTGGCCCCACATGTGATTGCCCATATCAGAATCCGAATCAGAGATCTGAATATCTCATATTATTTATTCTTCACACTATTTATCCCACGATATTTATCTTTCATGTCATTTGCACTACTTCTCATGGTATTTGCACAACTTAAATTCTATGTTTTACAAATATCTTAGTTTGCAAAACTTATTTTTTTAATGTAAATAACTGTGCCTTTTACTGATATTTGTTGTCTGTCTGTAAATTCTTGCACTGAACCTGAGAGCTCTACTTCTATTTCATTGTACTTGGTACAATGACAATAAAGAGATTCTGATTCTGAGATGGGCAAACACATGTGGGGCCACCATGGAAACTGCAGACAAACCCACATGAGACCCTTATATGCAGCCCAACTGTAACCCTACTGGGGCCCACATGGACATGCTGGCTGGGAATGCACATCCATACAGTATAAAAGCGATGCAATCCATTTTTCCTTAGAAATACATAAAAATTGTACAGACCAATACAAATAAAACCAACAATGTATGTATTGTCTATAAAATTGTAAGAATGAATGAAACTAAAATGAACCAAACACTAGAATCAGTATGAGTTGAAAAGGCTTAAGGAGAGTTTCTTTCCTTAGATATTATCATTTATATAGGTTGAAAATCACAGAGGCACAAGTCACTACTAATCAAATGTTCAGTAATCCTAAGCACTGGCAGGTCCGAAAGAAGCTGATGATAAAAGCATTACATCAACTGTTGTTCTGTACCCTGTTGTATTGAAAGTACTTGATTTCTGATGCCTGGCACAAAGGTAAAAAAAAAAAAGAGGAAAAGAGGGAGAGAAACAGTGCACTTTAACATTTTTTTGACTGGCTCTTCGCAAGACGCCGTCGATATACAGGGGAGGTCGGCTGACAGGAATCATGACTGTCTGGGAGTAATGATACCTTCATAAGGGCAAAGATGACGTTGTGTAACCTTTGCCGGTTTCTGTCACATGACTCTGACGCCCCATCCTGATTGGTCAGTACCTAAAGAGAGTAGAACACACATTGATGCTGTTCATGAAATAAACAGTAAAAGCTCAAATCTGGAATTAGAATTACTGCAATATTATATAATAATATAAAAATTTCACATTGTGTAATTTATTCAATTACTGTAGCTGTGCCATTGGGATTATAGATTTCATATATATGCAAATGCAAAACATGTAACAGCAATAATCTATTTCTTTCAGGATTATTAATTCACTACTAGTGGTTGTAATGAATGATGTACTTAAAAAAAATACATAAATTAACAGGGGAGACACTTTAAAATGCATAAGATGAGCTTATTTTATGTGAATTCCCCTGCAGCACATGGTGTATACTGTATTCTAGCATGGCTGGCGGCAAATCAGAATCACTGATAGTGAGAAAGCTTCTACACTGAATTGGAATTAGCGTATGTGGGAAGAGCTGAGGGTTACAACAATAAGAGGAATGAAAGCCCTTTGAAGCCAACAACGAGAGACAGTGGCTGCCGAAGCAACAGGACAACACTACAGAACTGCACACTTATATACGGAGGTACAAACAATGAGTTGAAAGAGAGGGATGATTTGACACATGGGGTCATGTTGAGAGTCACATGTAAAATACCGTGTCACTGACAACCACTTTTATTCGGTAACAGGAGCGGCTGGATTGTCTTTCTGCTCAGAAGGAATGGCTAGGTAGTTTGTCCTGCAGGCAGATTGGTAGAAAAACAGAGGAGTGTCTATAAAGACCCAGTGGGAGGCTGCGCTCTACCACCAAACACCATGGTTCAGAACCAGTTTCAACAACATTTACTCTATTTAAACTAACCAGGCTTCCCAAATCTGGAGAAAGGGAGTTTTTTTTATGAATAAGCACATGACAGGAAGAGTCACGGTTATGTAGAGCCCCAGATAAAATTAACCCGTAAAGACCCAGCACGACCCAAATGAAATTTTCTCTGTATCTAACCTTTATTAAATGATTTATCACCATTTATTATAATATTATCCTCTGTATTTTGCATTTTATCAGCATAAATCAGGTATTTTTTTTGTATTTAATTTACTGTTCATGTAGATGTTCATGACAGCTCAGATTAAAGTTGAGGGTTATTCTATCAAAAATAGAAAAAAGTGAAGAAAAAGTGACTTTTTTAGTCAAATCTATCATTAACTGAACATAAACCAAGCACTTCCATCCACTGTTATTTATCAAACTCAATGGCTTTTTTAATTTGTTTTTTATTTTTTATTGTTTTTATATTTATTTATTTATGTATTTATTTTCATTTTGTTTTTTATTTGTTTTTTTGTTTTTTTTTTGCAATCATATTTTTATTTTTATTTTCATTTAACAAATTAAATCAAATAGAGGTATTTCAGGTTATACAACATTACTGGAATAGATTCTCAGAGCAAGAATACCAACAGTGAGCCCAAGACATAAGAACGTGTCATGGGATACCAAAGAACACCGTGATAGTATTAAGATAAGAAAGGAAAAGTAGGGTAAATTACGCACACAAAAAACATAAAAATGCATACATAATCTATAAGAATACACAATTTTTTAATTTAAAAAAATATCTATTTTTTAATTAATTAATTAATTAAGTAATTAATTTATTAATTGTTTGTTTGTTTGTTTATTTTAATTAAAAACAAACAAACAAAAAACTCTATGGCTTTTACTAGTAAATCAATGTTGTAGAAGATGATGGTGTTTCTATGTTCACTACAGAGCCTCTGAATGTCCAAATGGGTCATATCTGATGACCATGAAAAGACGACAAACTGCATTTCACACCAATTATTTGCGTGTATTGATAGGACCAGTGGATCAACAGACATTAGACATCCTACACCAGTAGATGGTTTATGTTGGTGGTGGATGTTTGGGTCTTTACGGGTTAATTGGAGAACATAAATATCCAAGTCTATGATGCAGCCAGAGGGGACCGACACATCAGATTGCCAGCATTATACACTATTTATTGGGAAATGTTGTATTATTAAATGCTTCAATACTCTCAATAACATGCACTCAATCCTATACCACTGCAAAAAATATCTGTATACAAAGCAAAATGTATAATAGCAAAAACTTTTGTGAATCTGTCAGCACATTTCTAACATAAGTTCATTTTGTATCTCTTTTGACAGATTATCACTTTTGCTGCTTTCTATCTTTTCCCTCAGCAACATCAACATGACTAATATGATCTGAGCCACTAATGCATCACAAAATGTAACCTCAAAATGTTCTGACTGTAGCACATATCCATTAAGTCTGGGTAGCGAAGAATTTGACCATAAACCTGCCTCTTTGAGTGGGTGTCGCTTCTCACTGTGAGATGTGTTCAGATACGGGTCAGTAATGGCCATCATATGAATAAAATAATCAACTCTTTCATCTGCATGCATTGATTAAATTCTACACATTTATACTAATTTGATTTAAATACCACCCTGATCTATGCATGGATCAGTGAACTTTGATGCATTACTGTGAGCAGAGCATAATGTAATTTCCATTGAAATACTCTTAATTAATAGTTCTCTTATTGCTTGATTTACAGTTCTAAATGTTGAATTGCCAATACATATACTTAATTTATTGAATTCACTTCCATATTAAATAACATATTTCTTTTTTGTTATGACAATGTTACTTCTAAAATACAACAAATAAATGCAAAACAAAGAAATCTACCTTAACTCATAAAGACCCAGTGCTACTTTTCTCTATATTTGGCCTTTCATAAGTGATTTATCACCATTTATTATAATATTATCAGCTGTATTTTGTGTTTTTTTCTGTGAACATCATGTGTTTTCCTGTATTTAATTCACTGATCATGTAGATGTTCATTAAAGCTCAGAGGATTATTATATCAGAAACAGAGAAAACTGAAGAAAAAGTGACTTTCTAAGCAAAGGTATCAACAACTGAACGTGAAAACAATTGTTTCCATCCACTGTCATTGATCCAACTCCATGAGTTTTGCTGGTGAATTGATGTTATAGAAGATGACAGTGTTTCCATGGTAACTATGGAGCCTCTGAATGTCCAAATGGATCATATCTGATCATAACTACCTTTTACACCAATTATTTACATGTTTTAATAGGATTAGTGGATCATCAGATATTAAACATTATAGATGAGTATATACTTTTGGTCGCCAGTGAGTGATTGAGTCTTTATGGGTTAAGCAATTTATCACAATTTATTATTATAGTATCCTCTACATTTTGTATTTGTCACTGTATATCATGTATTTTCATATATTCAATTTTCTGGACATGTAGATGCTCATAAAAGTTCAGATTAAAGTGAAGGGTTATTACATTACAAACAGTGAAAAATGAAGAAAAAGTGACTTTCATTCTGTCATTAACATTTCAATAATTTCATATCATTTCAATCTATCATTAACTAAACATAAACCAAGTGTGTCCATCCACTGTCATTGATCAAACATCATAGGTTTTAATGGTGAATCAATGTTGTAGAACAGTGGTTCTCAAACTTTTTACAGTGGAGTACCTGCTGAAATATACTTTTTTAGCCAAGTACCCCCAACTCTTGCTTCAGCATTTTTGATTGAAAAAATTACGCAAAATTTGTTTCTGTGCCAAAGGTGTCTGTTTATATTTTCAAAACTTTGTTAAAAAAACAAAACAAAACAAAACACATATATCTCAAAGATTAAGCCATGCAAGTCTAAGTACACATGGCAGGTACAGTGAAACTTTAACTTTAACGTAACTTTAATTTAACTGTAACATGTAAAAAAAAATAACACATTTGTTAAAGTAAATGTTGTGTGCAAAATATAAATAAAAAAGTGCCCTCTTTCATTAATAAGAAAAATACACAAATTTTTCATTAATTAATAAATGAACCTTTCATCAACAAAAAATAATTACTTAGCTACTCAAATAAACTCATTTTGAATAATATAAAATAGAAATGTTCTTAAAATGTCACCAAAGCTTGAAAAAGATGATTGACAATAAAACTATTATATAAATGTATTTACTGTGTTTTATATTCCAGCATTAATTCTGATTATTTATTTTGTATTCGGTACATGATGACTTATTTAATGTATTTTTCCAAAATAATTTCAAGTACCCCCTGGGCTTCTTCCAAGTATCCCTGGGGGTATGTGTACCCTACTTTGGGAACCCCTGCTGACCCCTCTGAACGTCCAAATGGGTCCTATCTGATGACCATGAAAAGAGGACAAACTGCTCTTTACACCAGTTATTTACATGTACTGATAGGATTAATGAATCAGTGGATCAGAGGTATTTAACATTTTTGGTCTTCATGGGTTAAAAGCCCATAAATAGCTAAGGAATACTGGTTTGTTTGCTCTCCTTATACTCTGTTAATCCCTTCCTTGTCAACAGTGATTTTTTTATCCTCACACTGTATATTTACATGATGAAACTGCACGGTCTACTACAATAAATACACTGTGCAGTATGAGCCTTTTATGCTTCACAGCAGGTTTAAGGCATGCAGTCGTTGTACAAAACCACAATGACTAAATCAGCACATGTGCTCCATGTTATCAGTAATTGTTCTGCTCAGGATATAAATTGGCTGTGGAAAAAGTTGACAACCTGGATTGACTGACCTAGTAAACCGCCAGATAATCCGATGGGGGCTGACTATACAGGTGCATTCAGCTCTTTGTTACTGCTGACACAGTGATGCAAAAATGGAGCTGCAAATCCACCACGGATGTAAAAAGGTTGTTAAAAAATAAGAGTAGTCAGCAGTGACAAAAATTATTCAGACCTGTCAAACAGTCTAAGTGAAAAGATAGATTACTGTTGCAGAAGTGTTACCAAACCGTCACAGTATAGACTCAATTACCTCCCTGTCGGTCTATCTGTTCCTTGTCTGATTCCTTCCTTTTCTCTGTCACTTCTACTCTGTCACTTGATTGCTTCCTAAATCTCTCTCTCTCTCCAACACCTCCTCCCTATTTGCCTCATACCGTTCTACTAACTTGTCTAATGAACTCACAGCCTTGTTGTGCTCATGATTCATAGAGACGGAAATGTCACAAAAAATATCTGGACCTGATGGGAGCTGGTTAGTTTTCACTGTGTTTGTCAGTTTGTGCATCTGGATATCTCTGTGTTAGACTCACGCTGTATCCTGCACCTGCTCATCAGACTTGGAGATCTTCCTGTAGCAGTAAACCATCTCTACTAACAGCCAGAAGGTCAAAAACACCAGCAGCACATACATCATGATCTCAGAGTACAGCGCTGTGGTGTCTTCACTGGCTGGAAAGCACAAACAACAGGAAGAAAAAACATATTATTCCCTGTACATGCTTGTTTTTTGTTTTTTTTTCCAGAGAAGAATTTGTTCACAAGTTAAAGAAAGTATGAGAAGTTTAAACTTATATGTCCAACAATGCTCTGTCATAATAAATGCAATTTTTCTCAGTGTGCTTTTAACAGTGTATTATGTTTTCACTGAATAACAAATGAAAATGTGTGGCAGATGTTATTTTTCAGGCAAGCAAAGTCATGTTTTCATGTGTTAACCCAGTTTGCAAGTCATACTAAAAATACATAACAGTGGATCAAACAGTACATTATGACCATACCCATGGTACAATGATACAAAACCTACGGAATTTAATTTGATATAAAATGGATATGCATAGTCACAGTGGTTCTCAGGGCTTTGATAGTACAATTTAGATTATCTGATTATTATGATTCACTGTAATGCATTGTAGAGCTGCACGATATATCGTTAGAGCATCATCATCGCAATACACATGTGCGCAATAGTCATGTCGGAGGTACTGCAATGTAAGAGGTAAATGAACCCAACGTGTTCTCATCTAAGGCTAATGATGTTCATTTTGTCTTCAGTTATTGTAATCATACTTTTCTTTTTTCTTTTGTTCAGTATAGTCGAAACTGTCAAGCAAGTAACATCTAAAAACTATACCTTGTCTGAACAAAAGAAAAAAGAAAAGTATAGTCTTCTCATCTAATTTCAACCTGGCTACCTGACAAACACTGCGCACAACGATCCACCAATCACAATCGTTCTTAATCAGTTTGCCAAAGCAGACCACACCCCCCTGCACATAGAGTGAGTCGCTGGTAACAACACTGAAAAATGAGCAAAGAACAAGAGAAAATCACCGAAAGCAAAGACTTGGTGCCAAAAAGAAAGGCAACGTCAGTTATCTGGAATTATTTCAGCTACAAGAAGAATGATACTGAAACACATGTTCTGTGTTGCCATATCAACAAGAAATGCAACTAATTTGTTTGACCATTTACGTCGGCAACACACAGCTATTATATCCTCCTGAGTATGTAGTGTGAAACTTTGGAACAGTCTGGACATCCAACACAAGCAATGCCAAAATATCCACCGTTTTAAACTGCTATACAAAAATATGGTCTGGACCCAGTATAAAGATGGAGGGTCTTAAAACTGATGTTCCATTAATACTCTGTCTTAAATGTTAATGTGTCCTTGTTGTTCCTCATCTAGTTGGTATGTGTTGTCCATTACCATCTGGTATTGTTCTTACCATCGCTGGTATGTGCTGCCCTTTACCATTAGTGCTATTGTAGTTTTTTGGTTTTTTTTCTTACCATTGTTGGTATGTAATTATTATCATGTAAGTTGACGGTTAACTGTTGCCTGTGGTAACACCACCAGAGATGTATTTTGTTTCTATTTTTTTACACACATTTTGGTTATGCAATGTAAATACTGTCAAATGAGTTTATTCTAATTTGGTATAGGCCTATTTGCTCTATTTTGTTCATTATTCTGACTCAAAGTTAAAGGACAGGAGTGAGTATTTATAAGTTATTATGTTAAGTTCCTTGAAGATGAGAATGGGGGTGGGATTAAATAAGTTTTTCTTCTTCCCACTCCTTTTTGAGTATAAATTAATGATTTTTTTTTTTTTTTTTTTGGAATTTTGAATTTGCATGTATTCCATGAATGCTTGAAGTAAACAATCAAATCAAAAATCAATCAAATCAGTAGTTTTTCATATCGCAATATATATCGCAGAGTTGAAAAAAAATTGCAGTGTCAGTTTTTTCCAATATCGTGCAGCCCTAATGCATTGGTAATCTTATAAGGTAACACGAATATATGAATACATTTAATATCTTGTTATCTGTCATTCCAAGCCACTGCAAACCACTGTCCCATTGAGTGTGCACCAAATTACAGAAAGCCTTCAGAGCAGACTGTTGACATGTTTTCCTGATCTGATTTTGCAGCAACTGCAAATAGAGGCTATTAGGGTAATGTAATACCTTACACAGAGAAGCAAAGATATGTCCGCAATGATGAAGAAATCCATTTCCCTACTATGGACATCACTGCTGTAATGTGACACTCAGTTATATTGTACAGTGCATCGACTGAAGGCTTTGTGAAATTTGACTCCACAGTAGTATGAGATGTGAGGAAGAGGCTGTATGTATGTATAGAAGATTAAACTATTTTTTTTTATCATTAAGCTGCAGTTATACAGAATAATTACATCCTGTCTGCACACTTTTTTTCTCCAGTACAAACCAAACACTGGGATAAAATAAACCTGCCTCTCTCTTTATATAGTGAACTATAGCACATGCAAGCAGACAGAGATAATATAAAGTTTAAAAAATGGGGATTTCTGTAGGTAGTTCCAAATATACATGATACTGTATATTCGATCAAGGTGGAAAATGACACATTCAGCAAGCCAAGCATTCAGGAAGCAGAATACATTACCCCTTATAATAGATAGCAAAGTAGTTGGATTGAATTAACCCCCTCATTGACAACAGAAGAAAGCTTAGATGGACAATAAAGGCAGACAAAACAAAACACACAATTATTCTTGTTCAGTACAGTCACAACAAAGGAGAGAGAAGGAAAGTGGTGTTGTTAGTGGCAGACCGCCTTCACACTGATGAATCACTCACTGAAATCAACCACTTAAAAATATATAATTAAATGCAAAACCCATTTATAGTGGTCATAAAAATGCTATGCGACGAAAAAAGAGAGGCATGTGAAGCACAAAGAGAACACGGAGTACACAGAAGTCGACACAGCACAGGCTACTGTTCCCACTGAGCAGGGATTGTAAATTAACACACCTGAGCTAAACCTCTGTAGCCTATACTGTAAGCAGCTGCACCATCATCATTGTTTTTAACATAACAGCTGGTCCAATCTGTCACATTTATGTTCAAATACAAGCTGTATTACAACAATATGATGCACTTTAAATCCATGATACATTCTCACCTCATGTACACACACATATATATATATATATATATATATATATATATATATATATTTTTTTTTTTTTTTTTTTTTCTTTTTTTTTTTTTTTCTTTTTTTTTTTTTCTTTTTTTTTTTAGAACACAGGTGTCAAACATGCAGCCCTGAAGATATGCTGCACTGAAGATATTAACAATCCAGGATGTCAACAAGATTTTAATTCAGATTCCACATACAGACCAATTAGATCTCAAGTGGGTCAGACCAGTAAAACACTATCGTTATCATATGAATGAAAACAGCAAATTTTCTCTTTGTTTTAGCATAAAAAAGTAACATTACATGAAAATGTTTATATTAATAAAATATTCTTTAACAAAAAATGTGAATAACCTGAAATGTCTTAAGATAAGTAGATGCAATTTTACCAATATTCTGCCTGTTATTAAATGTTTTGTGCATTTTTTAATTGTACTGTAAGTTGTAATGCACATGTGTAACGGATAAACTAATAATCTGAGGCATAATATGGCTAAAATTGTACTTGTTTTTCTTAAGATGCTTCCAGTTGTTCATGTTATTCAGATTTTTGTAGACATAAACATTTTCATAATTTCATTTTAGTTTTTTCACTGTTATTATTTTACTGATCCGGCCCACTTGAGATCGTATTGGGCTGAATGTGGCCCCTGAACTCAAATGAGTTTGACAGCCCTTCTTTAGAATAAGTACGTCTGGTTACTGTAGAGCATACAGGAAAAGGTTACTAAGACTAATGATAGCACAATATGTAATATATCTTCATCTGATCAGTACAAATATTTGTGCTGTGACACTCCTGGACCACTACTAGCTTGGAAAAATATTATCTCAAGACTGCAAAATGTTGCTTGCTTATTTTAATCAATAAAAACATGGAAAAGTTGGAATTAATCAGGTCTATGATGCAAATGTTGAACTTTTTGACAGATATGGTCTATTTCTGGTACACTCTTAAGGGCACATAGCACTGAATAACCTCATGCACCGCCAAGGAAGAAGTATGCTAAACTTATCTCAGCAGAAATCACTTCTGTACTATTTTCTGAGACGTAGGCAACCGAGCATTTCTCATAATTTAGCACAGAACAGGACAGAATTAGATTGAAAAAAAAGTGTAAATCTCTGAACCACACCTTTCTCTTTCACCTTTAACGTGATGTTCTTGATGAGGTTGACAGATGGCTTGAAAGAGTCGAACATAAATTCGCGGTGCACTTTGCATTCATAGAGACCACTGTCATTATAGGAGACGTTTAGGATTTGAATGGAGACATCCTGCAAGTCCTGACTCCCATTCCAAGCCAAACGGCCCTTAAAGGGTCCATCCACCTCTACAGGCTTGTTATCCTCATACAAGTAAATCTATAAAAGAGATGAAACGCATGAGAAGCCAAGCAGCTGTGCATCATTTCATACACTCCACATCAGAAGGAATTTTTGTGTTATGCTGTGAAATGGCAGCGACCTACTCTGGTTTCACTAGATGTGTCATTTGGTCCTGAATCTTGTTTGTAGTACCATTCCACACGTGTCTTTACCGTGACCTCCTCCCTCCTCATACAGAAGATGCATGTCAGCTTCATGGCATTACCCAGGACTGCTTCTGTCTCCGATGGGACATCCACACATACTTGCTGACTCAGATGGGCTGGAAGTGCAAGCAAACACAGATTCAGTTTGGTAGAAAATCAGGAAAACACCCGAGTTAAAATGTTGGCGTTCATGTACTCTTAATGAAAAAAAAAACCAAGAAAAAAACAAGTGGTGCCAGGCAAAACAAACCCCACCCCTCGCACTTATTGTAGCTTATTTTGGCATTGATCCAGCTGATATCATCATGTCTGTACATGTGCTGGAGTCAGCATATCATTCATTCATTCATTTTCTGAACCCGCATTATCCTCACTAGGGTCACGGGGGTCACTTGGAGCCTATCCCAGCTACTTACGGGCGAAGGCGAGGTACACCCTGAACATTTCGCCAGTTCATCGCAGGGCTGACATATAGAGAGAAACAATCACTCTCACATTCACACCTACGGGCAATTTAGATTAACCAATTAACCTATCAGTGCATGTCTTTGGATGGTGGGAGGAAGCCAGAGTACACACACAGAAAGGTCCCACCCCCATCGACTGGTGCTGGAATCGAACCCAGGACCTTCTTGCTGTGGGGCACAAGTGCTAACCACTGCACCACCGTGTTGGGCAACATGGTCAGCATATCAGTTGCCTCTAAATATGTGCCAAGTTTGAAGAAAATTGAACCAAAATTCATGTTTTTTTAGATATTTGAAATTTTGCCCATTATTAGTAAATGTGAGAAAAAAAAGATTTTGAAAATTCATTAAAAATGTGAACTTTGACCTACTGTTCCCAAAATGTAATGACATCTATTCTGGGTCACTGGCAATCTATAAGCCAAATTTGGTATGAATTCAACCAATAGTTTTGCTGCTACACACATTTGAAATTTCACCAATTAAAAGTAAATAGGAAAAAAAAAGATTTTGAAAATTCATAAAAAATTTGAACTTTGACCTATTTTTCCCAAAAAGTAATGACATCTATTCTGGGTCACTGGCAATCTATAAACCAAACTTCATATGAATTCAACCAATAGTTTTGTTGCTAGGGTGTTAACAAACAAACTAACTGAACCAAAAACAATACTCCTTGCCTCCCCTTTGGGGGATGGGGTAAAAACAAAAATGGCACTTTTTACTTTTGAGTTTTTGACTGAGTCTTTGAAACTTCTTGGTCTGTCTGTAAGTGCTGGTAGATGGCGTCCAGACTAGCTTTTGTTTCATGAAAAGATGTACCCTCTCATCCAAAAAGGACAGGAGATTGCTCAGCAAAATGCTCCACCAAACTGAAGCCAACAGAATAAGGCCATAGAGCACATAATTAGAGTAAAAGTGCTTGAAGAAGCAGCTGTAATTCATCACGCACACGTTTTACATAAGGATTAAATCTTTTTCGTTGTGTAAGCATAAATTACCATGATCAGTAGAGCCATTTTATGAACTCGGTCCTTCTTACTGACATTATCTGCTCTTACGTTCACTGACTCTCCTAATTCCAATGTTGATCCAGATGTAACTCTCTCTAAGCATTAAAAAGACACAAATTCAATTTCTGTTACAGATGGAAAATTTAACATCGTCTAGACTGCTAATTACTAATGTGATCCTCTGCCCATTAGAGTTAGACACAAGTGGTGGGAGTAAATGGCAAGCGTAGGATTCATGGTGTCAGTGTGGGAGGAAGACAGCAAAGTAGCGTGGGCAAGAACAGGAAGCATAATTGACGGATACATTAATTCAGCAGACAATAAATGCAGGAGATGGGTGACAACATGTAGGAGAAGAATTCAAAGGATTACGAACATAAAGAGGATTTCTTGTGAAAAGAAGTGAGGCATTAATCTCAGTGAGTTCCCCACATGGGATGTCTTTGTGTGACTGCTGCACTGTTGGTCCAGCGCTCTTATATAACCCCAAACCCCCAGGGCAGACAGTGACAACATTGATTTCATCTCATTTTTTTTTTCTTTTTCTTTTTTTTTCTTCTGTGTGCTCACAGAAACACATGTAAAGAGGAGGAGGGACAAACAAAGAGGAAAGCAAACAAGCATGGAAGACAGGAAAAGCAAGACTGTAAGGAAGGGCATAACCAAGGAGTGTCCTGTTTTATTGATTTTTTTTTAATCAACAGCTTTGCTCTGACGTCAAGTGGGACAGCAACGTGGGCTTTGAGTTCACGTGTTCATAAAATCTTTAACATACGGCATGAACACATCACACCACACTGTATATAACACTCTGTATTGTACTAGAACAGGCAAATGGATTATTGTAATACACTGCATAATCATACTTACCTACAAAAAATAAAAGTATCAAACTGTGCAGATGAACTCTGGTTGGAGTTACCATATTCAGCTCTTGGTGGAGCTGCTGGTGGATGATCAAACTTCTCTCTGTTACTTTTTGGAGAAACTCTTAAGTTGTCTTGAAGCAGAGCCAGAAGTGGGATAGCTGGAGAAGTTGAGATGGCTTCAGGACCACGGACAGCGCCTCTCGTCGGCAGGTAACTTTAACACAAGAGAAAATCCAGAACTCAACTGTGTCTTAAATGTCAGCTACAAAACCCATAAAGAGGTGTTGGAACCAGGTCACAGCCTTCCTTCTCAAACTCCTTTCTTTACTTAACTACGGGGAACATTACTACCTCCAATCGGTCAAACTGTCTGTAAAGTCCGCGATAAGAGACGAGACAGCAGTGGAGTGACAGTTCCTCGCCCACAGATGCTGTCATTCATTCCAGATCCATCCAGAAATACAGATGATGGAGAAAAAAAAATAAAGAAGCAAAGAGGAGGGACCTGTGGATTCTCAAAACCCGATTTAGTCACTTACAGCTGCGAGATCTGAAATGTTGTTCACTCACAAACAGCAAAACCAGTGATACGAGTTTTCTCCCGCATCTCAAACGATGAGATTATTGATTGTTTGGCGTCTCTTTCCTCCATTAGGGATGACTGATGATATTTCCCCGCCGTGGTTCACTGCCTTTGTTTTTCAGCAGTCACTTAGCGCTGGCAAAAGAAGAGGCTTTGATACGCATGCGTGAGTCACTCCCTCCCACACTATAATGTGCATGACCATATCATTGTCATTTGGGCAGCTCTAACCAACCAACCCATCCAGCCTATTTGTGACTGTTTGCATTTGCCCCCTATTTGACTTCAGGCTGATAAGATGAAGATTCAAAACATTACATGTTAAGATAACATAGAAAGAAGCCACTCCTGCAAATCCCATTCAGGCTTTATTCTGTTTAGGAGACAAGACTGGCTTGTCTGGTCTGTCATGCATTATATAACCGTGTTTTGCTGATAGCCTTTTCTCATTATGCTCCAGTTCAGCGCTTCTTATTTTCTGAGTTTTGGTCACACACTCTTAGGCAAAGCAAGGCAAGGCAAGGCAAATTTATTTATACACAAGGCAGTTCAAAATGCTTTACAAAGGCATAAAACTACATTAACCCACAGTTCTAGTTTTGTGGCAGTTCCTAAGTGATTTTGTCTCTTTATTTAACCTTTCTTAAGGGATTTATCACCATTTATTCTAATATTATCCTCTGTATTTTGCTTTTTTTCACAGTAAATTATGCATTTTCCTACATTTAATTTCCTATATTTAATTTAGATACTCACAAAAACTCAGAGTAAATTCAAAAGTTATTGTGCCAAAACAGAAAACTGAAGAAAAAGTGATTTTTCCACAAATATATCAATAGCTGAATGCTAGAACAAGTGTGTCCATCCATTGTCATTTGTCAAACTCCTTGGGTTTTACTGGTGAATCAATGTTGTAGAAGATGACGGTGTTTCCACAGTAACTACAGAGCCTCTGAACATCAAAATGGGTCATATCTGATGACCATGAAAAGATGACAAACTGTATTTTGCACCAGTTATTTATATGTATTGATAGGATTAGTGGATGAACAGGTATTAAACAGTTTAGATCAGTAGATGGTTTTGGTCGGCGGTGGATGTTTGGGTCTTTTTGGGTTAAAATCATAGAGAGTAAAACATTAAACAAAAGGAAAGTGCAGAAAAGATACAAATAAAGAAAGAAATTAAAACAAGAATAAGAGACAGTTAAAAAAAAACAAAACGCTAAAAACAGTCTTGACTAAAATTAAGAATTTAACCCTTTATCGGGCAAGTGACTATTTTTGGTAATTTCTGCACACATTACAAGACAGTGACAGCAGCAGGTCCAGTGAGGACAGTGAGTCAACAATCTCAGGTCCAGTGTGGTCTACAGGGTCTGTAAGGTCCACCTCTGCATGAACAGTGACTGTACCTGCTTTGTTAGGTACCATGAAGTAATGGTACTAATGTAAGGAATGATGTTCAAAGTGATGATGTGGATGTTTACAGGTGTCTGGATCAGCACTTATGTTCTTGTAATGTTCTGAAAGTGATGTTCTAATGTTTTAAAATACATGCTCCTTTCACCTTACATGTGATTGTCTTATTTTTAATATATACACTTCTTGTATTTTTTTTATGCCACTGAAGGGTAAGGAACCAAATATGGTAACTTCACTGAACTTGTTTTTGTACATAATAAAAAAAAAAAAAATCACAAAAGTAATAATGTTTTGTTATGTCCTCCAATAACACATAAAGGTTGAAATTTTGAATTCCAGAGTATTTCTATGAGTGATCTGTAATGTTAAATCAATCAAGGTAGTTAAAAATTGGCAGTTAGAAAAAAGCAAATCTCCATAAAAGCCTGGAAAAAGAAATAGGTTCTGTATTCTGAATTCAAATGTATGCTATTCACACACACAGTCCAATCTATATATCTGTTTTAGTACCATATTGGAGCTCATAAAATGCAGAGCAGGATGCAGTCCACTAATTTAATGATCTCCCGTCCTCTGGAGTTTGGTCTTAAAAGGGCCTGACCTTTTCTGTGATATTCTGTCTGTATTTGGGCACAAACCCTTCTGTGACGCATGAATGCTCTTCACCAACATATTACCTGCCTTCACTCACATTTTATTTGGCATTATTCAAATTCAAGTGCTCAAAAAAGGTTTTGCACAAATCATTTACCAACTCAAAAAATCCAGTGCACCACATTCTGTAAATATATCCTGACACTGTTCTGAAAATGTCTTTTTCCACATGTGGTTGAACACTTGCATCATCAACCTGCTTCGCTTCAGTTTGTCCTTGAAATACTTGCACTACAGTTTAATTATATCACATACTCTAGGTCTTTCTCATTTGTAAATATCAGCCATGAACTGAATACCTCTCTTTACTTCTCTAAATGTCTTTCCTTGTTATATAAGCCCATAGTACAGTACACTGGAACATTAATAGATACACATCGACATAGTAAGATGAACAAGTTTTTTATGACTTTCCTTTTAAAGTACACTGTTACTCATAAAGTTGGAGTCTTTTTTTTTTTCTCTTTTTTTATTCCTATGTTTTACATCAGTAACCACCTTTGAGTAGGTTACAGTTACACTTTATCTATCAACAATAAATCACATTGTCACAATCATTCCATAAGAAAAGATAATGTTTTATTCCAACTTCATGGGCAACAGCGTAGATCCGAGTAAGTTCCTTAGAACTGTCATAACTACTTGTGTAAATGTTTAACCACAGGTTATTTGTGGGAATTATTACCCCGACCCCCAAAGGGGAGGGAAAGGGTGGTTTTTTTGGTTCAGTTTGTTTGTTTGTTTGTTTGTTTACACTCTAGCAGCTAAACTATTGGTTGAATTCATACCAAACCGGGTTTATAGATTACCAGTGAGCCAGAATAGATCTTATTACATCTTGGGAACAGTAGGTCAAAGTTCAAATTTTTTATGAATTTTTAAAATATTTTTTTTCCCCTCATTTACTTATAATGGGCAAAAATTCAAATGTCTTTACCAGCAAAACTATTGGTTGAATTCATACCAAATTGGGTTTATAGATTGCCAGTGACCCAAAATAGATGTTGTTACATTTTGGGCAAAGCTGGGCAAAGTTGAAAATTTTTATGGATTTTTTAAACCTTTTTTCCCCCAATTAACTTATAATGGGTGAAATTTCACGTCTTCAAAAACATCAATTTTGTTTCAGTTTACTTCAAACTTGGCACATATACAGAGGCAATAGATATGCTGGCATCAGCACATGCATAGACATGATGACATCAGCTGGATCCATGCCAACATAAGCTACAATACATGCAAGGGGTGGGGTTTGTTTTGTCTGGCACCACTTGTTTTCTGTTTGTTTCTGTGACACCAGGAAAATAGGATTATTGTGATGCTTGAAGCAGTCATCTGTTAGTTGTATAAGAGGAAAAACTTGGAACAGGTTGAGCTAAAGTAGTGATACAGCACCAGTAATCTCACTGTGATACTGTGATCTCACTCACATCATGTCATTTAATCTAACAGCTATTGTATCTGAAGCAATGAGCAGATTACTCAAAGTGAGGATTAGGGATTTAATTTTGTGGTGTAACTTTATTCTTTCTTCACATAATAAATTCAACATTATAATTTTATGTTTCTTTCCCTGTGTGTTTTAAACAATACCAATAGTGGGGGGTTTTTCAGCCTGGTTGATACTACTTCTAATGTAAAATGAACAGTAAAAAAGCAGTTGAGTGCGCTCTCGTGTTGCTGTCAGCATCAGCAGTAGGTAGGCACTTTGAAGAGCAGACTAAATATGGCAAGCCTGGTTGAACCACATCCTGCAGATAAGGAAACCATAGCAACAGTAATGCAGTGCCATGGTGACTAGAGGAGGCCTGCTAAGACACAGCCTGCAGACTCAGGAAGACAACAGGAAGCTGTGAACCAAGCTCCTTGTTTTTTCACAGCCATCCAATGTGTTTGAATAACTTTCCACAGAAAAAACAAAGCTTGACAAAGACAGCAATAACTTGAAAATGCATACAAACAATAAAACAATGATAATTTAACAAACAGTGTTTACCGGCAGATTACATTAGAGAGTGAGTAAACTGGGTGAATGGATACAAGAATAAGTAGGTTACGGATTGTATGTTGTTTACTCTCGTACAGTACGTGTACGGGAGAGTGGAGGGCCTCTCGAGGATGTACTGTAGAGAGCAGATTTCAAAGGATTTGGAAGGATTTCAAGATTATAACATGATTACCGCAGACAGCAATGGATGAAACGTAGTGGAAATTGAGATCAAATCTCACATGCAGCTCACTGGAAAAACCTCTTAGTTCTGACTTTGACCAGTGTAAGCCGGACTTTTTCATCTCCCTAAACATCCACCATCTATATTCTCTGATCCATTCAACTATAAATACTGCACTTTGATATAGATTTGTGTTACATTTTACATATCCATTGTGTCACAGAGGTAGGTACACTTGAAGAAATGTTAATAATAAAAGTATTAATAGCATAGTTTTACATGTTCCAGTGAGATGACATTAAAATTACAGGCAAAAAACCACAATATTACAAAATAAATCTGAAGCCACATATTGACTCTTATGCACTCAGTGTGTACATACATAAAGTCACAAAAATATGAAACCATCCTCCTAAAAATAACCCATGTGTTGACCTAAACAACTAGAGCAAGCATAATGTGCCACTGCAAAGATTTACACGCACAACTCCACAGCAGCTCACTCAGCAAGGAGGTATGAAGCAGTGTCCCACAGTGAAGCGCGCACACGCACACACACACACACACACACACACACACACACACACACACACACACACACACACACACACACACACACACACACACACACACACACACACACCAGATCAGAGCCAAATAGCAGCTAATCTAATTGATAAGACTTATAATCTCTGGCAGCCACTGAACCACACCCTTCATATGCACAAACACGCGCACACACACTCACATAAACACACACTGCTGCAGGGCGAAGCCAGAATCAGCCTCAGGGGACTTGGCACAGAGCTCTAAGCTAACACTGATAGTAAGTGAAGACTTGTTCCATCTGACCTTCTGATTTGGCTCACAGACGCCTGTAGGAATACTCACTTTCTATTATAAGCCCCAGAACCTTGTGTATCAGATAAACCACCACACCAGAAGAAAACAGTCCTACAGTACTGACTTCTCTTCTCAAGTAGGTCTAAGTAACTTCCAAGTTCTATAGCTTCCTTCAGTTTCACTCGGTTATTCTAAGTGTGTCGTCAGAGAATTAAATAGGCTTTAACAGCAGAACACTATCTGCAGGTCACACAAAGGGGAAGATAATTATTGTAGCTTGATATTAAATATTCATGAACACATGCAGGTCATCACCTGTAGCCAAGCGAGGGGCTGTTATGAGCAGAAAACAACACACATGCATGAGTTTCACCTTGTCACTGAGCTGGAGTTTATAGTTTTCATTAGAAAATGATAATGAACAGAGTATGTCTTAGCAGCCGGTATTATCTACTGACTGGCAAACTGTTTGGACAAGATGACAGATTGTGCCACAGTGCAGCTTGTTGCCAGAAATTATTCGTGTCGCAGATCAAAGACAATTACCAGGAACACAGCTGAATTGTATTAAAGCTGGTGCAAATTGAGGTAGCGGTCACTCTGATCTTTTATTATTGAAGACTACAGATGGTATTATACTTTACATGGAGAGCGGAGCTATTTTAGGCCAAACATCAAACAGCACTAAAACGAGAGGAAAATGTTAAATAATATAAAGCCAATTTGCTTATCATTTATCCACATTCACATCCAGCTTCTGATTGGTGGACTCCCACATGTCATCAATATTTGTATGTCCAGTTGTATTTTCTATTGTGATCTGACTGTTTACTTGTTGCTTTCCTGCAGTTTGAAGATGCAGTAGATCCTCAGGCATCTGTCCATCCAGTAATGTGTCACTCTTTTGCTGCTCAGAAATACTCTCAAATGTATAGTTATCCAGACCTGCACTCTCTGCCGTTTGTTTGTTGTGACTTTGGCTCGCTACAGTACTGTCCTGCCCCAAGCCGTCAGGGGGGCTGCAGTCATCTATGCCAGAATAAAGCAGGCTCTGCTCCTGCTGAGTGGTGCTGCTGTCTGTTTGTGTATGGCCTCTTGTCCTGTCTTTTGAATTGCTGTCATGCTGCTGGCACTGCCTGATCTGTCCTAATGTGATTTGGAGCTCATTGAGGCGCTGTGATACATAGCGTCTCTTCAGTTCCAGCAGGATTGTTCCATTACGACTCAGGCTTGGCATTGTCGTCGGTGTCGCCCTCTGCAAGACAACAGATTATAGAACATGTATTGTGTATGATGTGTGGAAAAAAATATAAATGAATGTTTCAACATGGTGGCGTCAAATGATGCAAAGATGCAAATACAAACATGCATCAAATCCATGAATACAGATTACATTTGGATATTTCCCTCAAGTCAAGGGCCAAACGTGTGAAAATGAAAATCAGAATCAAGGGCAGTATAATGGATGAATGCATGAATCATTTAAATATATCAATGTAATGTATCATTTGTATGCATGGATAATAAAAGTAATGAGCAGCACACACATAGTAGCTATAAAAAGCATGATGAATTTGGGGGAATAATACAAAGATATTGTGACAAAAGTAGCACAACAAAATTACTATGCATCTTAATTCACCTCATTATATAATTCTATATTTATGTATGATGTGCAGTATTCCAGCTAATTACCACAGAATGGGTGCCACTGTTCGCTCTCTCCTTCTGCCATGTACTCATTTGAGCTCTCTTCTGTAACTGCATGCTCAGCTGCAGGAACGACTCATTCATACTGTCTATTTCTTCTTGTATACATGACATCTGGAATATAAGAAATGCTGTTGTAATATATCTTGCAGTACAACTTAGTACTAGGCTTTGTAACCACAGAGATTAAACTTATTGATTAACTTTAACTGTGATGATACCTGTATTGGCGTCCCTTTTGGAGATAGTCCTTTTGTCAGGGTGAAAAGAAAAAATGTTTAGAAAATGAAAATATAGACTCTGAATATATGTTTTAAGCAAGTTTTTCAGCAGCTTCCTAGAATAGTGCTCAGTGGCACGCTGTCATTAAATTCCTGAACTGTGTATTGGACCATTCTCCTGGAACAAAAGCTCTTTAGGTGATGAAAGGGGTGAAAATTGACTGTTTTCCTCTCCAGGTCTTCCCACAATGATTTAATGATATTTAAATGTTGCGACTGAGAGGAAATGGAATTGCATGTGATTTCCATCTGAAATCTTGAATGGATTTGATTATTAGATTTTATGGTCATAATGTAGTGTGGAATATTGGCCTTTTATAGGTTTCATAAGGTGACACACCAGTGCCTTTATAATTTAGTGCACTGTGCATCAATCACTAAAAATAGCCATTTGAGAGCATTAAAACCATCCAGATAAATAAAGTTGGGGATTAATGCGTTTTCCATGGAGAGTGAGAAGGAGGTTGACCAAACTAACATCCATCATGGCCAACCCCAACCACCCCCTGCATTAACCCATAAAGACCCAAACAGCCTCCAGTGACACAAACCATCTACAGATTTAAACTATTTAACCCTTAGGGGTCCACGGTCATGGCCCCGTGACTGAATCACATGACATTTTCAACATGCCGTAACGTCGGAGTCGGTCACATAGACCACTGGGGACAATTGCATTCGAAAGTGCAGATTTGAACCAAGGGGTGGGGCGGTGGGTGGGTTGGGGAGGGGATGAGAAAACCGAAAAACGCCTATGTAGAGATATGCTTTCATGTCAAATATTTGAGTATAGTTTTAATTTATTACAATTTTGATTTTATATACCTAATATTTGGATCCAATATTCACTTTTAAAATTTTGAAAAGGTTTGTTAAGCATCTTTGTGTTATTGATGCAGTGAATTATATGAAGTTTTCAAATTTGATTTTATATTTTTCGTGTGTTGTTTGGCCTTTTGTGTTGATATAGTAGGTTAAAATGAAAAAATAATATACAGATGAGTAGGGATGGGAATCGAGAACCGGTTCTTTTTGAGAACCGGATCCCAGTAGCTTGATTCCTTGGAATCGTTTACCTGCCTGCTTAACGATTCTGCTTATCGAGTCCGCCTTCATTGCGCATGTGCGATGACGTCACGCGTACACTGCATTGTTTTGGTCAGGACGTAGCCAACATGGCGTTGAGGCAGAAACGCTCCAAAAATTTGACACCAGGTCCACTGGAACACTGTCAAAGCTTCCATGTCTTCAAAAGGGTGGAATCCCTCCAATATGCTCAAACAGTTGTCCACACAGCATATGATTCATTTACAGGAATGTCACGTGTTTGATACCCTACTTAGCAACACTTGTGAAAGTAGCAGCAGAGTGAACGCCGGGCCCTTTTCCGGTTCCGGTGCAGGCAACAAACATCGTACCCCCTCAAATACAAGTTTCTGAAGGTAGGGGAAAAGAAATGAAGTGCACAACAACGGGAGATGATTTGAGCTGAGTCGAACTGGTTCCACGTCATGGACATGCGGCAATAGAGGAATTAGTAAAGCGTAAAGTAAAGCGTTAAGTCCCCCCCCCCCCCCACACACACACACACACACACACACACACACACACACACACACCGAACTGGGTCCGGTGTCATCTGTTATTATTATTTGTACATAATGTATATGGTAAATTTTCTGTGCAGAGATGGACAATATAAAAGACAGTTGATGCAAACACACCCGTTTGTACTCTTTTATTCCCTCACCCAATGAGAATCGATAAGGAACTGGATCGATAAGCAAAATCGATAATGGAATCGGAATCATTTAAATTCTTATCGATTCCCATCCCTACAGATGAGATAGATGAAGTTGTGCTGAAAAAAAAGATACCAAAAATGGGTATAATAAACATTTCTTTAAATAGTACATAAAGCCAAAATCAATAAGCTCAGACCCCTAAGGGTTAATACCTGTTGATCCACTAATTTTATCAGTACATGTAAATAACTGGTGTAAAATACAGTTTGTCATCTTTTCATGGTCATCAGATATGACCCATTTAGACGTTCAGAGACTCTGTAGTGAACATGGAAACACCATCGTCTTCTACAACACTGATTCACCAGTAAAACCCATGGAGTTGGATCAATGACAGTGGATGGAGACACTTATTTTTACATTCAGTTAGCAATATTTTTGTTGAAAAAGTAACTTCTCCTTCAAATACATGGTTTACACCAAAACATGCAAAATACACAGCCCCACAGCCCAACACAACCTCACTTGCTCTCAAATCTGGCCCGTAGACCAAGTCCACTCTTGTTTTCTTATTGTTGAATTATTTATGCCTGATGAGTGCCATACCTTCTAAAATCACTGCTTCTATTTGTTTATGTATTTATTTATTTATTTATTCTCACACTGGGATGCATTACCCGGGAATTTGTAGGGTGAGGGGAGGGATGGGATGGGTACTGTATTTATGTTATGTAGAAAATCCAAAAGCATTGTTTTTTTCTTGTATGACTGTCACTTTTTTATTTTTTTTTTAACCTAGATTCCAACAAAAAGAACATTGAAAAAAAATACAGAGGGTAATATTCTAATTTTAAAAAATGGTGATAAATCAGTTAAGAAAGGGAGAAATAGTGAAAAATTCATTTGGGAACTACCACAAAAGTAGCACTAGGTTTTTATGGGTTAAACTATTGAGGCCTGGAGTAGCTCCATCAGCACCAGACTTTTCCACCTTCAGTGGAAGGAACGATTCCACAGGTCATTCCTCCCCACAACTATCAGACTTTTTAAAAGTTCTCAGTAACTGCCCCCCCCCCCCCCCCATATCATACCATGTGCATGTGCAAATACATTGTACATACTTATATAAATAGCAGTTTTCTGTCTTATATTTTATGTTTCACAAGTTATATTTTCTGTTTTATGTCTTCCCTATACTTTAAATTATGCATTTGCTGCTGTCAACTGTGTAATTTCCCTGTGGTGGGATCAGTAAAGTCTTATCTTATCTCTTAAAATGGGCTATATGTAGTATTTGCACTTTCAAAAGCTAAAGAAGTGATCCGTGATGATCATTAGAGTGTTCAGAAGAAAAGTCTCTGAAGTTGTACCAAAGATGAAAATGTTTTGGATTGTAGAGATATGAGCTGAAAATATATACAGGAAGTAGTGAGTCACTCTGCCAGTGTCCAATAGTGAGGAAAATTAACACCAGTGGGCCCTTGACCAAAGCATCTGAGTGTGACCAGATGGAATGAGAACCACTAAGAAACAACTTTTAAAGTGGAAAAAAAAGTGATAAAAACTAGAAGTGCTGTTGTTGTTTTTTTCTACATGTGTGAGTTTAATTATGAGGCTTATGAAAGTATAAAGTTATTATATTTGCTAAGTTTGCTTTTGGTTGATCCACAGTTCTGACCTTGTTTAGATGATTCTAAACACATCTTTAGTGCAGCTATTAACAACACAAACTTTTACTGTGGCTGTTTTCTGTCTAAAATCAGAGCTAAGCTAACAGTGCTATAATGTAAAGCATCACGTGAAGATTGTAAGACACAGTGTTATTTTGACCCACTGTGAGTTTGTATATGAAGAAGAAAACTTGACGATACCATAATATAAATGTGGGGGAACAATAGGCTTTAAAGTTCCTTCAGTGATACAGTCTGTGAATACATAGTGCTGATTCATTGGTGGTTTTATTGGCTGTCTGTGTGTTTTAGTACACGAGTTTGGAATAACAGATACACATACATAATACACAGAACTCCATACGGCTTTATGGTCACACTAATTTTAACGAGTTTTGCAGGAATACTATATGGACACTAAAAATTAGCTTCTAGGTGAGATAGAATAGAATAGAAAGACAGATGTACTTTATTTATACCAAACTGGGAAATTACAGAGTATACAATAATTCTGTATTATAAAAGGGAAGTGTGAGTGTTTATGTGTGTGTGTCTCAGGCATCACAATAAATCCAGAAAGAGCTGACTGCTGCAGTTTGGCATACTTACATATTTTTTGGTCAAGGAAGAGACTAGCAAAAATGGCAAGTTGATAGGACCAATATTTTGGGAGATATTAGTAATTTTGGACTACAATAGCCTTGCAATCACGTTGCTATGCCCATGACAGTTGACAGGAAGTGCAGATGGGAAATGAAGTTAAAAACAGGAACGACGCATTTACTAACTTCAGTCCCTAGATATCGGTATTAATATATTAATTGTCATTTAAATTTTGAAGAATAATTTACCAAACAATTTTTATGTCAGCACTTACAAAATATCAAGTTCTTTTCCCAAAAGTCAGCTCTCCTCAGCATATAACACATCTAGAATATGCTACTATACCATACATCTTCAATCCCATACCAGTCTTACCTTTCTCTTTGTCTTCAGCTGAGTTCTGTTTGAGGTTTAAAATGAGTTGTTCCAACTTCAGATATTTGTATTTCTGCAGTCTAGATTGGAGGACAGAGCAGATCATTATTTCATTGCATGATTTTGCTTGAAGGAGACACTTAACTGAGAAGTAGATCTCATGTTTTTTCCCCCAACCTGCTTGCTAATAGATGTTCAGTGAACTGTGCTTCAGTGGGAACTCTAATGTTGAGAAATTCCTCAATTAATGCACCGTACTGCTCCTCTGAGGCATCCAGTTTTGACTGTGAAGAACAGAAATAAAGAATTCACCCGTAGCGACGTGTATATCGTGAAGACATGTACATCATTATGAAGCTTAAATAGCAGCTACACACCTCTGAAATCCCTTTGAAAGAGAGTTTGAACAGCTGAAGGCTTAGAACTGAAATGGCCTCATGGAGAGCTTTCATAAAACTCTGTGGCTTGGATCCTGATTAAAAAATATGTTAGATATCATACTGTTTCCGAGGAATACATTGTAGTTTTAGAGATGATTGTACAATATCATACACGTGACACTTTCAAAACCAAAGCAGAACTATTTTTCAATATTCTTTCCTCCAGGTATATGTCTGATTACCTGCTGCTACTTGTGCCATCGACTGCAGAATGGTGGAGATGAAATATCCCACGTGCTGAAGCTTTTCCTCTGACAAATAAAGGATTTGATTGGTTGCATCAAAATAAAAGTCCCCCGAGCAATGTGTCAGCAGAGTCTCATTAGGTGAAGAACAAACAGGGACTGATTTGGCCAACAGCAGAAGCACAGAGGGAAACAAGGGACAGTTTGCAAGCAGCTGCATCACCTGGCAACCAAATAGGAAAACAGCTGAGTGTTGGGGTGAAAGGCTGTCTAGTGGAGTCGGGATGAGTTCAGGGGTCTCCTGCACAGAGCACTCTGTGGCTGCAGAAAAGTAGATTTCATTAGCTCGATGTTGCATAAAATACAAAATAAGTTTGTGTTTTTCTTGAATGAATCATTTCATACTTTGCTGCGTTTCTGTACTGTTATGAAGACATGACTCAGTCGTGTTGAGGTTCTGTAAGGACTGCTGGATTTCCTGCAGGATCTTGAATAAAGGTGTTATGCTGACCAGTTTGGACAGATCGTGGTCACTTAGACAAGGAGCTGTACTCGGTAGATGAACTAGAAAAGACAGCAGCAACTTAAGGAGGTGACATACTGTCGTATCTGCAAGGATGGAATATCTTGAACATTTGTTTCTCACCTTGCTCATGGGGAAGAGCCTCTCCTTTGTTCATATGCATGGATGAAAACTGGATATAATTTGAAAAAGTTTTTTTCTTTGTAATATTATAAAATATGCTACAAATACACTGCAAAAATCTAAATCTTACCAAGTGTATTTTTTTCATTTCTAGTCAAAATATCTCATCACACTTAAAACTAGAAAAGCACTCGGAAAGCGCAGACCTCCGCCAAGGCAGATCAGCCCCCCACAAATCACCACCAAAATTTAATCGTTTGTTCCTTGTGCCAGTATCAACATTTCATTAAAATTTCATCAAAATCCGTCAATAACTTTTTGAATTATCTTGCTAACAGACAGACAGACAAACAGACAAACCCTGATGAAAACATAACCTCCGCCATTCCTTGTTGGAGGTAATAAGACATAATCACTTAAAGAGTAACTTTCAGTGAGACATAAGAACTTATTTTCAGACAATACAGCTTGAAAATGTTATTTCAAGAAATCTTACCAAGATAATTTTCACTTGTTCCATTGGCAGATTTTTTTTGCTTAATTCAAGCAAAAACTAGAAAAGCACTTGGAGACCTCCGCTAAGGCAGATCAGTCCCCCCACCCCACCCCACCCTCCCACCCCCAATCACCACCAAAATTTTATAATTTGTTCCTTGTGCCAGCATTAACACTTCCTGAAAATTTCATCCACATCTGTCCATAACTTTTTGAGTTATCTTGCTAACAGACAAACAGACAAATAAACCCCGATGAAAACAGAACCTCCGTCGTTCCTTGGCAGAGGTAAAAATCTGCCAATGGAACAGATGAAAATTATCGTGGTAAGATTTCTTGAAATAAAATTTTCAAGATTTATTGTCTGAAAATAAGTTCTTATATCTCACTTACAAGTTACTCTTTAGGTGATTAGGTCTTATTTTAAGTGTGATGACACTTTGTAAAATTTAGATTTTTGCAGTGCAGACCATAAGTGACAATAGTACCTGTGTGTAACACATGTTGGGGTCAACATCCCTGGCATCAGGAGGACCAGTATGACAGTAAGGAGGACCAGGTAAATCCTGGTTTTGCCAAGTGTCTCCTGTCAGTTTGCATAAGAGAGCTTCTGCTGACCTAAGAACAGCTCCCAGTAATGATGCAGAGGCTTCAGCTTGATTGATGGAGATGTTTAGCCCCATATAAGACACATAAATAAAGAAAAATATCTATCAAATAAAATATGTAGTACAAGGAACAGCAGTAGCATTAAAAGAGGAGTCAGGTCAGCAGTCTACAGATCAGTATACAGAGAAAATACTAGAATACCTAGTTAAAGGTACATATACTGTTTTTATTTGAACAATGTGCCTGCAAACACATGAAATAGTCTGCTCTCCTGGTGGTTTGATGATAACACACAACTTTTCATTGCCACAAGAAATTAGTTTCTCTGCCTCCTGAGTAATACTTTGGATAAAAATCGATTCTCTAATAAAATAATGATTTACTTTTACCTTGTGTATCTCTCTCTTCTGCACTGCTATTAGATGGTTTATCCCTCATGGCATTATGGACAAGCAGATCTTTAAGAAGCATCAATTTTTTAGTATCCATGTTCTCAAAGATATTCTGAAAGATAAACAAGACCTTGTTCAATTTCAGTGTTTTTCTTGTGGCATTTGATAAAATCACAAATGCCGTATGTTATTTCCAGTTATGGGCTGAGATACTGTTTTGGTGCAGCTGTATTTTGACGCTGCTGTGACTCACTTTTAAAGCTTCAGTTTGTTGGCAAATGTTTCTGTAGAACTCTTGTGTGTCTTTGCGATGTCGGGCCAGTTGTGAAGCTATGTGGAGGTTCTGATCCTCTAGTTTGTCGTACAGAGTCTTGACATTGAACTCCTCTAAATCACAGCGGCCTGAAACACTTCCTAACAGGAAACAGTCAAAGTCACTAAGATAAGGAGTCGCTCTATATTAGTCAAATGTCATAATAGTCTTTTAAGAATTAACAGACAAAAAAGCTGACCAAATCTTCCACCACATAATAATTCACTAGATCATATGTAGCTCTCAGATGGAGCATGCAATGGTTGATAAGTACATGGATTAAAATTGCAGAGGCTAACTAGAAGGCTAGAGATAACAGCACAAGTCACTCTAGTGTGATAGTAGCCATTATTTTCTTTATCATCAATCAAACTGGAAATAGGCTGTTAAGTGATACCTGTTCATGCATGATGGTTTTGTAATGACTAGACCAATGGATATTTAAAAGCCCAATCCGTCTGCATGAATAATGCAATAAGCAGTGAGTGAGACATTAACACAATTTTACCTTATGGTCAGTTATAACATAATCACAAACTGGACTAACATATATCCTGAAATATAGTCACATGAAAAAAATGGCTAAAATATGTGTTTTTGTTACAGAAACAGTTTCTCATGTAAATAAACAGAACTAGGCCACACTATTGAAAAGGTGCACAAAATAATAAATACATATGTTTCATCAAAATATAACAGCAGCAAACTATAAAATATTACCCTTATATATATATATAAGTCTGCAGATTTACATAGACAAATCTTGCCATTATCATGCAACACAGTTAACTTCACAGGGTAACCGTTTTCAGATTAAAGCTACAGCACAAAGTCATAAAGTATTAGTTCACCTCCTTTTGAAATTGCCGGTTCCTCTGCCTCAGCTCCTTCTCCTACCCCCCGACTGCCCAAGTGAACACCCAGACCCGAAGCAGCAGGACTGAAACACATACAAATGCAGCATCAACCTAACAAACTGATGCCAGTTGTTTTTTTTTAATTTTTTCCACATTAACATCATTTCATGCAATTTTTATTTGGAGGTTGTCTAAAATGCACAAACAGAAAGTGGGACACGCTGTGCTTCGAGCACATTCTGTACTTTATCATAAAGGGTATATAAATGACATGTGCCAACACGACGCCCACAATCGCTCTGGGTAAGTCATACTGACATACAGTCTAGGTGCGCCGTACTGACAAGTTTTGAATTGAAGCCCACGCACCTGTCTACACTGCAAGCACACTCCACTGGACAGAAGGGCTCCCCGAGGCTGCGCCACTTTGGTTTGTTCCTCCAGTGGGAGATGAGCTTTGTTTTGCCGGGCCGCAGAACTAGCACTGTGGTGGTCAAAACCACAACCAGCACCAGAAGCAGACTCAGAATTCCTGCACACAGTCAGCATCCTGTCACAATAAACATCAGGCCAAGTGTAATCAAATTCAAAGTCAAAGCGAAAGTTAAAGTGACACACCAGCAATGAGTCCCCAGTCGGGTAGAAGGTTGAGCCGGTGCTGCTTCACAACCCCAAATCTGACCAGCTGAGCTGGAGTCATGGGCTGGAAGACTGCAGCCCTCGGATCACATTCTGTTGCTTCCTCACTGACTACCACTACCAGACTCCGCTCTGGGACAGCATTGTCCACAAACACATATTTCCCTGTATCTGAAAACACATGGGCAAACCTGAGGAGAGAGGAAACAACAGAGTTTAGTTGCAGAATGACATCTAATATGACAGAAATGGAACGCTTACACAACATTTGGGCTCTACCGTGTACGATTGAAGTTTGTCTGCTTCATTAGTATCTGCAGATGTCTGAAGGCGCCAAAGTCCCAGTTGGGGTTACTGTTAAACAGGTGGTCTTTCTGATATACTGGGAAGTGACTATAATGCCGATCTTGTGATATAAATGAATTAAGAACAGTTCAAGTTTTTGCATGGATTAAAACATTACATTAAGACATTACAATGTCAGAAAGTTAAATGAAACTAAAAGGTAAATAACAGCAAAAGTACCTGTGTGATTGATGGTGAGGTGAAAAATAAGCATGTCACCAGAGGCGAGACAGGCGATGGGGTTGGGGATACGAGGAAGGACAGCCAAATCACCACTGTTATCGTCATCTGTGTTTCTCCTCTCCCTGGGTCTTGTGGCTAAAACCTCTATCGGTTCTGAGAAAAAAATAGCATTGAAACCTATGAGTTATGAGAAAAAATAATACCAGTATCAATATCAATCAAACAATTTATAAGTAAAAACCTGATAAAAACTGTTGAATTAGCTCTCTCTGTGTAGGAATCCAACCAAAAACTCCTTCAGGGTCAAACTGGACCAAATGAATCTTCCCAATGTTCCTCGCGTGGATATCTGGACCTAAAACATTTGGCACGCTCTGGAGGTAAACGGAAAGAAGTCCAATTAACTGCTACTGTGACTCCGTACTACACGTAACATGCATTCAAGAAATACACATTTCTATAACTGGATTACAAGTCTATTTCTACAATAAAACTGATAGCAAAACTATTAAAGGGAAACACATTTATCTAGTGTAAGACACAAACCCAGAGCAGTGCAGTTCAGCTGAACAAACACACAAAGCATGCACATTCACTGATGATGAAACAAGTGGAAACTGATGAGACCAATTAGTGACCTTGTTGAACTATAAAATAAGTTTTCCTGCAAAGACTTGGGGAGTTCATTATTTCACTTTCCTCTTGCTATTGTGCCTTCTGTGATATCACAAAATCTGCAGCTGCAACACTTTCTCTTGTTGTCCTGCTGAGACTCCTACTGGCCAAGACCCTGATAAATGCAATGCCAAACTTCCCACCGACTAATCGATCTCGCCCCTACGGTCTGAGAGTCTCTATGCTGCAGTACAATAATACCATTGCTGTCTAAGTACTTATTTTTATCTGTTGGCATCATGCTCCACAGGTCTGTCCTCTCATTCCCATGCAAATTTAGCGCAATTTGTCTGTAACTGTAATCTGAAGTAAAATTGTGTGTGTTTTGTTGCTTTTTTTTTAAGCTGCGTTCTGCTTTTGCCTCACCCTAGCCCAGACCATGCTGTTTCTTTCTTTTAGGCTGAGCAGCAGGTGTCCATCTGGCGAGAGCTTAGCAGAGAGATGAGGCAATCTGTAAAGGCAGGAAGTGTTGCAAAGCTCTTCGGCGGACACATATCGCTCACACTGACAGCTGAGGGAAGAGGATGGGGCAGATTCAACGAGACCGAAAGACAGGCAGTATATCAGACTTGTGCTTCGTGATCATAATTCATCACATCTTTAGATCAAGTGTTTTTACAGTGCAACTTTTAAAGCGGAAAGAATCTTTGTGTGCTACTAAGAAAAATGGAAAACGTATTCACATGCCCATCTCCACATCCAGAGTTCCTCCGTGTGGTCCACAGGTGATATTACAGGAGTGGACGGAAGGAGACGCACACTCTCTGGATGCTGCCAGACGTACCTCTCCTGCAGCACACCGTCTGTTCACCTGAAACACATACAGACACACAAATACACAAACTTCAAAACAGACAGGCCTTACTGTTATACTGATTTATACAAAATAGATTGCAAAGAGAATTTTTTGCAAAGAGGAGCCATAAATTATTTACTCCATGTGCAAAGTGGCAAAACATCAAAAGCTATGGAAAATAATCCTTAATAAATATGCATGTGATCACAGCATGAACACACCATTCACAGAAATTATTGGGGTCTCTGTTGCAGTTTCATGAAAATATCCCAAAAGAAAAAAAAGTTTCAGCAGGCAACGCTTTTGTGATGTCACTAAGCAAAAAAAAAGTTGATAATAACCTCTCACAATATTGTATTTCAAGTGGTTTGTGTGGAGGCCAGAGTTCTACACTTCATTTTAGCTTTGTTTTCAAGTTTTAGAAAATCTGACAAAGGATGTTGATTTTTTTTTTTTTGAGCAAGGATATAAAAAAGAAGGAACTGTAATGACTAGTTGTTGACAAAAATCCATCAGAAACTTTATTTACAGTCTTTGCCAAGAGGGGAGTCTGTGTAGTATGTGTTTTTCAAAGTCATTATTTTTCTTATATTCTGTCTACTGAAGCTTTAAGGACTCAGTTTGGATGTGAATGAATCTCTCAGAACAATAAATTAAATCCAAATAGAAATCAGAAAAAAAAAAGTTGACTTGTTGTGTACTGCTAACCTCAGGCTGACAGTCCATTTCACTGTCAGATATAGAGCTCTTATGATCCAGTTCATTGTAGAACACAAAACCAGTTCTGCACAAACATGACCCGTCTGAATGCTGGAAGGCTCGGTTCTTACCAATACAGGTACAAGAAGAAGAACCTGAGGAAACCATAGTGATAAGGCATGTCAATACGAAGAAAGAAAAAAATATATGGGCCTAATAAAAATAGAATAGAAAAACTCGAGTTGTTTTGCAAGATAGTTTAACCTGGTGTTGAGAAGGATGAGCTGCCACAGGGAAAGCAGGCCTTCTGTCCAGGCAGGTGGTTGAAGGTGTCAGCTGGGCATGGATAACAGTCATTTTTGTCACCATGCGTGAGGTTCCCGAAGGAGCCAGGGGGGCAGGGTATTGCCTGAGTGGATCCCATGGGACAGACATACCCAAAAGGGCAAGGGTGGGCCTTGTAGTGGCCGGTGCCTTTTGTAAAAAAAAAAAAAAAAAAAAAAATTTTTTTTTTTGGGGAGAATATTGAGCATGTGAAATGAGATTTGAAATGGTTTCCTTTTATATGCGATTCCTTTCTTATGGAGTAAAATACCTGGAGGGCAAAAGTATCCTGCTGGGCACATAAGGCACTGTGGGCTGGTGGAGAGGTATGGACGGTAGGTTCCGCCCTCACAAACACTACAGCAGCTGCTTTGGGATCCTCTGAGCCCACTGGTGCTGACAGGCATAGTACCCCCTTCACAGGACTTCATGGAAGAGCTGTTGGCTGGGCAGTAGTAGGGAAATAAACAGCTGTGGAGCGTGGTAACAGGGTTATTTTTAAAGCTTTATTCCATAGCCCATTGAATCACTCCAAAGCTAGTAAGCTTGAGTTGATTTAAACACCTAAAGACTCATTTCCGTGTAAATGTTATGAAATATAAAAAATGTGAGAATATTTGGACCTCGGGCATACTCACAGTTGTTTGGGGGTGTTGTAAGAATGGGATCCCTGAGGACAGAAATAACCTTCAGGGCAGATTTGAGGCTCTGCAGTTTGAGGTCCACAGTATGAGCCTGCTCTGCATAGCGTCTCTGAGACTGCACCTAGATTATGAATAGAAATCCATTACTGCTTATCTGAACTGTAACTGGGTGAAGTTGCATTAAAATAGAAAACTCATGCGAACTCTGAGATATGTTGGACTGGTAAACTTACCCGTGGGGCATTGGTAACCAGCCCGGCAGGCGATACCCTCCACATTGGGTTTCCCTGTAGCCCGTGGATCTGGGCAGAAGGTTCCCCCTGTACAGGATTCACATTGACTTGGGGCAGCAGCTCCAGGAATGGACCTCTTAGTACCTGCTGGACAGAAGATGGGTGGTCCATACCCACTGCACCAGTAGCCAGGAGGACAGGGATTACTGGTGTAATCAGAAAGTCCTGAAAAAGAAACATTATGAGATAATATCTAAAACTCTAATTTAAAAGACTGTAGCCAAGATCCAAATGAACATCAGTGATGTCAATTAACAGTTACTAAGTGGAGTAGTAGTATGTTAGATAAAGTACAAATACATGATTAAAAAAAGTTATACAAATGACTGACAGACAAAATTCTGTTCTATTCATAATGAAGCCTTGATTTATGCATACAAAGAACCTGAAAGATGAGGATCAACTGCACTGTGGTACAATTTTTAACCATGAAAGATTTCTAATAATGACTTAGAAAAGGGTTTTCTTTGTAAATCCACCTTTTAATCATCACTATAGCCTCAGGAAGCACAAGCTTTTAATTTAGTTCTTTCTATCACAATATACTTCCTCTGCTCTTATCTTAAGCACAGGCCTGACACCAGTATTACCCTCTGCATACATACTGAAATTAATGCTACCTACTTGGCTACTTGGGTTGAATTGACCTTGCAAATATAAATTAAAACCCAAAAGATAAAGCAGTAATAATGTATACATTAATACGATTAATTATACAGTATGTCCAGAATGTAGAAAGATAATAGAGAGAAATTACCTTTCATGAAGATTTAAGAAAAGTGTGGTGTTTTTTTATAAAATCTTCTGAGACTTTTACCTGTACTGTTGCAGTGGGAACCAGGAGGGCAGGGCAGACAGTCCCCCTTACTGCCGGCTCCAGGGGAAGCTCGATAGGTGTACATGGGACATGGCCTGGGTCCTGCCCCCCCATTAAAGTCACTGCCAGGCAAACCATCACAGTAATGTCCAGCAGGGCAGAGTTGAAGGACTGGAGCTCCTGAAACCAAATCCGTGAGCCTTAAAACCTAATTACGCTACCTAAAACAACAGCTGAGACATAAACATAAAGACCAAAATCAGACTTTACCAGTTTTACACCAATACCGAGGTGGACATGGTAAGCAATCCTGTATGCTTGCACCTCCTGGGGAAGTTCGCACAGTGTTTTCAGGACATAATTCAGCCTTCTCTGTGCCCTCAGGACAGTAGAAACCTTCCAGAAAGTAAATTATTTTTTAAAAAGTTAAAGTATAATATTTTTGATTGTCAAAATAATAACAGCTGATTTCAATGGAAACATTACGTAGAAATACATGACATGTTCTGTACATAAAGTGAATATAAGGGTAGCATTTGTTCATTTTAAAGTTGTTTATTTTTTAGAATTAGTATGTTGTACCTGGTGGACATGGTCCAGCACACTGTACACCCCACTGACAATGGGTCAAGTTAGATATTGATTCCAGAGGGGTGAAATCTGCACTCCCAGAAAGACAAAGATAACCTGCAGAGCATACACCCTGGATCCTCCCAGCTCTGAAAAAAATACACAATTAATGGGTAGTTCCTAAAACAACATAATGTTTTCCATACACAGAAAATAAACATGCATGAAATTAAAAATATCAAAAACACGCCCCAGAGGATACACACCAGTATAATTACATACATCATATTTGTGTCTCACATATCCAGAGTTCAAAATATTCATGCATATTAAGGTGTTAATATGCTGTTAATCTGTCAGTGAACCAGAACTCCTGAACATGATTTACCTTTGCATGCTACTAATTGTGAGCATAACCAAAGCAGAGTGATGACTAGTTGCCTTCGAGCATCTGTAAGACTATGCATGAGTACAGAAGGTGCATCTGCCTAATTATGGGTCTGTGGAAATGTTGGTGTATGTGCATGAATTAAATGTTTGTGCCAGCTCTCTCACCGGCAGAACCGTCCTGGAGGACAGGGTAAACACTCTCTCTCTTCCAGCAGCCCTGTCTGGTTTGAATGAGTGTAAGTCCCATTAGGACAGGGCTGAGGAACCATGGTCCCTGAAAAAAGGAGGCAATTGTGTAAAAACTGTGAAATGTATGAAATTATAATGACTTTGAAGAGAATAACCGCTACCACATAATGTTTTCTTGCTGTAAAACAACTTAAGCTGCTAGACTCCGTAAAATTGTCATTTTAGTGTACCCGCAGGGCAAAATGAGTGTGCGGGGCAGCGCCATGGATCTCCCACGATTGCTTCCTCACAGTAGAATCCAGGGCGGCAGGGGATGCAGCTATCTGAGCCTGGGTTTGGCTGGTACTCTCCTGTGGGGCACGGCAGGGCCAGAGCAGAGCCTTCTGGACAATAATGTCCCTAAGAGATAAAGGTAATTCTGAGGGGTGGTATTCATAAAGCAAGACATAAATAATAAACAATGCAGTGAAAGCTCTTCATAGGACAGATGATATCAGGCAAATAATAAAAACACTGTAAGAGGAAGGACAATGGAGGGACTTCAGTGGAAGAGGGGCATTGCAGTGGGAAAAGATAAAACAGTATATGAATAACTCATACTTTGGGACATAGAAAAGCATATGGAGTCGTTGAAGAGAAGTCGAAAGGGCAGTAAAAACCAGCAGCACAGGGGCCACTGGGTCTTGGTAGACCCTCGGTTGCACAGTAGTGTCCTGCAGGACAAGCAGAACAGCTTTCCATGGAGACACCGCCTGTCACAGAGGGAGTAAGTAAAGTCAAAAACAAAGAAGTGATCTATTGCAAGCACTCTAAAATGACAATGGAAACTTCATATTGTCATAAAATTATTCTATATGTTGAAAATTGTATGGTTCTAATAGATACTGACAAGCATTTCATATTGAAATTATACAATATGCATACCAGTGGAGTTGCGGATGCTGCCAAGAGGACAAGGAACTGGGGAAAGACATCCTGCTGGACAGTAGTGGCCCACCGGGCAAGGGCCATTCCTTGGGAAATTATCTGAGCTCTCTGGGTTTGGCTCAGTGGCTCCTCCTTCACAGTAGTAACCCTCTAAACATAAACCTACGGAAGGACAAACTCAAGATAAGACTGAAATCCTTTTGGTTAAGCTAACAAGTAATTACTGTTGGAGAAATTAAAAAAAGAAAAAAAAAAAAGAAAAGAAAAACTTCAATAATGCTATGAAAAATGCACATCTGTTCACCATGTGGTGTTGAGGCTCCATAGGAGTTGCAATAAACTCCAGATGGACAGGCTTTGCAGGCAGAGGGGGAATGAGCTCCTGTCTGGTTGCTGAGAGTCCCTAAAGGACAGGGCTGAGGTAGGGCAGTCCCAGCAGGGCAAAAATACCCTGAAACGGAAGTACAGCATAATATCGCTTTGTCATTACTAAAGCAGCATCAGATGTTGGACTGTTAAAAGGGAATTTGGTTCTGACCAGCTGGGCAGACAGAGGGTTCCTGGGTGGCTATGGATGAACACATTGTCCCTTCAGTACAGATTAAACAGTGGGCTGCTCCTGGGGCTGGGCTGTAAAAGCCTGGCTCACAGGGGACCTCAATCGCTGAGCCAGAAGGACAGCTATGTCCAGCAGGACAGATGTAACCATGGGAGACATCAGATGGGATGGGACTGTAACTGCCACCGAGACATACATACCTACAGGCATAAACACAGAGCACAGATCTCTGAATCACAATTACTGCCAAAAATTTGCATATAAGCCAGCACACAGACAGTTAAAACAATATATCTTTAAAATATGGACAACTTTCAGATCATATTACAGTGCACACAAACACATCTAAAATCTCAATGGACCCGAAATCACTGCACTTCAGTTCATGAGAGTTCAGTTTGTTCACCGATTAGACTGATGAGATATCTAGTGGGAAATGTTTACCCAGCATGACATGGAAGCGCATCAACGACTTCTGTTATTGCAGGTCTGTCACAGTATAGCCCAGGAGGACAGGGTGGACATTCCTCAACTCCCTTCAGTCCTGGGGAGATGGAGAGCGAGCCCGCAGGGCAGGGGAGTGGGTGGCCAGTCCCTGGTGGGCAGTAATGGCCTGAAGGGCATAGTTGACTTTCAGTGTAATTCCCCTGAGAAAGAGAAAAAACATACAAGCATGACAACACTGATCAGCTGGTATCACTTATCATTCAGTGTCTGTACAGAGGTACGGATAACCTCATTAGAGCTTGTAGATCCAGCAGGACAGAAATATCCTGCCTCACACAGCCCCGTAGGCTCAGACAGACCAGGATAAGAGCAGAACATTCCTATAGGAAAAGCAAAAACAAATGTCATTACAGATGAAAGACACATACATGTATGATTATTTAAAGAAATGCTAATTCTTAAAAAAAACAAAAAAAACAAAACACATTTATGGACACGTAGACGTCATTAGTTCTTGTCATACCAGCGGGGCAGGGCACACAGGCGTCAGGACTGGAGGAACCGAGCTGATTCTGTAGAGTACCAGGTGGGCAGGGGAATTCTAGACCTACTTTAAGTCCTGCAGGACAATAGTATCCAACAGGACACAGTGTGGGCTGAACAGTACCTTCACCTAGGACACAAATACAGGCCAATGCAGTGGATCAAATGACACTGATTAAACTAACAACTTTAACTCCGAATACTGTGACACTGAAAAGTCAGATGATCAGATGAACTAAGAGGGGATATAACTTATGATGGCTGCACCCATTCTCCCACTAACATGTCCCATCTCAGTTTTATTAGTCATTTGAATGTAATAATCCCCTAGTAACATTAAGAACATTTCATTGTTTAAAAAGCATCTGAAAAAAGACTCTAATTTACAAAAAATGTAAGGCTGTATATCATTTGATTTGTATTTCTATTGTTTTTACTTTAGATTATTACAGTTATATAGTATTTTTAATTCTTTTTTTTTTTTCCTGTGCATTGTTTACTTCCGGGGAGATATTTACATAAGCCTGCTTTGGCTTCTATCCTCTCCTGCGCAATGGTGTTACTTGCATGATTTTTTTTTCTCTTGCTGTCTATGATGTGCAAATTAATAAAATAAAAAATAAAATTAAAAAAAGAGATACAATTTCATTGATACCAGTCGCTATTGGTCTGATTCTTATGTGTGTGTATGTTTGGGATAGGGTTTAAATCTGAAAAAAAAAACAAAAAAATGTATGTTGCAATTGTGTCATCTTTATTCACGAAATGAATCTACCCTTCGGACCGGTAATTATTCTCCAGCATGATAGACAAATGAATTTGATGTCATTATTTGCAATTCACATCAGCAAAGAAAATGTAGGATTTAAAAAAGGAATTAATAAGCATGGAGGAATATGATTATAATCATACCAGAAGTAGAATGACTCATTAATTCATTGTTCCATTAAATTAAATATTCACCTGTTCAGAGGTTGACGGCCTAATTAGCTCTTTTAGCCTTTCAGTATTTTCATAATAATAACTTTATCCAAAAAAACCCATAATACAAAGTAATTGAATCCTGATCTTAGATTTTGCTTCTCTTCTTCTCAGTGTTACCCACTTTGACAGTAGTGTCCAGCTGTACAGGTGGTGCAGTTGTCTTGTTGTGTATTTCCTCTTCCAAAGCTAAATGTTCCTGCAGGACACGGTATGGGGTCTGGTGTTCCAGCAGGGCAGAAGAATCCAGCTGGGCAAAGAGCTGCATCTGCTTTGCTAGATCCCCAGTCACAAAAATATCCTGCCCAGCAATCGCCTTAAACATGGTCAAATACATTTTACCATCTGTACCAACACACATTTAATTTTAAATGGAAACATAAATGCAGATTGTTTTTATAACGCGAGGACTTTAGTTCCGTGTACCTGCTCGGAGCCCATCCATGCAGAAAATTCCAGGTGGACACAGAGATCCGGTTCTGTTGTCAGTAGGGTTGGGTACCATGGCGCCCATCAGACAGAGGTATCCAGAGTCACATGGTCCGGATGGTTCTACCAAACCTTCAGAGCCACAGAACTGACCTGCTGGACACACTAGGCACTCACCTGTAAACAAGACAGGGGACATGAGTCTGAGAATAAAAAAATTTAAGAAATCATGCATTTATAATTACATTAAATGCAATAAAGGCCAACTGAGATCACTTAAAAATGTGTTTGTTTTTTTTCTTTTTCATGGCCAAAATTAGATTAAAAGTACTCAAATTTATAATCAATCTTCTAATTACATTCCTTATATACATAAAAAAAAATTACATATTGATTTGTTCTGTTTTATTGCATTGTTTTGTTTTTTTTTTCACCTGTTGTGGTTAAACCTGGGTTAGGGCTGTATGTGCCTTTGGGGCAGGGAAGAGGCTGGCTGTCTGTGCTGTCACTGGGACAGATGTATCCAGGTGGGCAGGGTACAGGACTAGAGAGTCCACTGGAGCCCCCCTCACTGGGACTGGAATTTAGGTCCTGACAGTGGAATCCAGGGGGACACAGATTACACTGGTTCTGCCCTGACGCTGCCTGGAACTGGCCTGAAAAAGACATTTAAACAGTGAAGGAAACAGAGGATGATGTTTTTTGTTTTTTTTTTTTATTTTGATTCAGTAAATTTTTACTTACCAATAGGGCAAGGTTTGCAGTCTTCTATGCTTTTTCCTCCGGTGTCATTCTGGTAAGAGCCAGACGGACAGGGTGAGGGTACACTGCTGCCCTCTACACAGTAGTGACCTGCTGGACAAACTCCTCCAGATGCACTGGACACTGGAGTGGCAGTCTGGGATCCCTCTAAACAGTAGAAACCTGTGGAGAAACAACACTCTTAGAAACATAAACTTCATGTGCATACTAAAAGATATTAAAGGTATAATGTGTCACTCTGGAGTACTTACAGTGCCTATCATAAGTGTTCACCCCCTTGGATCTTTTACCCTTTTATTCCTTTCATAAATCAATCATGGGCAATAAAATGTGGCCTTTTTCACACAAAAATGTATTAGAAAAAACCCTTTAATGTCAAAGTGAAAACAGATTTCTACAAATGTCAAAAACAAAAATATATAAAGAAAAATAATTGTTTGCATAATTATTCACCCCCTTTTAAATGTAACGGTCTATTTCAATAAAGGTCCATCCAATTGGTGCCAATAGTCTTTAGTTTTAGAATTAGTGAAATGAGGATCACCTGAGTGGTGTGGGTGTGTCTCAAGTGACTGAGGTATAAAACACCTGTGTCTGGGGGTTCCACAGACTGGTTGGTCAGTATTCCTGGTTTCTGTTACACCATAAAGACAGAAGAACACTCCAAGCAACTCAGGGAAAAGGTTATTATAAAGTACTAGTCAGGGGATGGATAGAAAAAAAAAAAATTCCAAGGCACTGAACATCCTCTGGGGTTCAGTCAAATCAGTCATCAAGAAATGGAAGAAATATGGCACATGTGAATTTGCCTGGATCAGCCCATCCTTGTAAACTGAGTGACTGTGCAAATAGGAGACAAGTGAGAGAAGCCACCAAGACCCCTACGACTAGTCTGAAGGAGATACAAGCTTCAGCTGCTGAGATGGGACAGACTGTGCATACAGTAACTGCTGCCCAGGTTCTTCACCGCTCAAGGTTTTATGGGAGAGTGGAGATGAGGAAGCCACTGTAGAAGAAAATTCATATTAGATCTCGACTATAGTTTGCCAAAAAGCATGTGGAAGACTCCATGGTCAAGTGGAAGAAGGTTCTTTGTTCTGATGAGACCAAAATTGAGCTTTTTGACCATCAGACAAAGCTTTGAGCGGTGAAGAACCCATAAAGTTTATGAGCACAACCTGAGCTAGGCAGATTCACACGTGCTATATTCCCTCCATTTGTTGATAATTGATTTTTTTTTTTTTTTTTCACTGAATTCCAGGGGATGTTCAATGCCTTGGAAATTTTTGTATCCATCCCCTGACTTGTACTTTTTAATAACCTTTTCCCTGAGTTGCTTGGAGTGTTCTTCTGTCTTCGTGGTGTAATGGTAGTCAGGAATACGACACAGGTGTTTTATACCTCGATCACTTGAGACACACCCACACCACTCAGGTGATCCTCATTTCACTAATTATGAGATGATCGGCACCAATTGGATGGACCTATAATGAATAGACCATTACATTTAAAAACGGGTGAGTAATTATGCAAACAATTTTTTTAAAAATATATTTTGTTTCATTGACATTACTCTGTAGAAATCTATTTTCACTTTGACATTAGTGGTTTTTTTCCAATATTTCCAAACATTATAGACAATGATTGATTTATGAAAGCAATTAAAGGGTAAAACATCCAAGGGGGTGATTACTTATGATAACTGTAGCTAGATTTATTTTCTAACCTGGCAGACAGGGTCCAGACACTGTAGAGAGGCCAGTCTCTGAACAGTAGAAACCAGGACTGCAGCTACAACACTGAGACTCATCCACAAGCCCGGTCTGCTCACTGTCATATGATAAAATCACGATAAAGTTCAAAGAAAAATGGGAACAGTCTTGCATGACTAGGATGGTTTCAGCTTTCATATTGTACTGTGCAAAAGTCTTAGGCTCCTTTAGCTTTGCTATTTTTGCAGGGCTGAAATGAACATGCGTATTTGATTCTATTTATTCATTAAAGGTTAAAGTCACTATGTAGTGACCCCTGACCCCATGACATGTATTGAATGAAACCTGGTATAAAACATGAGAAAATTAATGCCATAAATCTCATGTTGTCTGAACAATTGGGCTAAAATACGTTCAGTGCAAAGGAAAATCACACTAAATATGATCACTTTGGTTTATAGAAGCTGTTTTTATCTGTGAAACTTTTGTTTTTAATACCGTACATACTTCCCATATATCCAGATTGTATCTTAATACAGGGACTGAGAAATACATCTGTGTAGTCATAATTTTACTAAACCAGCAAACCTAATGGCGGCCTGTAGCCTTTGGACAGTAATTTATGTACATTATATAGTTTATTACACATTTTTTTTTATTTGTTACACAATCAAAATCCATAGATGAACTACCTTTGCTTGCATATATGCAAATAAATGTATCTTAAAACTGACAAGTATCTACACAGTCTGCAAGGTTTACTATTTATAAAGTACAAATAATGTAGCTCTAATGTAATTGCTCAAATATACTGTGTATTAAATTGTGTCTATCATAATCTTTGATGTGATATAAAAGCCTTATTAAGAATGTCGCAGTACATTAACCTGTATGTTCCTTTTGGACATGGTTTAGGTACAGCTGTCCCAACAGGGCAGAAGAATCCAGGAGGACAAGGGTAGCCAGTCAGATTGTCAGATGGAGACAGTTCAGAGGCTCCACCCACACAAACAAACCCTGCAGCACATGGGCCGATGGGAGAAGTCCTCCCTTTAAAAGAACGTGGTTGGAAGAAAGTTTCAATTACAGTCCCCTCAGTATCAGAACAGCAGTTTATTTATGATTGTCTCTAAATCACCAGCAGCATGTGACCTGTAAGAAGTACATATATCCAACTGGTTTTAGGAGGTGCATTGATTGTACCTTCTCCTTTGCAGTACATCCCAGGGTCACAAAGTGAGCACTGCCTCTTCTCAATCAGCCCTGACATGTTTCCGTAAGTCCCTGCTGGACAGGCGTGTTGATTAACTGATCCACCAGGACAATAAAAACCTCTCTCACATGGCAGTGGAACAATCATTCCTGAAGAGGAGATAAAGAATACAAAAGGAAATATTGATTTGGGGAGTATTTATTGCACTTGTGTTCTCAGTTGTTAAATGCTTTACCATCCAGCAATTTGTCCGCCCATCAGCTTTACCTTGATCTTGACAATAGAAACCAGGAGGGCATGTTTCACAGCTGCCCTGGCCCTGTCTCTGCTGGTAGCTGCCTGGAAGACAGGCTGACTCCATGGCACTCCCCTGAAGCAGACATTAATTTCTTTTATTAGACATTATATCTGGGGAATCACATGCATCAATCAGGGTTGCAACAATAACGGTGGACATAGACATAAACCAGGAAGGGGACCGAGACCTGAAAGAAAACAGTGCATTTGTCATTGCAGAATAAAAGTCAAGGAGAGGATAATGCAGTGAAATCAAATTCCATATTCAACAATGACTGACAATAGCTTGAGGACTCAAACTGGCTGACCTTCTTACAATAATGTCCTGCTGAGCAGACATGTTGTTGTGGACTCTGAAAGCTCTGTCCCTCGGGACAGTAGTAGCCTTCTGCACATTGGCCACTTGGCTCAGCCATGCCACTCTGGCTGCAGTAATGACCTGGAGGACACGGCTGACATGCCCCTTCTGTAAATCCACCATAAGAGCCTGGTAAACAGATTCAGATATTCATTATCAAAAGAAATTAAATTCACTAAATCAATGTGCTTTTAAGGTTCTTTTATTTGTTGATGCAGCTATTTAAGTGTTGTCTGTGAAAACATTCTCCAAATTACTTTGCATATTGATGTAATGAAACCACAAAAATAAATATGTTAATCTGATGCAAAATACATACCTATTCCCTCATCAGTTTCAAATTCATAACCATACAAAGGAGCTACGGCACACTTTAATAGGATTTGGGTTGTTCGCCGTGAGACAAGAATACAATTACACAATTATACCACTTTGTTACTGAAATTATTCATACACGCCCAAGGGAAAGAAAGGGGCTTGAATGGAAGTTTTTATAGTTCTCTGCATGACTGAACTGCAAAGACGTACTAGTTCGTGTAAGGACATTTTGAGGAAAAACTGACTGCAACAAACTGGAGAAGGTGCTGCAGTTCTCAGTTTTGTAATCATCTTTGTTTCTGATTAAAATTCATGGTTGACAAAATGAAAGGGATTTGTCTTGAACTATAGTATCAAACAATTTTCATATTACTGCCTGACTCCAGCTATTACAGACTGCAAAATATAACATCTTAAATATGCGTAAATATCAGTATAGCAGTAGGTGCTGGGTGCTCGGAAGTGATTCTGACTAGCATATTATATCAACAGAAGGGCTCATGGTTTTTTGCACTAACTGAATAAACCTTTGGAAGCTCTGGGTGTAAACTGTAAGGTCAACCCGAGTGGGCATTGATTATTTTTAATTATCTGAGTGAACTGGGAGAAAAAAATCCATGGATTCATGTACATAAATCTCATCTCATTACTGATGTGTAAGTAACAATGTGTAATAGTATATAATAGTGTATATACTTACTTTTCATGTTTCCAATTGGACAAGGTAGAGGGACAGGAGTACCAAGGGGGCAGTAGTGTCCTCTGGGACAAGGGGTAGCATGGGGGTCTATGGAGCCTCTGGGGCAGTGGTACCCTGGAGAACAGGGACCCGCTGGGGCATCTAAGCCTGTGCGGTTACAGTAAGATCCAGCCTCGCAGGGGTGGGGATAAGCTGAGCCCAGGGGACAGTAAAAACCTGTGAAATAGCCGCACAAATTGAATCCATAGCAATTAAATCCATTTCAGGAGAAAAATTCAATCAAGTGCATTACCATTCTAAGGAGCCTCAAATGCATGCTTTAAAACTCTGAACTTTTCATTCTCATAGTTTCTCTAGCTGCAATTAACTCATCGAGTGTTTTAAAGGGCATTTATTACTTTCCTACAAGGATTTTAATCTGTTTCTAGATGATCAGTCAGCCATCTGTATCTCCTTGAAAAGGACTTCTAATTCCACTATCCAGGCTTTCAGGTATTAAATCTAAGACTAAGGTTCACCTGTGAAAATAAACTACCTCTCCACAGTTGAACACTTCTAAGAGTCTGATGAAAATATTTTTATCATGGGTAATACATTTCTTAAAAGCTTTTCTGGATCTAATTCATGACTTATTTATGAGACTGACCATATATGATAAACCCTGGCATTCATTTTTCACACCACATTACGCTGCTTGAAACATCCTAGTCATTATTTTTTCAGTACCTAAAACCAAGCGAAGTCATAGTAAAGACTGAATATGCTGTACAGAGCTGACAGATAAGTTGAAATCAGTCATATGTCACACCAATTATCGTAACTAGAAGTGCCATGTCATGAACAAGAGAAGATAATGTTGGTGCCTGAGGGAATGAACAAAGTATCACATTGAATGCACAAGTTCACTGCCAGGATTTACCTACCCTCAGGACACATGTCTCCTTTGTAGAGTGTACATGCATAATGTGGACTCTTGAGACATGGTGGTGGGTGACTCACAATACTGTCTGAATCTGCCTGTGGCGCTGTTACCTCTTCGATCCAGCTGATGTCTTCCCCGATAATACAACAGAGCAGATAAAACATAAGCAAAGCAAAGAAGTAAAGAAAAAGGTAATATATTTTGTTTCACAGAGGAGCAACTCTTCTGTCTTTGCACACTTTATATGATTTAACAGTTTTGACTGTCGGCCGTAGGGTACTGTTTCAAAATGTAACATTGTAAAGCAATGATTAATTGTAAAACACTTCAGGGGAAGGTCAAACCAAAAGGCTGGCAATTTGTGGAACACACACATAGGGCTTCACATTCTAGTTGAATTAGTCTGAAAGAGGTTGATCTACTGCCCTTTCAAATGAAACATTTACTGTGTTATTACAAACTGAAGAAAGCCATACATTACCAGAATTACTGGAGTTATCGAAGCAGGACGCATTGTGCATCCAGATGGTGTCATCTGTCTTTGCGGTATAAAAGTCCAGTATTTCACGGAGACAAATGAATGAAGACGTGTTGGCTCTGGGTGTGGGGTTATCTGCTCCCCCAGTACAGAAGAAACCAGCAAAACACAGGCCTAAAACAAACGGATTAACCAGAATTGAATCAGCACTAAATTAAATGTGATATATAGTACCCAGTTAATTACTGAACTGCCATTCAGTTCAACTTAATTATTTCTAATTTGCATTAAAATAAAAACGTAAGCTGTGTGCTGAATCAGAATAATAGAAGATGTACTGTGTAATTCCTAAACCTGTTGTTAGTAATGGTGCACAGGTGAAAAATGACATAATCAGAGCTACACAATTAGTACACTACATATATTAAGAAATGATAGCATTGACTAATTGTGGAACCCCTCACCTGTGGGCTGTGATGCTCCAGGACTGTGGCAATATTTCCCTGGGTGGCATGGGCGGCAATGAGAGGAGGAGGAAGCCCCAGGCTCTGGAAGGAAGCCGCCACTAGGACATGGAGTGGGTGACTCACTTCCCTGAGGACAAAAGTGTCCAATGGGACACACATCTCCATAAGGCTGGGAGACAGGGGAGGGCTCAGTGGATCCCCGGGAACAAAAATGCCCTGTTTGATAGTAGATGTGGTTAGACATTCACTGAGAACATTGCAACATCTACAGTGTAGAATGTTTGGTGGCTGAGACAGGTTGAATAAAATGCAAAAGCCACAACATGAAGGCAAACTCACAACATAATATTTGAGTTCCAAAACAGTGGAACCACATTATTCAGGAAAAATGTGGCCTTGTACAATGTTACAGTGGAAAAAGGCATTTCTATATCTGTTATTGGACATAAATCCTGATGATTGTAGTCAACTGTCAGACCTGGGCTGCAGGGTCCAGACGGCTCTGTCAGAGCACTGCTGTTACAGAAGAAGCCAGGGGGGCAGAGGGAACAGTCAGTCTGGGACGTCCTTCCAGCTGAGGAACTGACAGTGCCCACTGGACATGGGGATGGAACAGACGACCCCTCCATACAGTAGAAACCTGACCAAGGCAGTGCGTCTTATTTTATAATAGGCATCAGTTCCCCTTTGTTTCTTTGTACACAGATTTGTAAAGAATTGGAGTGTGCACATGCATTTGAAATTACCTGGTGGGCAGGTGTTACAAGTGGACTGTGCAAATGAAGACTGATAAGTGCCAGGACTGCAGATGTACGGTTCAGCACTACCAAATGGGCAAGCATGCCCCGGTGGGCACTGGGATCCTGTGACACAGTTGAGTAAACAGTCAAGAAAAGTTTAGACTGTAATCTATCCTTGTTTACAATATGGTTTTTAATCTATTCAGTTGGTAATGTTTCACCAAAGCAAGCATGGCTAATATGCACTGTCTGACCATGCATACAATATTTCATTGGACCACCTTCAACTCTGATTACAGGAGGCATTCTTTATGGCATTGTTTATGCCACACAGTGCTTTTCTAATGCATGCAATAAATGTCAAAGCATTTATTTCCATCCAGAGTTGCATTCATTTTTCTTCAAGATCATACATTGATAATGGGAGAGAGGGACCACTGATAAAGTCTTCAGCACATCCCAAAGACTCTCAGTGGGGTTCAGGTCTGGACTCTTTGGTGCCAGGCAGTCCATGTGTGAAAATAATATTTCATGCTCAATGAACCACTCTTTCATAATATAAGCCTCATGAATCCTGCTATTGTCATCTTGGAATAGTCTGTGCCATCAGGGAAGAAAAAAATCCACTGGTGTTCAAACCCCGTCATTTAGTATATTCAAATTAAGCTGACCTCATTTTATGGACACAGCATAGATGAACCTACACCTGACCAACCTCAGATCATAACACTGCCCCTATAGGTTTATACTGTAGGCACTAGGGATGATGGGTAATCTCTTCATCCACCTCTCCTCCTTTTTCATCGAAACACAGTCTAATCATTTCTATCAAAATGGTGTTTGTTTAAGAAATGAGAACCTATTCACTGTATCAGTTACATAGTTGCCTCTGCCCAGTGGAGGGATCTTTGTTATATGCTGAGTTCAGTCCAGATGATGATTTTTTTTTGTCAGGCTGTGTATTTCATTAATGTACTGCAATATAGAGCTGAACACTTAACAGACATACTAGTGAAATTACGATACAAACAAGTGTAATATATCCTATTTGCAGGAGCTGCATTTTTTGATAAATGTAAAATGTGTGAAATCCTACCATTATAAATGGTGCACTGTGATGTTTAAGAGATTCCCTGACCTACAAATCATAGTCTCTAAATGGCAGACATGCTTGTTTGGTACAGACTCGGGCAAAATTTACATCACCATTTATCATAGCAGTCATATTTTAGTCAAAAATCACTTATCGTCTCATCAGAATGACATCTGTCAAAACGACTGACATGATTTCTTGACATATTATTCAGCTCTGGTAACACCGAAACAAAGTAATAACACAAAGTGCAGCATTTGTTCCTGAGGAGGGAGGAGAGAAAGCGAGCTCGGCAGCAGGTACCCTGTCTCTACCAGCAATGAGCTTGTGACTATTTATAGGTTCTGGGCCATTTCATGCTCAAATTAGCAAAACGTCTTCTCAAGAAAAGGCACAGGAAGACAAGGATCCTTTCAAAGAATCTGTAGGTGCTCATGTTATATAGGAGTATGTGGAAAACTCACACGATGCATAAAATTACCTTCGCTGTACACACGAAGTCGAGCTTGTAAAGTAATTGATGAGACTCTCACGCTCATAGCACCAGCTGAACAGCGGATCACTCACAATTCAACACCTCACAGAACAGGGTTAGCACTTACAAAATTAAAATGTACTCTGGAGCGTTCAATCTCAGGTTGAGCCACAAGCAAAGCAGTTTTATTTGTATAATCACGACGCAGAAGGATGAACATGCACCAAAACACAACAAAAGCAGAGAAATAAAGACTGCTGGCAAGAAAACATTAATGCAATATTATATTACATGAACTTTGAAAATATACTGCCAATTTATTTGGGAGACCCGAAGGATACATAAAATGGATTTTGGTGTGAAAAACCGTTTGTAACTGGAACTAGTGTTGACTACTAATCCCACTGTTGGTCCAAAAGCATCTACTGATATAAAATGTTGCAAAATTTTTAACCCACTAATCCTGTCAATACATTGAAATAATTCAGGTAAAATCCATTTTCACAACTTTTCAGCATCATCAGATATGATCCATATCTATGTGCATTTGTGCAGTGAACATGGAAACACCATCATCTTCTGCAGCTTTGATACACCAATAAAACCTATGTAGTTTGACACATGACAGGGGTTATAGATGCTTGTTTTTATGTTCACTTAATGTTATATTTTGATGAATAAGTCACTTTTTCCTCAGTTTTCTGTTCTGATATAATAACCTTTGAAGGTGCTCTGAACTTAAATGAACATCTACATGATCAGGACAATAACTGGATTAGAATAAATGGTGATGAAATCGCAAATTCCTATGGACATTCCAAAATATAGGTCTAGGTCTTTAAGGGTGAAAATCTGACAGAAAATAAGCTGAATGAAAGTTATTACAACATGCTTGAGGTAACAAAATGAATAACAATAAATAACATTAACTCTTCTGACCTGTTCTGACTTGAAACATACCGTTTATTGACACTACTAATATTCATTCGATACATCATGTACTTTGTTGTTTTGCTTCAAAATAATAGCTTTTTCTTTTGTCTTGTCCCCTTTGCCCTTCATTGTAAATATTCAATCAGACCCGATGCTCTGAACCCGCTCGGTGTATTTCATGGCTTACAATTCAGAAACCAGACTTTCTGTGCTTGATTAAACACCACTGAGGAGAGAAACTAAATGATGAATTGCAAAGACTACCCTGGTTAAACCTGAACTGACCCCTAATGATGTGCTCTGTACCTGACTGATGACCAGAAACGGAACCTGATGGGCAGAACCACCCTGGGGGGCAGAGGAGGTCAGCAGATGTCTGAGCCCAGGAGGGGCAGTAGGAACTCGGGTAACAAGTTTCGCAGTCTGCCTCGGATTCAGCCCCAGTCCTCCCTAGGAAAGTGCCTGTATGGAGGAGACAAATTATGAGGCGAGTAAAAATAACTCCCACGCTCCGTCTCACATACCTCATGATACAGACACACACACTTAAGAAAGGGCCATAGCATAACTATGTCATTTGTGCACAAAATTGATGGCTCCATTTATTCACTTGGTTAAGTAGCTAGCCTGCCATTACGGCAGTTTTATTAGGCTCCCATTTGGTTTTACAACCTCCTCTGAAGTTGTAGATACATTAAACCACTATACTGTACCTCTGGGGGTTTTATGGCACTGTATACTCCTTCTGAAACTATGCAATAAAATCAAGAGGTCATAGTTCTTTAACAGACATGACAGGATACTACAGTTGAGCAGCCATTCATGATACATGCAAACATGAAGAATTTTCAGACAGACCAACATGTGTTCTTGGTACCTGGAGGACAGGGGCTTGGGTTTGCACTGCCTTCAGGACAATAGTGGCCCGCAGGACACACATCACCATGAAACTGACCCGGGGTTGAATGAGGAAGTGGGGATGGAGATGTGGCATCCTCTGTAACTGAGACAACAGACCTTTATTGGTTGTCATTACTGATTAGATTAGTGAGTGGACTAAAAGGCCAGAGCCATTTGTGCTACCCCAAAGAGAAAAGTAAAACAAAGAGAAAGCAGCTCTCCTTTCCTGTGCCGTGGAGTCAAAGGCGATGATAACGTGTGATCCAAAAACAAGCATTGTAAAAGAACATTTTACCCTCATGACTGATTTGCTTTCGTCTGCACTTTCCAAATACCATTTCTAAAATAACAACATATTTCCCTGCATGTATTAACTCAACAAAAGGGCAGAAAGATGAAGCGTGCTCCTTGTGATATTACCCTGAGGTGTGGAGGTTCTAGATCCTTCTGTACAATAAAATCCAGGCTTACAGAGGCCAGATGGAGAGGAAAGGCCAACCTCGGCACAATAATGGCCAGGCAAACAGGGCTGGCATGCATCTATAGACTGTGCCCCTGGAAAAGCAAAAACATAATATATACAATTCAACTTTTCAACTCTCATTTTAAAGGAGTGATCTTTTGTTTTGTTTTTTAAATGGAATTGTGCATTTTAAATCATTTCCCTGTGGTCTACATAAACTGTAAATGCTATGCTTGGGTCTGAATTCTTCATTAATTCAACTCCACAGGTCCATCTTCAACCCTATTTCTGAGTAATGACACCAGAAAGGTCGTTTTGAGGGTTGGCCCTTTAAATGCAAATGAGTCACTTCACGCCCCAGCCACTCCAGGTTGCTGACTGTGCTTTCTGTCCTGTTCAGCCACTTGCGTTCGTTAATACAACCAACAACTGAACATTTGAGGTAATCGGTTCGAAGTTTGGACATATTTTCAGTATGGACTACAACCGCTGCTGCTGACAAACAATAATGTCATACTCGGAGAAAAGTTTGTCGGAAGTTTTGACCTTGTATGTGCAAATATTGTGACATAACTAGTTATAAAACATCACACATCAAGAAGGATTTGAAACAGGTTGTAGGAATCCACTTGTTTTTTGGCCAAAATGAATATAAAGATAGCTTTGCAGCACCTGGAGGGTTCAAATTCGAACTTTATGAACTATTAGGGTCCAAATACACAAATAAATGTACCAAAGACTAATAAAAGCGGATTTAGCAAAATATGACCCCTTTAACACAGAAGAGGGTTTCTTTGATTTAATATAAAAAGTTAGTTGGAGCTTGTAGTAAAGCTACAGAATGCAAACAAAATAATGCCTCTAGCTTCACCCGCCCATACAGCGACCACTAAAAAAAACATGAAAGACCCACCACTTCTGTAATTGCATCACCTAAAATCTCCCTAAAATCCATACATACATGCTGAGCCATTAACAATCCCGTGTAGTTCATTTAGATTACTCCATTATGTTAAATGTCACCGGTAGGTAGTGGTGTAGTAATTCAGTGTTACTTGTCACCCTCTGTGGTGCTGAAGGTTCCAACAGGGCAGGGAAGCATGTAGCTGGTACCCTCAGGGCAGTAGGACCCTGCAGAGCAAAGACCTCCTGTTGGGCCTTCTTCTGGCTGAGCAGACACAGAGCCTTGGATACAAAGGTAACTAGGGCCAGAGAAATGATGAGGACAGAGAAGATGGAGAGGGGGGATGTGGGAAATGATAGATGAGAAAGACAAGCAGAAAGGCAGAACAGGAGGGAAGTTTAATTATAGAAAGGAAGACAGAATTAAACAGAGACAGGATGTCATGTCGTTCATATCTCTCATAGTCTTTCAGTGAGCGTGCTCAGTTTGCCTGTGTTTACCCAGGGGAACAGTCCCCAGAGGGAGCAGCTAGTCCGGAGGAACTGCAGTATCTCCCTGGAGGGCAGAGCTCGCAGCCCGACTTATTGGACAAGCCCATCTGGTTGCTGAAGGTGCCAGCTGGGCATGGGAATGCTACACCAGACTGTGTTCCTGTAGATAAATAGCGTATAATATCTACAGATGGTCCAGGATTAAACATCACAGAACAGTTTATGATGACCATCCTCATCTTGATCATCTATAATGGCCATTTACATAATTAGTAAGCCATTTACTGTAGCAGCAATTGTTTGAGTATGCACACAAAACAGGAATGTTATTTAAATGCATCTGTCTACTGTATAAATGCATTGTTACCTCCGCCAAGGAGGTTATGTTTTTGTTGGGGTTGGTTTGTCCGTCTGTGTGCAAGATAACTCAAAAAATTATGGATGGATTTGGATGAAAATTTCAAGAAATGTTAATACTGGCACAAGGAATAAATGATTAAATTTTGGTGGTGATTGAGGGTGGGGGTGGGGGTGGGGGGGGGCACTGTTGTGCCTTGGCGGAGGTCTGCGCTCTATGAATGCTTTTCTAGAAAAGACAGCGCAGTCCTCTGCCAAGGCAGATCAGTGCCCCCCACCCCCAGTCACCACCAAAATTTAATCATTTGTTTCTTGTGCCAGTATCAACATTTCCTGAAATTTTCATCCAAATCCGGGGCACTGATCTTCCTTGGCAGAGGTCTGTGCTCTAAGAGTGCTTCTAGTTTTTATTTGGTTTTGGATGTTTTTCTGCCTTCATTTCATAGCTGACAGTGACAAAGAAACTAAAGCAGAGGGAGAGGGGAGTAACATGTTACAAAAGTTGCCTGGACTGGACCCTGTTGGCATAACCATTCAACTAAAGGCCCCACCAACACTCTATTTGTTGTTTTTTTAACCATGCAATATTACTCTCTATACATGTATCTTTAAAATAAAGCAGGTCAACATCGCAAACTTAGTTATGTAAATGTAAGCAGTACAATCATGTCCTACCTGGTGGGCAGTACTGTCCTTTAGGACAAAGTGTGGGAGTGTGAGTCCCAGACACCAGCCCAGTGGTAGCATCTACAGAGCCATCACAGTAAAACCCAGCTGGACATTCAATGCACTCTATCTGTGGAAAGGTAAAGCTGATCACTAAAACTAATGGACAACAACATTTGATTTGCTTGTATTTGAGAACATAAACCATAACTGCTAACAGCATATAGAGATGTTTTTACATTTTTTTTTTTTTTTTTTTTTTTTTTTGAGGCTTAAATCTACACATTTCATACAGTTCAGTCATAGTATTGACTTTAGTCCACCATCAGAGTAAACATTATTTTCAATTCAGTATATCAACCAATATAATGTCATGAGAATTTTTCCAGACATCACTGTTTTACAGTATGAGTAAAGGACAGAGGTCAGACTCAGGTTTATTTATGATGTTTCTGTCTTCCTTAGAAAACATGGTGCAACACAGTAAAAGCTGCTATTTAGGATTCTGTACCCAACACGATCATCACACACATTGACATTATGCCATATTTTGCTTCATGACAGATTCTTATGGTATTTAAATATGACATGCAGTCACGGAAAAAATATGACCATCAAAAGTCATCAAAAACAATGGTTATACAATCAAGTACTAACTTCTGTGTGTATCATGTGACTAAAACAGGCAGAAAAGAAAACATGAAATGCCTAAAAGCACTGTTTTTGTCAGTACAATGCCACAGCTAGTGATGTGAGAACTTAAGGGAGTTTGGTTATTATCAAGAAAACCATGGAAAGTGGCTAGATATCAACTCTTAAATTAAACTATTATGAGCTACTTTTGTTGTTATCATTATATTTGTCCAAACACATGTACCTTTAGTTGTACCAGGCATTAAAATGAACAAGAAACTGAAGAAAATAAAGGGGGGTCTGATAATTTTTTCCACTACTGTATATCCAGAACTGAATGGGTTAATCTGTTCTATTGGGTGATATCTGTTCTCTAAACGTGTACTGTCAATAAATGTCTCTTGTTTAATTAATTCAGAAAGCCTCCTGTGTGTATGGACTTCAGTTTCTTTTAAGACCTGCTCACAGAACAATTATCCATCAACTGTTTGGGTAAGACATAATACAGCTGGCATATTTCTTAGCGAGCACAGAAGATATTATACACTCTAATCCTCCTCACCTGTTCAGGAAAATCCTGGTAAGTCCCTGGCAAGCACGGGACCTGTCTTTCAGACCCAGGGGGGCACATGTTTCCAGGTGAGCAGGGTATAGCACCCAAGAGACCACCGGCTTCTCTTCCTGGACAGTAAGAACCAGCTGGACAAATATGAGAAGGGAAAGAGAGCCCTCTGGTGACACACAGAAACCCTACAGAGAATAAAAAAAAACATTGTTAAGCAGTTATAAATATGAAATCACAGTGTAGAGAAAGAACATTATTAATAAATTAAATAATATAATGAAGGATTGGTCTTTGGATAGATGAAAGATATACAGTTTAACATCTGTGTATGCAACACACATATAATAGTGCTAACCTGAAGGACATGGGAGGCAGTTGGAGAGATGAGTGTTCTTGGTTTCATTGCTGTAACGTCCTAGGGGACAGGGCACTGGTGCTGCGGAGCCTGGGGGACAGTAATGACCTCGAGGACAACTATCACCTGTCATCCCTCCATCTTCTGGACTGGGTGAACGAGCCCCAGACAGGCAGTAGTATCCTGCATTACAATAGCCTGATGCAACACCTTTCCCACGGGATCTACAGAATGAGCCTGATGTAATACAGAACAGAGTGAGTTTCAGAGGAGGAAACAATGGTCTGGATTGTCCTGCATAACAAGAATACAAAAACAAGCATTTCACATTAACCCATAAAGACCCATATATCCTCCAGCGTCCAAAAGCGTACTAATCTAAAATATTTAATACCTGCTGATCCACTAATCCTATCAATCCATGTAAACACCTGGTGTAAAATGCAGTTTGTATTCTTTTCATGGTCATCAGATATGACCCATTTGGACGTTCAGAGGCTCCATAGTGAATATACAGTAGAAACACTGTCATCTTCTACAACATCGATTCACCAGTGAAACCCATGGAGCTGGATCAATCACAGTGGATGGAGACATTTAGTTTATGTTCAGTTAATGATATATTTTACTGAAAAAGTGGCTTTTTCTCAAGTTTTCTTTGTTTTTGGTATAATAACCCGCAAAGGTAATCTTAGCATGATGATTAAAGTACATGATCAGTGAATTAAATGTCAGAAAATAGCTGATTTTCACAAAAAAAAAAAAAAAGAAGCAAAATAGAGAGGATAATATTATGATAAATGGTGATAAATCCCTTAAGATTAAATCTAGAGGAAAATTCATTTGGGAACTGCCACTAAAGTAGCACTGGGTCTTTATGGGTTAAATGGACACCAGTTGGACACCAGTTGGACAGTCCTTTTTATCACCAGCTTAAGATGCAGTACAGAATAGAATAGAATAGAATAGAATAGAATAGAATAGAATAGAATAGAATAGAATAGAATAGAATAGAATAGAATAGACTTAATTTGCCATTTGCACAGATACATAGCAGTATAGGTACATTGGAATTCTTGTGCGTTTCCCTGAGTCACAGAGTTAGAAAAAGATAAAGATATGACAAAAAAGACAAATACAAAACAAACACAGCTAACACATATAAAAAACAGTTATTGCACATACAAGCACAAATACACATTTGTAAAATAGAGTATTATAGAAAGAGTAATAATAATAATAATAATAATAATAATAATAATAATAATAATAATAGTACTGAGCGGTAACAAGTTATTGCACATTTGAATTAAAAGTACTGGGAGGTAGAGCAGGTTATTGCACATTCAATTAAAATACTGGGTACAGTACAAATGTTACGTTACTTTTGTCTTTGATGAGATGTAACATCTGCTTTTTGAAGTACTACATGGCAAATTAAATGTTTAATTATAATTTAGTGTCAAGGTCAAAGAACTGAACAACCTAAGTCAACCACTTAACCAAACAGAAGCTCATAGACATTAGCAGTAAATTGTGCATGACCTGGAGGGCAGGGTAAACAGTCCTGGAGGTCTATCATCCGACGGTGGGGGTTGATGGATCCGGCAGGACAGGGATTCTGGTGTTTGGACCACGTCCCGGACGGACAATAATGGCCCACTGGACACTCGTAACTTCCAGACACAGAACCATTACTACTGACAGGACAATAAAACCTATCCAGCCAAAACAAGGATGGCATAATTAACTTTCTGTCTTCTGGTGAAAGTAAGAGAGCATGATTATATCCTACTTGCATCTGTGTTTTCAGTCTATATACAGATGCGTGAAACTTGTTCAGACATGTAAACATAAAAAACATGGTAAGTCTAGCATCTTTATTGTTCTTGAATAATCAACTATGTTTAAATGCACAAATGTATAGATGTTCATGTGTGGCTGATAAGCAAGTTTACCCCTGGGGACAGAAGCTGCAGCTGGCTTGGCCGTCTTCTGTACTGATGGTTCCCAGGGGGCACTGCTGAGGAACTACAGAGCCCTCTGAGCAGTAATAACCTGGTTATGCAGGGACAAGAGCCATGTAAGAGATGCACATTGAAACGCACATATACACAAATACTGACGTGAACAATCCACAGGGGACAGGTTTGATTTCCAGTGTCAACACAGCAGCTGCTTATGTGAAGGCCTATTAACTTAAAAGGTTGTTTTGTTTACCTGCTCAGTAAGCTAGCTCTGGCTTATGGCTATTTTAGTCTTAATTCTGTGCTTCTCATTTTCTTTTTTAACTGTTTCCTTGCATGTGAAGTAGTAGATCCTATGTTTTTATGTCCCATCTAAATATCTTCCCCTACCTGTTTACTTTCCTCCCATTTGAAAATATTCCAATGAGAGAATTTAGAATTGTGATGACCTTTCAGACATGGTCCCCCACGACTGTCTCTCAACGCAGGGTCAGGACGATCAGCCCCCTCCACACAGAGAAAACCTTTCCAGCACTTTCCCGAAGGCACTGAGAGCCCCACGGCGTCGCAGTAGTAACCAGGGAGACATGGCTGGCAATCCTCCTGACAGGGAAATAAGACAGAGGAAGAGGGGACGAGGGAGAGAGGCTGTAAGAAAATGACTAAAGAGAGAGAGCCTCATCGATTTAACATAGATATTGATTGGCTGTCACAATGAGCAAGATAGAAAAATAATTGTAAAGATAGTAGAGGAAAGCTAGCTTTAAAACTAAGTGTGACAGACATGCATGGAATGCTGCATAACACATCTTTAATTATTCAAGGAAAGGGAACAGTGTTGGAATGTGATGAATGACATATAATTAAATGAGTCAGTGTGGTGATTCAATTGGTTAAACTTCCTTGTGTTAAGAGTTGGCACTGACCCATTTTAGGTTTTAAATGCATAAATGAACCACATGAAATTTGTGTATTGTATCAAGGCTTTTTGACTTTGTCAGGAACCTCTATTTCAACAAAATAATACATATATATATATATATATATATACACATATATATATATATATATATACATATATACATATACACATATATACATATACATATATATATATATATATATATATATATATATATATATATATATATATATATACATATATATATATATATATATATATACACACACACACGGTGGGGAAGCAAAATTTACAATGAACATTTAGTTGTTTTTTCTCAGCAGGCACTACATCAATTGTTGTGAAACCAAACATATATTGATGTCATAATCATACCTAACACTATTATCCATACCTTTTCAGAAACTTTTGCCCATATGAGTAATCAGGAAAGCAAACGTCAAAGAGTGTGTGATTTGCTGAATGCACTCATCACACCAAAGGAGATTTCAAAAATAGTTGGAGTGTCCATAAAGACTGTTTATAATGGAAAGAAGAGAATGACTATGAGCAAAACTATTACGAGAAAGTCTGGAAGATACTATTAAAGAAGAATGGGAGAAGTTGTCACCCGAATATTTGAGGAACACTTGCACAAGTTTCAGGAAGCGTGTGAAGGCAGTTATTGAGAAAGAAGGAGGACACATAGAATAAAAACATTTTCTATTATGTAAATGTTCTTGTGGCAAATAAATTCTCATGACTTTCAATAAACTAATTGGTCATACACTGTCTTTCAATCCCTGCCTCAAAATATTGTAAATTTTGCTTCCCCACCCTGTATATACATATATATATACACACACATGCACAGAGAGAGAGAGAGAGAGAGATTTTTTTTTTTTTTCTCCACTAAATTCTGAAATGCTCTGGTTGAAATTATGGCCTTTGTAATATTAGGGTTGGTTTTGACCCAGTTATAAAAATAAGGTTATAAAGCAATAATTACAGTCAAAACTGAAATCATAAGTGCACTGTCAGCCAACACACTGACGGCCAGCTCCTCTAACAATCATGTGAGCTTTTAGAGATTTCCATTTTGCCCTGTTATCCAGTTTTCCTGCACAAAAACCAAAACAGGCAAAGACAGGCATGTCCACACATGTGAGGTCGGTTCAGAGTTAGTGACTTGCAGAGTGCACATTGATGGGTATACTGACAAAAAAAAGGCCCAAAGGCTCACACCAAAAATATTAAAACCAATATTTTCATGGATAAGGAAGCCTAACCAAGAGATGAGAAACAAACTGGATGACTGATAATTGTTTTTAGTGTATTTTAAAGCTGGGTCAAAACTGACCCGTTAACATAAGAGATGGTAACAGAAGGCTAACATGAGAGGAGGGTTAAGCTAGTTTTTGGCATTTTTTTCTGCAGTTAATAACTAAACCTATAAACTGCTATAAATTTTGAGGCATGGATACCTGTATAAATAAAAGATCCTACAAGAGATTATTTTAAACCAATGTTCAAGATAGTTCATTCTGCCTAAAAGACTGCAAGCTGAAGAATATTATTATTATTTTTTTTTAACTTTACATTTTTTTAAGTTGTTGTCACATTTGGCTACAGTTTCTTCATGTAAAAATGTCTGAAATTTTGCAATAAACTCAAGTGAATGACTTTTTGTTGTCATGTGACTTTCTCACAATCACCAAGCTTTTCTCCTTATGGTAATTTTGCTATAGTTTAACTTCTTCCACTGTGAAGTAGTTGGTAGCTTCCAAATATGCTGACAGAGTAGTTTCCATAACACTGAAAAGGGCAATTTAATTCTTCCATGAATATCCTAATTTACAAGTTTACAATTCCAATTAAAATACAGTAGTTCTGTAATTTGTAAGAAAATATTCTTTCGGCTAAGTAGTTGTGTAAGTGTGTCAATGGAACCTTGGAGCTTATTTTAGTCAGATTAGAAAATGTTCCACGTGGACAGGGCAGAGGATGGACGGTGGCCTGGGGGCAGTAATGACCAGTAGGACATGGACCTCCCTCTCCTGGTGAAACACACAGAGAGCAGGGTTGCCATTTGTCAAACATCTTAAAATATAAATGCAGCTGCTCAGCATTGGGCACTTTGTTTATATTAGTGAATAAAAAAAAAAAAAATAAATAAATAAATAAATAAATAAATATATATATATATATATAGTATTTGCGATATATGTGGATATTCATTACATGATCTGAGAAAGCTTTTTATTTACCTGTAGTCTGTGAGAAAGGTTGTGGGGAAATGTTTCCATGTGTACAGTAATACCCTTCCTGACATGGTCCAGTGACAGCGGTGCCATTTCTGGAAGAGCAGTAATGACCGCCGTCACACTGCTTGCACTGAGAGATGGACCAGTAGCCGAGGTCAGGGCCGTACGTTCCTTCTGGACAGCTTTTCAAGTCAAACCCAGTTCCTTCGGGACAGTAAAAACCTGCAAGACAAACAGACAGAGAGAATGAAGATGCCGAATTCACATACAACAAATGCAAAGCTCACATTGTAGGGCAATCAACTCTCATTTTTATCTTTCTAAATTACTTGTGATTTTACTTTTGAGTGTATTCCCATAAGATACATTTTCTAATATCAACATTTATGAATACACATTTTAAGGACATAAAACAGTAAATGACCTACCTGCTGGACAGAGGAAAAGAGAGCCAGACACACAGTACCAGCCTGGCAAACAGGGCTCACACTGAGTAGCATGTGTAACAGCTACATATGTCCCTGGATCACAGAGCACAGGTCGAACACTTCCCTCTGGGCAGTAGTAACCCTCAGGGCAGGGTCCTCCAGTAATTCCATCAGTAGGGGTGGATGTGACGGCGCTCTCTACACAGTAATACCTGGATGAGAAACAATGATAATGAAAATGATAGCTGGTGTTCCACGTTATGTATCAAGTTCACAGGGGTATGCTGTACCCTCCACTGCAGGGTGCAGTGGGTTCAGTGAGGCCTGTAGTGTCACAGTAGAATCCCCCCAAACAAGGCTTGCAGTCTGTGTGGCTCTGCAGGCCGGAGCTGTTGGACCAGGTTCCCTCAGGGCAGGTCACTGGAGCTGTGGTGCCTGTTGGAAGAACAACCAACCATCACTTCAACGTCCCTGAACAGACCAGTAAAAGGATAATTTAAACACTATGTCTACAATAGAGGTAAAGTGTTACATAACATGCAATAATGTAATATGACAGCAGGGCATATTTTGGCATGTAAGCAGAAACGAAGTCCTAGTAAATCAGTACGCATTGCACCACAGAGTCTGATAAAATCTAGCTCCTACAGCAGCATGTCTAAATCACAGGTCAGTGCCCCTAGTCAAAAAGAACAAGAGTACAAATTAATCTTAAAGAAACAGTATCAAATACTACAAGATAAATGTTGTCAGAATTTCCTGTAGGCTACCAAATGGTAATTAGCTTGAATAAAAGATTACAGCCCTAGAATATAGAGGATAGATTGTTAATACTCTCAAGCCGTATAAATTTGGTTACATTAGTTTATAAAATAAATTACATCAGCAGTGAGTTGCAAAAAATAAATTCACATGGATTCTAAAAATTGCAACTTTATAGATTGAAGGAATCTCATTACAGCTTTACTGAAGCTGCTGCTGGGGCTTGATTGCTTATCGAGAGAGAACACAGCAATAACCTGATGGGCAGTATTGGCTGGGTGGACACAGGGAACCTGAGAGTCCATCCAGAGGGCTTGGAGAGGATGCTCCCTCTCTGCACCAGTAACCGGCATGACATGGTCCTGTTCGTAGCAAAATAAAACACATTTAGTTACATCAACAGTCGTATGGTAGATGTTTCGTGTTAAACCAAATTTTAAAAAAAAAACATGTTTATCTCCAGTGCAGATGGTGTTCTTTTAACCCAGCTTTTTGAGATTTCCATCAGTGTGACAAGTATCTCAGGGCAAAATAGTAAACAGTAGATATTTGCATGACAGATAAAAAGGGAAACGTAAGAAAAGAGGAGAGCTTGCTTCCTTTCTCTCTCACCTGCCGGCTCTGAAAGTCCCAGAGAAGGACAGTACTGTCCAGCAGCACATGGCATGCAGCCTTCACGACTGTCTGTGAGCTGTCTGGGGTTGAAGGAGCCTATTGGGCAGGGATGCTGGTTGGCCAGGGATGTACCTGCAGGGCAGTAATGTCCTTTGGGGCAGGGCCTCAGCAAAGAACCATTTGCTAGACCCAGTCTCAGATCACAGTAATAACCTTGGAAGAAAACAAATGTACAGCACATGCATGTTAGTGTATTTTCTACCAGCTGACCAGCATGGGAAAATAGTCTAAGCAGCTTAATGCAAAGTCACATGTGTTTATTGATAGTTTTATAATATTTTATGCAGGATACTTATTTCTGTGTTATTGAAAAATGCAGAACAATAACTTGGGTCAATATATAATCGAGAGACTTTTTGAGTTACCTTTAGGGGTCACATAGTTGACAGGTATAGTTGACATTTTTGCTGTTTTCAGGCCTAAAATCAACGTAACCATAACACCACATGGGATTTTTACAGAAAGATTCTTCTAAATATTATATATACAATTGAGTAAAATTGAAACTAAAAGTTGTTTATAGAGATATTGTAGTAACACTGTTGACATAAAGTGTGATAATACACACTAGACTCACACACTACTTTATATTAAATAACTAAGAAAGAGGAGAAAGAACATACCTTGGAGTCTTGCAAGTGTTTTCTTCAGGAGGAAATGACATCATGTGGAGCAGGTCATGTGATTTGGAATTAACAGACTTCCTTGCGAGGTGTTTTTGTAGTGGGTAACCTAATTGAAAGTGATTTCTCAGACACATTGAATTAGGTATTTTCCATCTATTTTTTGATATATTTCCAAAAAAACAAATATCTGTCATGATAATCTCAACTTAATAAAAAGAACACAATCAAAAATGTTTGGAATAAGCCAATTTTATTATTGTTTAGGTAATTAGAGGGTAGTTGTTATTAAATTTGGATGGTTGCTTAGTTGACATTTTAGTATATCTAGTCATTTATTAATTATTTATTAACTATTTGCTAACAAGTGATGAACTAATTCTGGAATTTTTAAAGATATGATCATAATGAACATAAAAAACTTTTTTTTTTTTTAACTTTTAATAAAGATGTATGTCAGATATATCCCATGGACTTCAAAAGTCACTCAATTATATATTGACCCACTTAATTATATGCAGCTTTACAAGTAGGTTTACTTGCTGGGTTATCAAACAGTTGCTTATTTTACAAAAGTTCTTTACTTCATTTGGTAGAAAAGAGTGACTATAGCTCCTACCTGCCTCACAGATTGTACAATCTGCCTGTCTCTCCTTGTCCTGGTAGGTTCCAGATGGGCAAAGTTCTGGAGCTGCACTGCCCTGTGGGCAAAAGTGGCCTGAAGGACATGGCTGAGCAGTAGCCACAGTCTGACCAGGAGGGCACCAGTAGCCTATAGAGAGAATAAAAAACACAGACGTAAAAGCATATTATGTGTATGTTTAAATAGTTTAAAAGAAGGGAGAGCACATACCTTAAATAAACAAACAGATGCAATAACAAATACAGTACCAAGTGAACCATAAAAGAGTATATTGACTGGCCTTGGCTGCAGGGTCCAGTTGGGGCCTTTAAACCTGTTCCTGCGCAGTAGAAACCTGCAGTACAGGGCCGACAGCCAGCCTCACTGGTTAGACCAGACGCTGCAGAGAAAGTTCCAGCTGGACACAACTCTGGTTTCCCAGAGCCCTCAGCTGTGGACAGAAATCATTTGAGCAGTAAAACATTTTTCACCACATTCATTTGTTACTTTTTTAGGCCAATATTTTATCAGGGTTGTACCAGGACATGTTGGAAAGAATATGAAGCAATAACACATCACTATAAACAAGACACATAATGAGTCTTACTTAAACCCATGAGAAATGAGGATGTTCAATACACCTGAGTCATGGCTATAGTTAGTTTAGAGTACAATCCAGCTATTTTGCATTACTTTGAACCAAGTAATGGATCCAAAAAACTTCAAATAAGCACCACTGAGCTTTCCTTTGAATATTTAATCTGTGTTATTTAGAGAGGCCACTAAAGTGAAAGCCTGCCTTTGCTGACTCCTGCAGTGTTATGTGGACTTTGTACCATTAGCTTAGTTTCACTCAGCTGCTTCATCCGCTTGTGTTTTAGTCATGCTGTCTCCAAATTGTACATACTCTTGGGTCACCCTTGAGGGATCAACATCTTTTTAGACGTGCACGGAAATGCAGCAACAGTCACCTTTTCTTTTAACTTTGGAAAAACACAACTATTACCCAAAATGAAGTGGATGACATACTGAGGTTTATGAGTGTATGTCAGTGGAGATTTGACTGTTTCCTACAGTGTCACTGATTTTAAAAGAGTCTCGTTGTGATTGAATTATCTGCAGCAGACGCCAGATATTGACACATGCTGCTGATATTGCAAATAAATGCTTTTCTATTAATCTGAATCATACATGAATAAACACTGAATTTGACCTCCTGAAACCCCAGAAAGTAAAAGTGTTGGCTTTTCTTAACACTTTCAGTGCCATGGGCCGATTAAATCGGCTTTACGAAAACAACCTGTAAAGTGCCACGGGCCGATCAGATCGGCTTTGGAGAACACGCCATATTTGTGTACAAACAAACCATCCACCCCCATTTCTTTCTCACATTTCGATGACGTTCTTTCTGCGTCCCCCTTTTGAGACCAAGCAGACGGGAATTTGAGGTCACGCGACCGAATAATATTTTTATATCTTTTTAATGTTTCTTATTCTCCGGTGTTTCATCAGAGGGAGCCCTCCATGCCGGGGGGCGGCTGTGGACTCCGGGGGCTGTGGCACCTTCTCTCACTGGGGTCCGCTCCTTTCTGGTGGGTGGGGGTCCCAGTTGGCCCTCTCCCACTAGTTGGGATGCGGGGCTGTGTTGCTGGTGCCTGGTCGCCGAGGTCGGCGGCTGCCTCCTGGTGCGGATGGCTCCCTGAGACAGCGCCTCCTAAACTGATGTTTTACTTTTACTTGTACATTTTTGTTCTGGTCTACCCGTGCTCAGTCAGTCTTCTTAAGTATGTGTGAGCTTGTGGGTTTGCGTGTGTGTGTGTGTGTGTGTGTGTGTGTGTGTGTGTGCGCGGGTGTGTGTGTGTGCGCGGGTGAGTGGGTGGGTGTGGGTGGGGGGCGGTACTGATTTTTAAACTGATATGTAAAGCACTTTGTGCTACAGTTTTTAATGTATGAAAAGTGCTATATAAATAAAGATGATTATTATTATTATTATTATTATTATTATTATTATTATGAATTATGCAAATTACGGTCAATAATGAATCGGCTGCGTCCGGTGCGTTTTGAATCTAATTAGCAATCGGTCGGATGTTACCGAGCGGTTTCCTGCAGGATTCTTCAAATATTATAAAAACGACGCGAAATACTGAAAAACGGCCAAATTCTGTGGCACTTTTAAGGCTTATTAGCCCCTTAACTGTCTGGCACTTAAAGAGTTAAATTAAATAATTGCTTTGATTGGAAAAAGCATGATGCAACAGTTTTTCAGATACTTTTTTTTTATGATTTTTTTTTTTTTTTATGGATTGTCCTTTGTGGTGGACAGCCTTTTTGTTGTTTTTTTAACCCATAAAGACCCCAAACATACATCACTGACCAAAAGCATCAACTAATATAAACTCTTTAATACCTGTTGATCCACTAATCCAATCAATTCATGTAAATAATTGGTGTAAAATGGAGTTTGTCATCTTTTCATGGTCATCAGATGTGACCCATTTGGACGTTCAGAGGCTCTGTAGTGAACGTGGAAACACCGTCATCTTCTACAACATTGATTGACCAGTAAAACCCATGGAGTCTGATAAATGACAGTGGATGGAAATGCTTGGTTTATGTTCAGTTAAATGATATATTTTACTGAAAAAGTCACTTTTCCTGCAGAAAAAATATATTCACCCTCAACTTTAATCTGAGCTTTTATGGTCATTTTCGTGATCAGTAAATTGAAAATTGGAAGATACTTGATTTATACTAATGACAAACAACATACAGAGGATAATATTATAATAAGTGTTGATAAATGACTTAAAAAAGGTTAGACGTAGAGAAAATTTTATTTGAGAACTGACACAAAAGTAGCGCTGGGTCTTTATGGGTTCAGTAAACCTGTGAAACTCTTGTCCCCTATAGAGGACAGAAATGCATTGCTGGGTCTCAGGAGGTTAAACAAAAGTGGATCCAATATAAAATGTTTCTTTCATCCAAACATTTACTATATGCTGATTAATAACATCATCATCTTTGTTGCCATGTTAGTAATACAACAGTCTCAGGGCAGTAAGACTCACCACAGTATGTCCCAGGTGGACAGATACCGCCTGTTTCTCCATCTGCTGGTCTGGCCTCGGTGGCCCCTCCCACACAGTAATACCCAGGGGAGCAGGGTCCCATCGGCAGAGCCAAACCTCAGAAACAACAAAGTATTTAAAATTCCTCTGCTGAATATTGTATACCACAAACACTACATATGACCCTGATATCCACTCCAGTAGAATAATACAAGTCCAAAAGATGGAAACACAAACCAGTGTATTTCATGTTTTATGTCGGTGAATGCCTTGATTTATCAAGGATTTTTTTCTTTAAGGAGTGATATTTTGCTTTTTTAAATGGAATAATTTAAAAAATGTTAAAACATTTCCCTGTGGTCTACATAAACTGTAAATACTATGCTTGGGTCTGAATTCTTCATTAATTAATCTCCACAGGTCCATCTTCAACCCTGTTTCTGAGTAATGACACCAGAAAGGTCATTTTGAGCACTGGCCCTTTAAATGCAAATGAGCACTTGACGCCCCAGCCATTCCAGGCAATTGTGTTCGTTAATACAACCAAGAACTGAACATTTTAGGTAATCGGCTCGAAGTTTGCACATATTTTCAGTATGGACTACAACCGCTGCTGCTGACAAACAATTATGGCGTGCTCTGAGAAACGTTCTTTGGAAGTCTTGACCTTATATGTGCAAATGTTATGAAGTAACTAGTTATAAAAAGTAACAAATTAAGCAGGAATTGAAACAGTTTGTAGAAAGCCACTCAATTTTTGCCTAAATGAATATTAAGAGAGCTTTGCAGCATCTGGTGAGTTCAAATTCAAACCTTCTGAACTATTAGGGTCCAAATGCACAAATAAATGTACCAAAGACTAATAAAAGTGGGTTTAGCAAAATATGACCCCTTTAATAAATGAACTCTATTTGGTGTCCAAATACCTGAGACGTTACAGAAGGTTCCAGGTAAGCAAGGCAGAGGCTCCGAGCCACCTGAGGGGCAGTAAAAGCCAACCTGGCAGTGCCCCCCAGTGGCAGTGGCTGGACATAGACAGTTGGCGTTTGTATAATTGTCCAGGTCGAAGGGCTGCGAGTTCCACGCCGCTGACACACAGAACCAGCCTGACAGGTAAGACAAGGTTAGATGAGACGGTGCTCTGTTGTCTGGCTTCTGTCTGTCTCTGCAATATGAGAACACTCCTGGTTTTGACATACAGTAGCATCACCTTAGATGCACTTCATGACTTTCTCAGCTGTGGATGAAATAAAAGTATCAACACAGGCAGAATGTAGTTCAGGGCAAGGTGAGAAAAATGAGCCAGTCAAAAAGACGGGCTTAATAAACCTGCTAGCCTCTGTTCTACAGTCTTTTTGAACAGACTTGTGTGGTTTGCTGTTTTGGTTGCTTTGAATATAAATCATAAAACATGGAGTTGCAGGGAATTATTTAAAAGCTGTTAACTCTACAGTGTTATAGCATAAATAAAATAATTATTGATATGGTCAGGGTGGGGTATTTCATGCACAATTTGCTCCCTGACTGCTGGGGACAGACTTGGCAGTTCCTTGGAGACAAATACACTAGCATATATATAAGACAAAGAAAAAAGGGCTGTACGTGATCTTTGTAGAAATAAGCACAGACAGTATTACTGACCGGGTTTGCATTTCCCAGACACTTTGGTCAACCTCTCCTTCTCACAGTAGTGTCCTGGAGGGCAAGGCAGGCAGCTGTCCAGACTCTGAGTCATGGGCTCTGGGTTGTAGTATCCCCTGGGACACGGAAACTGTGTAGCCTGTCTGGTACCTATGCATATGCAAAATAAGACTTTAAATAGGAACACCAAGCTTCGCTGTATTGTTTTAACTTTATAAACTGAGTGTGTTATGAAAGCTGGGAGAAAAAAAGAAAAACAAAAAAAATCTGTTCTGCAAAAACAGATCTACCAGCAGGAAGCCAAATATTAAATTATAGCCAAAGAAATTGAGGGTAAGAGGATTAAAAATAGAGCCGTTTAAACTACAATCAAACTTAATAAGCAAATACTAAAAAATGCCTATAACTTAACTACGTTGCATTCAAGTAAAAACAGCGCTGTTTAAGTCAGAGTTAATATGATGTTTGATATATGTAATATGTATCATATACAGCTCTGGAAAAAATTAAGAGGCCACTGCAATTTCCTGTGAAATCAGCATGTCTGCATGTATGACAACCATTCCATTCCTGTGTCTGTTGAATTCCAACACAAGCGCACCTCATTCTACTGAATAAACACCTATTCCATGTCTTACTTAGGAAGGAGAAGTATAAAATCCACTAATGTGGCCATCACTATTTTTTTTTTTTTACGATAGGGTAAAAACAGTGCTATAAGTACAGCAAAAGTAATTGGAATAAAAAAATAATCATTGAAAACTACTGGACTTCTGCTCTGACAATGTTCCCAAACTCTGAGGACTGGTGTTTCTATCAGGACAATGCCCCTGGGCTCAGCTAGGTCAATAAAGGTGTGGATGACGGACCACCAGATGAAGACCCTGTCATGGCCGGCCCAATCTCCAGACCTGAATCAACTCTGAAAACTTCTGAAGGAACATGGATGGTCACAAGTCATCAAACATTACTGAGCTCCTTGAATTTCTATGTCAGGAGCTGCATAAAGTCATCAAACAGCAATGGAGGAGAGCCAAGACATGTGAAAGGTGTCATTGAAAATCAGGGTTATTCCACCAAATACTGATGTCTGAACTTTTCACAAGTTACAACATTAGTATTGTAGTGTTTAGAAATGAATATGAACTGGTTTTCTTTGCATTATTTGAGGTTGTGTTCTGCAATTACATGCTCTAAATAACAATATTTTTATTTGGAATTTGGGAGAAATGTTGTTGGTAGTTTAGAGAACAAAACAAAAATGTTCATTTTACTCAAGCACATACCTATAAATGGTAATATCAGAGAAAGTAATCATTTTACAGTGGTCTCTTATTTTTTCCAGAGCTGTTGAGGTTTTGTGAGTGGAGATCCATTCAGGAAACAATCCTGTTCCTCTGCTGGGATAATATGCCAACCATAATTTTAGCTTATTGGCTGAAATGTCTTGCCAAGACAAAGTTAGACAGGAGATTCATTTTCTAATGACAAACACAGCTGACAATATCATTTTTAAGATTCCTGACAAACCGTACTGTGCTTGAAACACACACACACACACACACACACACAAAAATAAATAAATAAAAGTCTAAGTTAGTAATGCTGACTAGTAGTGTTTTCAGCTCATTTTACACTGTGTAAAAGGTTCCCAACAGATTACTGATAGTCTGATGGAGTTGTGGGCAGGTCTACCATCAGGGCAGTAGAATCCAGGGGGGCAGGGGTACTGTGTGAAGTTGCTGGTCTTTTCTGGACAGTAGTATCCAGCAGGACATGAGGAACACACTGACTGGCCCGTGAGGTTGGTGTAGCTTCCCGCTGGGCAGGGTGCTGGGCTCGGGCTACCCTGAGGGCAGTAATGAGCTGGTGGGCAAACACCGCCTTCTGAGCCTGGAGAGAGAAAACCAATTAGGTGTTGTAAATAACTGAGATTAGAACTGTGAATCTCTTAATGTGATGAATCCTGTGAAAACCCTGATTAATTCAGTGCTCATCCTTTCAACAAAACACCCTCAGATTTCTTGCATTCATCAGCATCTGTTCCTGATGGTTATTCATGAGACTTATCTCCGTACCCCATTTATTATTTCTGCCCTCAGCGATTTAACTCCATGTATGAACGGCATGAAATAATAATAATTGTTTAATAAATTGTTACACAATTCTTTCCTTGTCTGGATCTGTAGACATACTGTGTTTCCCTACAGATAATGGATTAAAAATTAACTCCATGTGAAAATGTATATTTCTACCTGTGGCTGTTGTGTCTCCCCCTGGACAGTAAAATCCTGCCCTGCACAATCCAGACGGACGAGTCAGACCTACAGTGCCACAGAAGTGACCCGCAGGACATGGACTACAGCCAGATGAATCTGTCAGATGAAGACTGAAAACACACACATCAGCAGATAGATTGTAGAACAACAGAAGTAATCTAAATATAAGTGTGTTCGCAATATTTTGATTGTCCAACCTTTTAGAGAAGGTTCCTGGTGGACAGGGCAGGGGGAAACTGGTCCCCTCAGGACAGAACATGCCTTGTGGACAGGCTCCTCCTACACCTGTGCTGAAGTTTCCATCTGGGTTCTGGAAGTTTACACCTGGAGAAGTTGCACATCTGTCTAAACAATTGTATTCAGGCTGTGTTCTGACTGTCTTGTTATGTTCTGCTGTGGTATTATAATTGTACCTGCTATACAGTAGTAACCAGCCTGACAGGGTCCAGTGGGTTCAAACAGACCCCAGTCCTCACAGTAGAACCCTGGTTCCACAACATGAGGAAATGAAAAAATAGCATTACAGTAAAAACAAGACAGGGAAATCATCTCAGTATTTACTGCATATCTCAGTACATTAGTCAACAGAACATATGCCCTCTGTAGTTAGTTAAGAATAACTGATACACATTTCACATACATTAAAATGATTCACTTAATGTCATCATTTTATGTAAGAATTTCCAGTACCTTCCTCAGCACAAAAATAAAACCATGTAACAATACTCTCACCTGCTGGACATATGAGGCATTGCTCTACTTGGCTGAGGCCAAGCTGAGGGCTGTATGTACCAGGAGGGCAGGGCAGGATGCCCTCCACACCACCACCGAGACAATAGTGTCCTGCAGGACAGTGCTGGACTCCATCACCTGACAGACAATAAGTCCCTGAGGGGCAGTCTTCACACTCCTCTGCTCCTTTATTCATTCCAGAAACAAAGAAACAACAAAAAATCATATGTATATCCTTTAAATCCAAGAAGCTCATATGTTGAGGCACCACTACAAGGTTCTTTACCTGTTGAATTTGAGAAAGTCCCATCAGGGCAAAGGACGGGAAAAGTTGATCCAATCGGACAATAGTGTCCAATTGGACAAATGTCTCCTGTCACCCCATCCAAAGGCACTGCAGACGCTGCCTCTCCTAAACAGTAATACCCTGTAAATCAATGGATAAAAAATTGATTGATTTAAACATATTATTGCACCATATTTGTCATTTTCATTATATAAGATAAAAACTAGAATACAGCCTATTAGTTGTCATTTTTCATTGCTTCTCATTCATCACAGAAAATCTTCATGACAGAAAAATGACTGACATAACATTTTCAGTTCCCCTTGATGCGTCAAAGAACAACCCTCTGTAATTGTAATGACACAGTGAAAGTGGCAAATTTTGACAAAAACATGCCTTTTTATTTGGTGTTTTCTTTTGCTGGGATTTAACAGTTTTACTGCCATTATTCACTTGTTTCCCCACATGCAAATGTTCAAACAAAATAAGACTTCATTTGATTAAGCTTTGCAAAGACACAATTGCAGCACCATGCAATTAGCAACTCCCAAGATGAATGTGATTCATTTAAAGATTTGCAAACTTGGTGCCAGACCTATCTGCACACAGTGGCACAGTTCTATTAAAGTGGGCAGACATGTCTGGCTCTGCTCTTGATTGATGAAATTGTATTTTAATACCTGCACCACAGGGTCCTGAGGGCTGGCTGAGTCCAGTGTTATTGCAGTAGAGTCCTGAAGGGCAAGGCCAGCAGGAGGACAGGTTCTGGCCTCCTATAGCATTACTCCAGGTTCCAATGGGGCAGGGGTATTGGTGAGGATACTTAGTCCCTTTAGGACAGAAAAAGCCTGCAGGACACACACCACCAGAGGCCACAGCCACCTGTTGGAATGTAGTAGTACTCATCAGAATATGACAAGTCTCATTTCATTTTGGCTCTGATTTGAAATGAAAGTTGCTCTAGTTGAAGTTGAAAAGTTAAAGCTGTGGGCTGTGTGAGTTGGTAGCTGTCAGTCATTTCCCACGCAGCTACAGCTAATCCAAAAAACAATTTTTATTTATTTAATGAACGCAAACCTGAACCAAATATGACTCTAAATTCACATTCATATCAAATGACAAAAACACTTTAGCAGTCAAAGTGTGTGGGAAATTAATGGCTGCCATCAAATCAACTAGAGAGCTTCAACTTCAACATAAATGTTTTAGTCAAACTCTGTATGTTACAGCCACTGAAATTGCCCTAGATTTTTCTTATCTGCACACCCTTCCCCTGGCAAATATTATGTAACATACATTGCAAACAACATGTCAAACATCTCACTCTCATAGTTTATAATTTAGAGATCAGCCTGTTAAATAGGAAAGCATTAGTGGCTGGTTTCTGAATACTTCATGACAACAGTACATTGTCAGAAGATCGTCTGAAATGTATGCAGCTCAGACAGTCCTTGGTGAAATGGCACTGAAACACTGAGATCAATGAAATTGCTAAACAAATGTCTTTCTTTGCTTATCAAATGAAAATACCATAATAACCTACTTTGATCCCTGAATAAGTGACATTGTAAAACCAGACCTTTTTTCAGACACTGAATCTTTTGCGTAAATACTGTTTGTTGAACTTGTAAGTAAAAAGTAGCTTCAGCTATGTTCTCTCTCAAGTACAATTTTGCCAAAACATCAGAAATTTAAGGATAGCCTGTGTAAATCAATCTGTAATCTGTAAATGTCAAATGTCTTACTGGATTGGCAGTGGAGGCTCCAGATGTGCAGTAATGTCCACGGTCACAGCGACCCTGAGGCTTAGTGAGACCAGTCCTGCTGCAGAACCAGCCTGCCTCACAAGGCCGACATCGTTGTGCAGCATCAAGACCAAACTGATCAGAATAGGTGCCCTGAATAATAGCATATTTTTAATTTACAGTGTATATCTCAGCAGGACAAATGAAATTAAAATACGCAAAATTAAAGTATCAAATTAAAGATGCAGCAGTGAATAAGAAAACACTTTAGGAACCTAAACTAAGAGCTCCATGACCTCATACACACACATACTGACACACAGATACTGACTGGAGGACAGGGATGAGCAGCAGAGGACCCTGGAGGACAATAGTGTCCTTTGGGACACAGTGGCGGCTGCGACAAGCCTGTCTGGTTACACAGTCTACCTCCGTGACACTCAACACATGACTGTGCACCTCGACGCTGTGGAGGATTTATAGACAAAGGGATAACCTTGAATGTGGCACTTCTGTCATCATCTCTTTCTAACAGGGTGCTGACAGTGTCACAGGGCACTTAATGTTTTATATATGGATTATTTCATACCATCTGAAATGTGCCATGAGGACATGGCTCTGCCCTGACAGCCCCCTCCAAAGTATAATGTCCTTCCTCTGCCTCATTCTGAACAGGTGAAGCAGAGCCTCCAGTGCAGTAGTAACCAGGAAAGCAAGGGCCTGAAGGGGAGGTGTTACTGAAATCTAAACAATAGAAACTGACAAGGAGAAAACACAGTAGAAAAAACATTTAGTGGTGTTTATACAAAGGAGAAGATGAAATGAACATGAGTGGTATTACCCTGGTGGACAGCTGACGCAGTCCTCAAGTCTACTGTGGCCTGTACTGTTGCTGAAGGTACCGGGGGGACATGGGAGAGGAGAGGAGGAAGCCAAAGGGCAATAACATCCTGCTGGACACAATCCTCCTGTCTGCCCATCTACTGGAGTCTGAAATAACCAGGATATGCATTAAAATAGTAACAGTGTCATCCTTGCACAGGGGAAGGTATCGTAGTAGGAGGCTGACCCAAAATAAAAATGATACAATGAAAATAAAAATCTTTTACATCATATTGGACTATATAAACTCCTTGATATTTTAGACCTGAAACTAAAAGTGACCATTCTTTTTTTACTGTAGTCATCTATGCATAAGTATTTAACAAAAAAAAAAAAAAAAAGAAAGGAAAGCATGTCCAGCTATGCTATTACTGATAACTAACAACTTCTGTATGAAAAAGATGCAACAGCAATGTCTTACTGCAGACTTGGCTCCTTGTCTACAGTAGAAGCGCTCTTTGCAGATTCCAGAGGGCTCTGTGAGTCCCACACCAGTGCAATACTGACCTCCACCACAAGGGGAGCACTCAGACCCATCACTGAGAGCCGTATGTGAACTGTAGGTTCCCTCAGGACAAGGATCTGGAGTAGAAGTGCCCTCTGGACAATAAAAGCCCTATGAATTAAGTGGTGGGCGGAGAGTGTTACTATTACTTGATACCAACTAAGATATCACATACTAGACTGTGGGAAGCACACATTAAGGATGTCATGCTGTTTCACTGTTGGTACAAATTCATACCTGTGGGCAGACTGAGGCAGTGTGAGTTCCTGGTGCGTCACAGTAATGCCTGGATGGACATAATAAACACGTCTTTCCATTGTGACCGAGTGAGTTGTTCCTGTATTGGCCAGACGTACAGGGGTGGGTGTAGGGGTATCCTGTCCCAAGGGGGCAATAATGCCCATCAGGACAAACCCCTGTCTGTAACGTAACAACACATTCAATGACTATTCATTCCTCTTACAATGTGTAATCTTTGCAGGCAGTATTATATAATATTTGACAGTTTCATGTCCAGTATTCTGATGAAATAATCATGTATATAATCACCTACTATTGTAAATCTTTTTCCATTAGTGCAGTGGTTCCCAACCTTTTTTGGCTCATGACCCCATTTTAACATCAGAAATTTCTGGCAACCCCAGACATTCAAAACGGAGACATTTTTTGTGGCTAAAATTAATTTGTTTTTGATCATGGAATAGTTTGCCTTATTATGTTGCAAATAAACTTTAATTTTAGATGACATTTAGTCTATATAATGTGTATTATTATGAACAGAGGCAGAAAAGCCAGGATGAGATTACTGCACAAACTGAGAATTTTATTTTCCTTGGTCAGGATATGTACAGTCAGCCCAGCTTGGATTTACAAGGCTGACAATTAATACTGAACAAACAATAGCTCAAACTATGAATTATAAAAGAGCTGCAGCATCTGAAACTTAAACCACAATGGACATTTGAAAGATAAATAGTACCACAGTGTTTCAGTTTCAGCTTCAGAGTTTGTCATGTCTTTTAAGGATTGTGATTGTCTCTCTCAACTCGCCATATATTTTTTATTGGTAAGTTTTTATTTTTATCAATTTCTAGAAATTTCAGGTGACCCCATTTTAATTCTAGGTGACCCCACGTGGGGTCCTGACCCCAGGGTTGAAAAACACTGCATCAGTGACTTACAGGTCTAGTGATTGGCTGCTCCTGTGGATGTTGGGAATAACAGTACTCCCCCTCTGGACACTGGGCACATTCACTCACATCACGCAGACCAGGGAATCGACTGTAGGTACCATTGGGGCAAGGAACAGGGTTGGGATCCTATGAGGAAAATCCCGGTCAAAGAAGTAAACAATGCTATAAGTGCTTCACATATTTGAAGATATAATGGTGATAATAGAATTTGTCTTTTGCTGTAGCTAAGATCTCCACCAAGGCCAACAGTCTGCTTTTCTTCTGGCTCCACAGTATTATGTTTTCCACCTTTTTGTGAGTTGGTGCTGTGGCAAGTGATTTGCAATCAGGTCCATCTTCCTGACCAACTTTTAGAATTATTTTAAAAAATCTTTTTCACTATTGGCGACTGTTCTGCTTTTTTGTTATTTTCTAAGACATGAAGGCAGCTATTCTTCTGTTTAAAAAAAAAAAAAGAAAAGAAAAAATTACACATGATGCATGACAATATCGCATAATCAATTTCCTTCAGATCTAGATAATGACCTCCAACTGAGAGCAGAAATTCATCTCTAAATCAGCCACATTTGATGAATGTTCATGCTCAGTCTGATAACAGTAGTGACAGTAAAGAAATTGCATCTACACCACAAGTAAAGTAAAAAAATAAAAAAGATGACAGAGACATCAATCAACATCAACATCCTGGGGGTATGTTTTAACAGTCAACTGATAAAACAAATCAAAATTCTTGTAAAAAGAAACCTACATATGCTATTACATATATGATACGTGACATATAATTTTTTTTTTTTCACTTATTCTGAATGATGGATATGGTCTGACATCGGTGATTCTCCAGCTTGTGATTTTCTAGTTTTATTTGTCATTTTAACTGCTACTGCTCTATGTGCTAAAATAGTGTGGGGCTCTCCTGTGTGCATCCTTGAAACTGCTTTTATGGATCTGCTCCATAGTTTAAGGCGTTCACCCTAAGCCTAAAACCAGTGCAGCAGGTTTAAGAATCCCACTAAAAGACAGACAGACAGGTGGACAGATGGACTAATGGGAGTCATCATGTAACCTCAATGGCTGAGATAATTATTTAACTCACGATGCCTCCTCCTGGGCAGTAGAAACCTCGGGGACAGAGGGTAGCTGAACGCTGAGGGTCTCTGGCCAGACCTTGAGAGCAGAGGAAGCCTGGGGGGCACATCATGACGCTCAACATGGCCTCCTCACTAGTGGTCTCATTACTGCAGTAGTAGCCCCGCAGGCATGGAGAACACTCCACAGAGCCCTCATCCTACACACAAGAGGACACAGAAGAACATTCAGGGAGTTGAAGTTAAAGATATCAACCAGCATGGGGGAGGGACACAGCAAAGCACCGACTGAAAGTGCAAGGGAGAGGAGGATCTAAGTTGGAAGACGATGGAAAAATACTAAGGTTCCTTCAATATTGAGAGCGAAATGTGAGCCATAATAAAATTTCTCTAAACTATTCATCTGGCTGACATTTACAGATGTACATACATCATGAGTAATGTAAGATGATATCAGTGTGGGCGGAAAATGCTAACCTAAAAATAGGACAATCAGAATGGCTTATAGAAGGATGAGAGTATTCTACTGGTTGTGCCAGATGACCAGTCACACTGGACACAGTGCGGTGTGTAACAGATGAGGTCTTACAGAGTAGCTGCCAGTTCCACACACTCTGGGGTTGATAGTGGCTGAGTAGGGACAAAAATAGCCAGCAGGGCAAGCAGAGCAGTCCTCCAGTCTCTGACCTCCTTTCAGATGGCGAAATGTGGCGCTGGAGAAGACAGGAAAGAGCCAAAACACTAAATCATAAACTCATGCTTATTACTCGGGCTCAGATTTAATTTCAACCACTTTCACCTCTTCCCACATTACATTACCACAGTTTACCGTGGGCAGGGAGTCGGTTTGGAGGTGCCCTCATGACAGAAGAAGCCTTCAGGACAAATCAGGCAGTCTTCCCTCTGCCGATTACCCAGTTGGATGCTGTAGGTGCCCACAGGACAAGGAAACTGGGTACCATATGCAGTCCCTGATGAACATGGAACCCAGATGCAAAAGTTATTTTCACATGAAGGAGCACAGTTTAGAGCTCAAATGAAATCTGTAACAGCCTTTAAAGAAAACTTATATTTGACCAGGAATAGAATAGAATAGAATAGAATAGAATAGAATAGAATAGAATAGAATAGAATAGAATAGAATAGAGTACTCTCTTGCCTACATACCCTCAGGACAGTAGTGTCCAGAGTTACATCTGCCTGATGGGGCTCCTGACCCAGCCAAACAGTACCACCCTGGTGGACATGGATGGCACTCACTCTCAAATTCCAACCCACTTTGGCCGCTCCATGTCCCCACTGGACACTTGTACTGGGTGGGGAACATAGTGCCAGGGGGACAATAATGGCCTGTAAAGCAGGCGAGTGGCGGTCTCTGGATACCACCTGTGCCTGTGTGGATTAAGTAGCAATCATAATAAATAATAAAGGGGGAAATATCCTCTGAAGCAGACATTTATCTATAAAGTAAAAACATAATATAGGAACTGAATCTGTGTTATGATAGAGGCCAAAGCAGCCACAAGATCTATCACATCACATACTCTATATTGACTTTGCACTTGAAAGGGTGAATACTAACTTTTCCAAGGATATTTGAAAGTTTGTCATGTATTTGTAAAATAAATGGCACCTCGCAGACAGGCGTATCTTGCTGGACACTGCTGACACTGTGAGGGGTCAGTGAGGTCGGTGCGATTGCTTAGTGTCCCTGGTGGGCATGCGTTGGTCAGAGCATTGGGCTTTGAGGAACCAGGGGGACACACAAACCTGTCAAGATCCAAAATGAGCAAAAAGTTAAGGTGGCATTGCTAAAAGTCACATGAGGATACATTCCTGAGCAAATATAAGAAAGAAATTCCTGCTTTCACAGAGTTTCAAATATTAGGAAAATAAGTCATTACTTACCCTTGCATGCAGTCCACATCAGGGGCTCTCAGAGCTACCTGAGTGCAGGCTTTCCCTGCATAGCACTCTCTACAGTCAACCAGCTCATCTTGACCTTCTAGGGGGTTAAAGGAGCCTGGGGGGCAAGGCAAGGGGTCACTCGTACCCTCAGGACAGTAGAAACCATGTGGGCATTTGAGACAGTCCTTCACACCTGGACAGATGGTTTAGAGAACAGAGAGAAACAGCTGCTCATTATTAATATACATTTAAAGGTACCCATGAAACTGACAAAAAACATTAAGTTATATGAGATGACAGCTTGATGCATCGAAATGTTGATTCTCCATTTTCATTATCATTTCTTCAATGTTCAGCTCACAGCTCCAGCTTACATTACTTTTTTTTTTCCTCAATTTTATTGCTAAATTAGACTCTATTGCCCCCTTGGCATCCATCTGTTACAGTTCATCTTCCATACATTCTGATTCATAATATGATCTAGGCAACATTTTAATCTGTAAATAATCACTGATTTTCTCTACAGCTCTGATGCCATATTAGTTTTTTTGGTTCAAGGGACAATAGCTTTTCCCAAATAAAAAAAAATAAATAAAAAACTTAGTGAAATATTAAATAATGATATAGACATAAACTCCTTACTTATTGCCCCTTGATGAGGGGTAAAAGTGCCTGGAGGACATATTACTTCTTCCAAGGTGCCAGCTGGGCAGTATCTCCCCCGAGCACAAGGCAAACCGGGGCCTGATGAGCCTGCCTCACACAAACACATAACATCCAGTACACAAATATACACACTGCCAAGGAGAACAGCAGGCACAGCTTGTCATATGGTCAAAATATATGTCTTCAAAAAGTCTTTTTTTTAACTTCTGTTTGTTCTTCAGATTTAGATGTAGTGACACATTTTCAGAAATATTTCCTCTTTTATAGATGTTAGTGTATTTGTGCTAAGACTTACCTGCAGGACAAAAGCGTCCTTCTCTACATCTCTTGCACGCTGCCCTACTTGTCTGACCCAGTTGTTCCCCCGCTGTACCAGCAGGGCAAGGTGACCCATGAGGGGTGGCTGTGCCCTCTTCACAGTAATAGCCCTGTGGGCACAGGAACTGGGAGGTGGGCCTCCGCGAGCTGCCTTCCAGACAGTAAAACCCTGGAGAAAAACATTTATAGAAACTGTCACAGACCACTTATGATAAAAAAAAACATAGGACGTGGAAAAAATAAACTAAACAAAACTAACTGACCTATTTGAAGAGAGAAACTGTAACTGAACATGATATATGAAATGATGATCTGTACATGGCAGTTGATATGAAACAGTTACTGTAACATTACGAAGCATGAATGTTTGAAAAATCCACCTGCTGGACAGATTGTACAGTCTCTGAGTCTCTGCAGACCTTCTTTAGCACCATATGTTCCTGCAGGACAGGGTAGAGTTACACCTCCCACACAGTATTGACCTGGGGTAAAGGCACATCCAAACATACAGTATATTAGACCTCTGGGGTTTTGCACTGCTCTGCACATGCTCTGTTACATCAACTGTACATATAAGCAGAAATACCGATGGGACAGATTGCACAGTCTGATTCTTCCGTGGGGTCTTTATATGTTCCTGGTCGACAGGTGATGGTTTGACTGGACCGATGGATGGGCTGGTTCCAGCGGGGGCCCACAGCTCCTCTGCACTGTAAGGAGGAGTCATTACAGTTGTGGCAGTAAGTTTGACCAGGTGTGGAAGACCAACCAGGAGGACACGGAAGAGGCTGGGACATCCCTCTGTCTGGACAATAAGTACCTGTGAGAGGCAGATGATGAACTTTACTTCTTTATGTTTAATCCCTTGTACTGTGGGTTAGTTTGAGACATTAACCCATAAAGACCCAGTAATATTCTGTTGGGTTTCTGTAAATTGACTTGGAGTCTGGTTTTGACCAACTCTATATATAAAATGTCAAGAGATAACTTTTTTTGTGATCTGGCGCTATATAAATAAAA